>NC_060154.1:6708906-6861101 GCF_021292245.1 Micropterus dolomieu
TAAAAGAGTGGTAGGTAGATGGTAAGAAAAATGATGAAGAAAGGCAAGTGTTCGTAAGTTCGCCTTATCAACTTAAAAGGTGTTTAAAATCTTTTTTTAATTTTACTAGTTTGGGACACACTGCAGATAATAGTGTAGTGTATCTATAGCACCTGATTTGAAAGATTGACTAGGTAACTTAACAATTTTTACGAATATTTATGTCTAAGCCAGCAATTACACAATCTGAAACTGAGTTACTTGTCCCATTGTCCCATTTTTGGATCAGATGTCGAATCCTGTCTGCTTCTTGTTCATGTCTTTGCTTCCTCCTTGGGGGAGTTATTGTGGAAACTAGGGATCACAGCAGGTCCTCTTCTCCTAAAGCAGTAAATGTATGCCCCCCCCCCCACTGAAACTGGGAACAATTTTCTGTGCAGTTGTTTCTAATCTTCAGTAGAACACATTGTTTTTGTGTGTTTTCTCTTCCAAGAAATAAATAGTAAGTCTGTTTTTCATTGTTTATGTTTGAAGTTTGAGTGGATGCACAACGGGCCTCACAAAGGGTCTGCACCGCTGCTGTTTCCAGCCAATCCTCACCCAAACAATGGCCATATAGACTGATTACTATATAGCTTATTACAACCAATATTTTTGTTTTTTCTTAGGCCGCAACCTCCAGTGGCAGAAGAAGTCAGGTGACGTAGTATAAAGAGCGATAAAGTCCACATAAGGTGGGTGGTGGGTTGGATGTAAGTTAAGTAAGCTAGTAGATGACGTACGTTACTGTACTTATTTTAAACCAAACCACAATCTTTTCCTAAACCTAACCAAATGGTTTAGTTACCTAAAGCTAACCAAGTATTCTTATTGCCTAAACCTAACATACCTACTACCATTTACCATTACTTTTACCACTTGTTGAATGTCATGTTACTTGGGTCATGTGACTTAAGGTTCTGTAGGCCTGTTGCTGGACTGGTACATGCCAACGCTCGCACACGTGGGTTTGAGGAATAATCATATATGTCCTTGTACTTGTACATGTCCAGACTATATGTTGTTTTGGAAAAATAGTCTTATGTGTCATTTTGGGACACTGTTAAGGTATGAGGACGTGTTGGCCGTCATGTACAGGTAAGAAGAAGAATTGAAGATGTTTCAAAACAGGAAGAGGAGCTGGTTTTTCCCTCAGATGGCCTCACATGGGCTGTCCATAACTATTGAAAGAGAGACATAAATCGTCAGAACATTCACACATGTAAAAGCCATAAACCCAGTCATAGAAAAAAGTCAGGATGTTTCTCAGTGTCCTCTTTCTCTGGTTTCTCTGAACACAAAACAATTTAAACCTGTGCCAAATAGCATTTTAAACATTAGTGTTTAGATGTGGAGTGTACATGGACAGAAGTGTACTGTCTTAAAAATAGCTTGTCTTTCTGAGATTATCAGAACTTTTTGGCTAAGCAGGCTAAATTGAAAACCAAAAAGACTTTGCATGTTTTTTTCAAATCCTGCAGAAGTCTCACATGAGAAAAACCTGATGCTCCATTTTCACAGAGCCACCACAACGGTGTTGTGACAGGTGTCTGTGGCTCCTTAGCAACTTTCAAAACATTCTAATCTCTCACTTTGAATCTATGAGCTTATATGAGGGCAGAAGAGAGGCAATTTGTGAACTCCAGTTATCACATTTTTTTTGTAGTGATAAAGGGAGGGAAAATGACAATTTACCTTCCCCTGAACAACCTTCTGCTAAAAGCCACAATCAAATGATATGTGATGGTCGACAGACGAGCAGAAAGGGTCCGGCGGAAACTGATCTGAAAGGTAACGTGGGCTTGCGGAAAGAGCAGACACGTGAAATATTTCTCTCCCTCTTAAAAAACAGGAGGCTGCAGTGAGCTGGTGTGAAGTCTTTTCTGGGTAGGACACTTGTCACACCCATAAAAGAGGGACATGTATTGCTGAGGCCCTGTGTCTCGGCTGACCAATACCAGCAAGGTCACTGTTGAGCAGCACTTCATTACTGTTTCCTGTTGTCGCTCTAGCACCTGTGTGATCTCTTCTGACAGCTACTCTCTGAAACTGGACCCGGCTACCAATACAAACTGGCCTTCAAGTATCTCAGTGCAACCGAGTTTAGTTTAGTGGTTGTAAATTGCAGATATATATAAAATATTATAAAAAATGTGTTTTCCACACATTGTCACAGAAACTGTTTAGCTGAAGAAGCTTTCTCGGAGTAAAAAACCCCATTGCAGTTCATGCTGAGTGAGATGACCCCTTTTAGCTGAGGCAGCACATGTGCAGATGACAAAAAAGAGCTTAAAGAAATGGTGTGACACTTTGGCAAATGTGCTTATTTGCTTTCTTGCCTAGAATTAGGTGAAAGAGGTTAAATACTTTTTTAAGTTACAAATTTTATTGTCCACAATGTGGGAAATTGTCTTCTTTGGCTTCTTTGAGAGAACTTGGAGTTCAATCATAAGTAATCAAATACAGTTCAATTGGCCTAACAAAAGTGCACATTAGATGAGACGATTGATACCACTCTCATATCTGTAACATAAATATGAAGTTACGATCAGCAGCCAGCTAAGTAGCTTAGCATAAAAACTGGAAACGGGAAAACAGCTAGGCTGGCTCTGTCCAAAGGTAATAAAATCCAACTACTACCACCTCTACAGCTCACTAATTAACATTTTCTATTTTCGTTGTTTAATCTGTACAAAAACCAACATGCAAAAATAAATTGCACAAAACCCACTTTAAATTAAATCTACCCACCACACTATTTCTTTTATGCTAACCTAAGTTAGCCAGATGCTGCCAGCTTCATACTTAGCGTACAGACATGAGAGTAAAGTTAACATTCTCATCTATCTTTTGAACTATGTTTACTAACTATCTTTGAACTTTCCCTTTAACTGCATTTAATTCAATGATCTGCTATTATCTATAACTGTGTTTTATGTAATTTCAAAAATACAAGTGAATGCAGGACTTATTAGGAGAGTTGCATGCACATGACACAGGCGAAAGGACATAATGTTTCAAAACAAACAATGATTTTTTTTGTCAAGATTTTTCTACACTGTATCCTTACATAAAGACTTTCAAAATCAGCAATGGCTTCACTTTACATGGAAATTGTATGGGATCAGGCCTAACTTAACTCTCAGCCTAATGGTATCACTGCAGATAAGAGAGAACATGCCTTTCAAGCCATTCTCTCAACCCTCTCAAGAAATTAAATGGGATTTTGTATGAAGAACATTGTAGTAAGCAAGCATAAAGACTCTCTCTGTTCCACAGCCAGTTGCTCAGAGGATTCACGCCAGACAGAGGATCAGCTCCAGAGATGAAAGTGAGGTCAAGGTGGCTTTTTTTCTCCTCCTCCTCCCTAAATCAAGCTTCTTCTCTGGCTCCTCTCCTCTCCCCTCCTCTCCTTTCTCCTCATCCCAAACTGAGAGCAGACAGAGCTCTGGAAAATGAGGGATAATGATGTCAAAGAAGAGTGGTATTTGCTAAAGTTTTGGCCAACTTGGGCCAGGTTGTCTGAATTAAGAGACTTCTCCAGGTGTCTTAACGACCACATTTGTTGTGATACATTGTCTTGCTGTCATTATACCTCTTTTATCACTATTTTATTGCTTTTGTAATGATCTAAGTAAGCAATTGTGGGACAATACCACAGTGCCATGCGTACAACCACAGATCTCGCAAGCTTTTTAAAGAAATTTTGGGACACACTCATATTCGCTTTCTTGTTGAGAGTTAGATGAGAGGAGCAATACTCTCATGT
Organism: Micropterus dolomieu; assembly: GCF_021292245.1. Taxonomy (NCBI): domain Eukaryota; kingdom Metazoa; phylum Chordata; class Actinopteri; order Centrarchiformes; family Centrarchidae; genus Micropterus; species Micropterus dolomieu. The sequence goes on from NC_060154.1 coordinate 6,712,694, forward strand.
CTATAAGTTAAATATGAAGCTAGAGTGTATCTATGTGTATACATATGCTAACATGTATGTATGATTTAAACAAATGAAATATAACTTAAGAATAATTCAAATTTAGAGGTGGTGATATGCTGCTCCCCATTATCATACCATATCATTCTAAAGCTCTATTTTCATTTCTTGTTGCAACCATTATTTAGTAAAAGCATGTAGGCTATTGGAGGATAGAAATGTTGAGGATAAACCAGCTAATGAGTTTAACACAACAAAGTTTCCCTCAAGCATATGTGGAAAACTATTAGTGGTAGTAACCATTTTGATAAAATACAGCTCAGGTATCATACTAAAGTCATCCTACATCTTCTCCTAAGAAACATCGTTGTTGAACACATCTTTATTTAACTGTTTGTTATTTAACAGAGGCTCAGTGTCTTGCTCTAGCTTTTCAAGTTCATACAGGACAAGATCAGAGAAACACTGAATGACACTGTATACCTACTTTTAGATGTCAGTAACAATTTACCTACGTTAATGTCACCTTGCCTCCCCTTTGTGTTCATTCATCAGTCTTGCAGTGTCCAGATGGTAGATGAATACTCTGTATCTCTGTCTGAAAACAGATGTTATATTTATAACATTTTCAAACCAAATACTTATATTATGTTTCATTATCTCCAAAAATAACTACCAAAGAGTTAAATACTCTCATTTTCATGTGCAGTCTCCCCCAAATTAAAGAGTTTGCCCACCCATACAGTGGAGCCACTTCCCTTCAAATGTCCTTTGGACTACGTAGTTGTTTCATTTGGAGAAAAGGTTTCTTTCTCCCCTTCAGTAAGAAAGACGGGAAAACATCAGAATACTTTGGGAAGTAAGCCTGATGTAACAACAGCCTATTAATAGTATAAGCATAAAAAGCAATATTTTCATCTTACTCAGCACATTTATTCTTTTCCTGTTCTCATTTTTCTGCCAGGTAGATGTTTTTTTCTTGGGTATAGTTAAATTCAAGTACAGACACGGCACTTGTTTCCCAGGTACTGTTGATTGATTATGTTAAGGAAACCATCACTTATTTCACATTCATCTCAAACTTGAGTAATTTATGATGCTGCATCTATGATTTTGGCAGCATTTGGATGGCAAGAAGGATCTGTGGGCTTGGTTGACTTGTTTGGCTCAAAATGGGCCAAACTAATTACACACACACACACACACACACACACACACACACACACACACACACACACACACACACACACACACACACACACACAACCCCTCCGTTAGTGAAACATGTTTACACATAATTAATGATAAAAGACCTCATCAGTTTTCTGTGAATTACAATTGTGTTTTGGGATACTGTTCAAATGAACCATGAACTAACTAGGCATTGTTTCAAGAACTATAACTCCACCCAGAGTGCTTACAAGACTTTACAACCAAAAGTAAAAGCCAAACATGAGGCAACATCTCCCTGTGCAGTATGTGTGTTCCCCCTCCATGCCCCTCTCCACCCCACTTGACCCCCAAAGGGACTTTCACTTTCCCTACACACTTCCAAACTTCCTCTCAGCCTAAACACCCCCTTCTCCCTGGACTCCCCTGGCTACTCTCTCCCAGATTTCCCATGGTCCCTTAAGCTCTACAAACCACCTCACTGCATACACACTTACACACATGCTCTTACATGGAGCATTGTTTCAGCTATGGACTGCTCTGTATTCCACCATCTGTTAAGCACTCTCCCAGCTGTTGCCCACTCTCCCCACTCGGCAAAATAGCAGCCCTATGAGTCTGTGACACGCACACAGGACAGAAATTACATAGGTCCATGTCCGCTAATTAGAGACGGAGGGAGGTTTATTGTCTAGCCAGTTTGCAGGTATAGAGTCAGCTGTCAACCTGGTTGCACAGACACATGCCAACCAATTGCTCTCCCTTGGTCAGATTCATGGCAGATGCTTGCTGTTGAACTGTTTACCTTATGAGCCACGCTTAACCAACCGTGTCTGTTGCGTTTTATCAAGAAGAATGCACTTACAGTAGGCACTTAAAAGCACATTTTTAGTCTACTGGCTGGTTCCAACACAACATTTTGTTTTATGCTCTATCAACCGTACAGCCTTCCCTTTTCCTCATCCACTTTCCTGTTTCTTTTTCTCTTTAACCAGCCCGGTTGATTTTGGCTTTACTCTGGTCCTGTGAGACTGAATGTCTCCACACACTCCACATTTACAAGCTGTTACAGTACTATGAAATGTTAACCTGAAAGACAATATTCTCTCCAGCCAGGACATGGTGTTTGAATTCAGGCTCTCTAGTGGGAAGCTGTGGAGCTGAAATCACAAGTGTGCAGGTAGGAATAGGTATAGGTAATTAGGTACAGATTCACAGCATACTGCTAGCAAATGCAAAGTATAGTTTTTATGTACTGCATGTTAAAAGTATATTGAAAAAGTATGTGTTGTACATTGCTTCTAAACTTTACTTTTTAATTAGCAATTTTGGTACAGTAGGAAGACATGTGCTCTTCGTGCATTATGTAATATTTGGTCATATGAAAGGACAGCATATGGTCTGTGAACACATGCTGCTCTAATCAGAATCCTGTCTTGCCTTCATGTACTTCTAAAACTCTGTAGTCATTGTCTGAAAACACTGGTCCATTGACTGCCACGGTGATGCTGGCTTGATTACACCACATTTATTGGCCATCTCATTGGATAAGTTTTGAAACCATGAGAGGGGAATACTACATGTTTCAGGAGGGAATTAGTGTACACTCATCTGCGTGTGCCTGTTCTTCAAGGGATCTGATTCTGATTATCAGACACCACTCTCCTAACGTTGTGGTGCTCAGTGCACAATGGACTGATTAGTACACATCTGGACATGTGAAAAAAAGAGAAAGTTTATCTTGAAAAGTTTGCTGTAAATCTGTGTGCAGATTTGGCTGAAGTAATTTTATGGTATAATATAGCAAAAGTCTTTATAGAATCTTTTTGCAGCATGAGAGGCCCTATTTCAATAATCAAAAAAAAATGTTTTATCAATATGATACATGTCTGAATTCAAACTTTTCCAAATGTAAGCAAACAATGTACTTCTTTAGGAGAGATAGTATTTAAGCCTCCAATGTCTATGTCCGGGCTTTGCTACAAACTGAACATGTAATTAATTGGTTCACAGTGTTGATTCATGGTCTTGTCAGAGAACCAGTATCTCAACATTTTTCTTTCCTGGAAGTGGAAGAAAACATCTGGTCAAAGTATTGCTATCCCAAAGTGCTGGCTGATGGCAAAGCCAGCAAGAGAGAGAGAGAGAGAGAGAGAGAGCATCCCATGCAAATGCTTCCTTCTCTGAAACAACTGTCACTGATGAAGAGGGGGATGAGAGTTTGACCCACTGCTGCAGACACACACAGTCCTCTGTAGCACAAAGAACTGAGTTTCCATATCACTTTGACCTGTCTTATAATACTTCTTGTTTGGGCATTGTGACTTTTCATTGAAACTGTCCCTCTGCTTTCTTTCAGGTTAGGAAACCCTGTGTGCTCCACCTGGGATTGGAGGCCGGAACTGCTCTGTCTCCTAGTATCATAAGTAAACTAAACTGCAAACCATATGGACTTCATTGCTGTCCAGGCTGAGCAGAGGGAAGCTGCAGACAGGCTGAAGGGGGATGCAGTGGTGCGTGGGGTTGGGGTGGGGGGGGGGGGGGGGGGGGGGGGGGGGGGGGGGGGGGGGGGGGGGGGGGGGGGGGGGGGGGGGGGGGGGCAGAGACCCACAGAGCTTTGTTTGTTCTAGGTTAATGGGTTAACCTTGATCGGGAACAGTGGAAGTAAATTTGAGTTTGGAAAGATTGATGAGCGAGATAAAGTCATTTTCAAGGGGGAAACATGATGGTGTGGTGTTCAGTCATGGTTACAAAGAAACAAAGAAGGGTTATTTCCAACTATAATCAATGTAAGAGCAAAACAAATTTTCTAGGATAAACATTACAAGGGTTTATGCACCTAATAAATATGTGCTTGTGTAAATCTCATCAGATGGAGCTGATGCAAATTCCAAACCCCTCAAATTATATAGCTTGCTGCCTCAACTGGTAAACCATCTTTACATTTTATATGCTCAGAGCTGCAGAGAATTGTGTAACATGGTGTTCTGTAACATAATCGCTGGTGATTTTATGCAAAAAGAAATGCAGTTAATAGGAGGCCCTACTTAATGTAATGTAATTGTTTTGGATGCTGGCCAGAGATGATAGAGACCTGGATGAATTATGGTTGTTTTATATATAGCACCACATGCATGTAGACTGCACTGTGCATGTACTGTTGCATGTTTTTACAGCAAAAGACTTTCTCACCTCTATTTTTCCTTATTTCAGTCTTTGTGTGTGTTAGTGTGTACATGTGTGTGTCTTTGTAAGCAAGTTGATGCTATTTAACACTTAGAACATGCCCTCTACCCTGCTGACTATACAGTTAGCACCCATATTGTTCCTACTTTAGGCTAAAACAGTAGTCAAAGTAGACAAAGGGCATTGATGAACACAAGCCAAAAATCTATCCGTGATGTCACAAGTCTGTAACTAGTGAAATCCAACACCACCAGCTGGTAAGAGTTGTGTTGGGGTGAGTACGGGTCCCCTTGCATCAGTGCAAGTCAAGGCACATAGCAGAAACCACCGCCTGGAGGTAAAGCCGTGCAGAGCTGGATCTGCTGTTGTGTTGGAGACCGCTCTGAGAGAAGCAGGCGAGCTCTGACTCTCCCACACGGCAGTCGAGTTAACACTTCAATAGTCTGACTAGCCGCTCTCTAAGCCAGCTTTTTTCTATGCAACTGTTGCGTGTCTACACTTTGGATAGAAATAGCCTGATCACTGTGCGCCACAGAGCGCAAAGGATCTGAGAAGCTCAGGTTTGAAAGAGTGGGAGAGATCTCTCCTCCGGACTGCAATACGATGAGGAAATTCTGAGGTGGCATTACTTCACCGTCCACTTTACGCTTCCTTTGGCTGTTGCCAAAGGGTTAGCCCATGAGCAGGTATCCTCTAGAGTGTGATTCTGTTTTCACCCAGATCTCTGCTGCCTGGACAAATGCATACAAATGCATTTAGGAGCTCAACGGACAAGGAGTGGACACGTTTCCGCGGCAGCAACGTAAGTGGCGATTTGGTTGAATAGTAGGCTATGCAGATGTGTGGTTACCTATTTGCGCAATTGAACCTGTTCCCAGAACCGATTTTCATAAAAAAATGGCAACTGGGGGACTTATTTCTGTTCTGGTTCTTTGGCGTATTTCCCTGACAGGGGCGCCAATTGAAGTCCCTGCAGCTATACGTTTTTGCCACCAGTGTAGTATTGGAATCAATGACCTCTTTTAGTATTGTTTTCATTTGATGATATTTTCAATAAGATTAGGCTTTCTCTTATTTAGTTATGCATCATAATCATATAAACATAATCATACATGGACTCTGCTCCCCAGGCTAACCATTCCCACACGATAATTTTTTTAACTTTTCCATGGACATACATGTGTATTAGAACTTTGAAAGTTTGGAACATTTTACAGTGAACTTCTTGATCTTGATAAATGTAACAGATTACTTTGAACTAGCCATGTGGACATGCAGCCTTCATCTCCAGCATTATAATCTGAATGCCATGTGGCCCACTGCTGATCCCCCTTCTTTTTATCTTTCACTCACATATCAATGATGAGCGGGGAAGTAGGGAAGTAAACACTGGAGCATGTAGAGAGAGGCGGATTAATAATGTCTTGGAAGCAATAATGCTTATTCAGCATGTCAGTGATAAATCATTTTTATACTATATAATAATAAGCATTTGAGCAACTGTCAAAGTCTAATAACCTAATTAAACTCAAACTGTCAAAGGGGCTTTACATTGAAAATATATCTTTAATACCTTTAAATATAAACATTCCTCATGGAAGTGTTTATTACTGACATCCTACATGCAGGTTTTGTTCTCCTGTTACATTCAGCTGCGACTGTGGAGCTAGAGAAATGTGCACGCCTCCATAGGCTACTTAACAGGAAATGTATTTTCTTCTATCAGAAGTGAGTCCAAGTTGTCTGTACTATGTTATGAATCCCTTCCAGAAAGAGCTGAGCTGCATTATGTTGTTCTCTGCTGATAGTGTTTGCTCTGTGAACCTGAAATCCTGAGAGGTCCAATTTTATGTCCTTGCGAGTGAAAATGAGTGCCTTATGGGCGAACTGAGTTGACTGAGAAAAAGTGTGGCCTCCCTTGAATTCACTGGGAGAGTTAGTGTGTATGCATCAGTGGTTAACTGGCTCCTGAGCTCCAGACAATCACCCACTGTTGCAGGAATTGCTGCTCCATTGCTGGCAGTGGTTGGACTGTATAGCTGCAGAGACTCACATACTGTACACTTGAGTGAGAGCATGCTATCTCCTCAACGCTGGCTTGTAGTCATCATAATAAGTTGATGATGCAAGTTTTTTAGGAAGTGGAGATGGGAAAAACATTGCCCACAGAAGGAGAGGGCGAAGATTAATGGCTGATACAAATATTACATGTAATTTATGATGTTTTAATGATTTCATTTTTGCCTGGTGTACACAGTGGGCAGTTTAATCCACAACACAATTACATGTATGACACACAATGAAAAAGAGTTTGACTGGTCTATCTTCTGTGTCATGTGGTGCACCTGTGCTTCAGTCATAGGTGTGTTCAGTGTAATGTTGGAATGGAAAACTGAGTAGAGTACCCTATTGGTAATCAAGCATAACACTTATTGAAAGTAAGCTACAGGTAGACTATATTTATATCAGGATCCATATCTCCATACATACATCCATGAACAAGTCTACTGTGTAACCCAGGGGAATAGAAACATGGTACACGGGACATGGGGCGATGGAGCATGTAACATGTCATTACTTTCTAACTCTTGTTGTCATTACAAGAAGTACAGAGACTGTGGGGCTACCATCACACTTACTGTAATTAACTATAATATGGCCATCTTGGTCATCTTTAGTTTTCCAGGTATTCTAGCCAATAAGAGTCGCTTTGTAACACAGGCTGTTTTGTATGCTTAAAAGAGCAGTTCACCCCAATGATTTTATTTGTCTCCGTTGAGAACTCTGCTGCTAAAACGTATGCTGACACCCAATTTCAAAATTGACAGAAAAGTGTCTTACAAGAAACAATGTGAACAGTTTCATTTGGAATCATTTTCTGCCCAAGCTAGAATCTAGTACTACCTGTAACAAGGTCTGTTGATAGACAAGGTGCTGCTGAGGTGGGAAAATGCGCTGTTTTTTCTTTTTTTGTCATTATTTATATGATCTAAACTTTTGCAATCACAGCTGTGAATCCGACTAAAAATGTAATAAAATGTCTTGATGATTTCAGGGGATCAACTTCAGAGTATTCTCACCTGTAAGCCTGATTATCCTTAAAAAATAATGCATGGTGGGATCATATCCTTACCTTCTCCACACCAGTAGCTGTAGGTATTTTTGGCCTGTCTGTGTGAGTGAGTGTATTTAACCCTCCCAACATCTGCAGGTCCCCCCTCAACAGGAAAAGGGCAACCAATAAAGGCCCGTGGAAGTTTACTCACAGCCCTTTGTCTGCTTGCTGTCTTTCGGACTAAGTAAATCTTTACTCTAGTCTTCAGTAACCTCTTGACTCCAGTAACCCTTCTGAGTGAACACAAACATGCACCACGCTTGGCTCTTTGTCAAAGAAGAAGCATCCGGCATACTAGTCTGAGAAAATTATATTTGTATTCATCAGCTGCTTGTGGTGGTTTGGAAATAGATCAGATCTGGAAAGTATTTCAAGCCTTGGCCAGAGAAAAGCTTCAAGCAGACAGTTGCAACCTGGAGACTTGGTGATCTGTTAATTTTTGCTCACAGCCATTTGGACATGAGGAGAAGACAAGCTTACTTAGTGCTTCTATAATGAAATATTAATTATCATGATACAGGTGCTAAAGCTGAAACACAGCCTGTAGGAACAGATATTGGCTGTGGATCAGTTACTTGTTCATGTCCAGGAATGTGTTGGTTGAGATTAACAAGCGAAGCATGCAGGAACGGAACACCTGATTAGCAAGAAACTTAGATATTTTCATTGAGAGAAATATCCGTTTGTTCTTTGTGTGTGTGTGTGTGTGTGATGCTGAGTCTTAACACGGGATCTACTGCATATATGATGGATGTAATTTTTTAGATGTCTGATTTATTTCTCTCAGAGTTTGACTTTTTGCCAAAGTGACTTCTATTATGAACCTCAATACAGCTCCATAGAGACTGTGTTTGTTTATGTGTCGGAGTCATTGCTTTCTCTTTGTTTTGAATTCCACTCCATTCAAAGCTTGGGCTCAACTGAACCACATTTTCGCCAAGGGAGGTGGACCAGTGGAGGTTAGGCTAATGCTCCAAGGTCAAGCTCTATAAACCTCAATTTTCTGAATAATTACTCTATATGGAGTACTTCTAAAGAGTACTAAATTTTCTGGTGCGATATTTTGAAGGCAGAAACAATCTTTTCAAAGTCAACAGAAGGGATGAAACGGGATGGGTCAGTGAAGGGGACTCCCATAGAATTTGTTGAAACGGTCCAAGATGTCCGTTCAAATCAGAGAACCACCAAAGGCAAAATAAAGAAGAACTGCTGTTGGCTTTGTGCTTGAATTTTACAACAATTTCATAGTTATATTTTTTTGTTTATTCCCTCAAGAAGTTAAACATTTCAGAGTTGTGTGGGTAGATTAACATATTTGCATGCTTTGTTGCAACTAATGGATTTGGCAGGTGGCCTGCTGAATTAGACATGCAAACAGTATACTGTGAATGTCACTGCTCAATGAGTCACCCCCTGACAGACATCAGTGATGAACCTAAGAAAACTGTTTCCCTTACCTTATGAGGATTGTAAACAGACCTTAAGTGAGTTTGCTCCTATTTGCCAAGCCAAATCGAGCACTCTCCATTTACCTCTCAGCCTTTTCCTCAGTTGAATGAACCATTGTTAGGGATCCAAGATCATTTTTAGGGTAGAAAGGTAAGATCTGTGACTGCTGGAATGATTCATTGCAGAGGGAGAGTTAAGTTGTGATTATTTATAGTCCTGACATGACACCAACTCCCCACATTGTGGTATTTCCCTTAGTCAACAGAGCAGTGTTTGGGGAGCTTTGTCTTGCTTTCAGCAGTATTTTCCATTAACTGCAAGGACTAGAAAGCATGGCATAGTGTGCTGTCATTTAGAGAGGGATTTACCCCAGGATTTAATAAAGAAACAATGAAGCTGGTGGCTGGTGCGTGTCTAAAAAATGTCAAAAGTTACAAAGTTCACCAACTGATGCCAAGACAGATGGATGGCAAATGGTACAGTTGAGATGTTCCCACTACTTGTACTTATGTCACTGTAGATGTGCAGAAGCAATGACTGGAGTCTGTTTGGTGGCAGAGCCTCAGGATGCCTTAAATAGCCCTGGACAGGGAGACTGCATGACAGACAGTTAGAAAAAAGATATCTGAATCAGCATCAGATGGACCTACTTGACACTCCAAACGGGAATGTTACCCCTTAACCCACCCAGCTCTTAAGTGTTATATTTAGTTTTTTTTTTCTTTTTGGTCTACTTTTAAACTGTGCCAACTTTTAAGCAGAAGCAGCTAGTCATTGGCTTCATAAGTGTCATTTTATCCTCTATCAACAGATGAATGATTGTAATCATCTATTCCCCCCTCGTTTTCCTCTATTGCTTTTCCCTGCTTTGGGGAAATGTCTGTGTTCCTATTATTGGAATGTCACACCAATTTCTCGATTGGGAACAGGTGACAGGCACAGCTCATAGTGTTTCTACTTAGTCAGTGTTTTTCTTTTCTGTTTTCTTTTTTTGGCTTCTGCTTCTCTGTCTCTTTCTTCTCTGTCTGCCTCTGTTTCCCTTTCTTTTTGCTCAAGTCTGCGGGGCCACATTGCTCCGAGAAAACAAACATGGCCGCCTGTCTGTGGATTTCCGTCAAACACTGCCACACAAACACTTGTAGACCCTTTGCTGGGTTAATCTGGTCCTCAAACGCCATGAAGGAGAGATGTTTGTAAGACAGCTGCCATGCTGTTTGTAGCCATCACACTCACATAATAATCCCTGAAGGTTTAAGATACGACAGCAGCATGTGATTGATAGTACTCTTTTTAGTAGTCTTACGTAACTGCACATTAAAATAGCAGGACTACTGTCTCCTCTTGTCTTTTGTACTACCACCACACTGTATTGGAAATCATCACACTAGTTGCCAGAAGCTACTTCAAGTTGTGTCAGCAGCTGCTATGTACACGGCTGTGTATGTGATTGATTTGGTATGGATGTACAGTATAGCTCTACGTGATTAATTCTAAATGTAAAGTTGGAATTATACTATTACTATATATGATGTGATTTGACCACTATAGCAGTTTGACTACTGTTTAATTATATTAAAGTTCTATTGATCTAAGTCCACATTTACAAAAGAGTTATTCTTCCATTTTCCAGTTTGACACGTGATTTAACTGATGAACCTGATAGGAGAACATGAGCAAGAAAAACTTCACCTCTCATGCTCACCTGTAGTATGAACAATATACCAAAACATCTAAAAACATGTTTTGTAACGCTACATATTATTTTAGTTTTTATTTAGTAATTATTTTAACATTGGTAGGATAACCACAAGAATAGTGAGACTGTATAGCAAAGATGACTCAGCATGTTCTGCCATCTTTTCTGTAGTTTTAGGAATAAAGGAATAAAGACTCAATGTGTGAGGAGGTACTTGCACATGATGGTCTGTGTAATGTTGAGTAATTGTGTATGTTAACAGTGGTGATGGTGTATTCTTGACTAAAAAAGAGGAGAGGATGGACACAGCATACATAACATGAAAATGAGCAACGTGATTATTTTTACACTTAGTGTTGATGCACATTCATCCCTTTTAAAACTGTTAACATAATCTGTATGTGAAAATTTCATCTAAAGAAGGAAAAACAAATGTCACTATATGTGTAAATACACACTGTTGCCTTTTTCTGATTGTAATGTACATAGTACATGCTGCCCTGGCTCTCTAGCTATATGGTGGGCACTGCCACCTAGAGGTGGGGTCAGTAAGGGTCAAAAGACGGAGGTTTCATGAATTGTTATACTGTTACAGAGTAAGGTCACAATATGCCTGGCTTATTATGAATAATATAAAAATGTATCTTCTCCATATTAGTGAAAGATAAATAAAAAATGTATCTTCTCCATATTAGTGGAAGATAACTTGAAGAATATGATTGTTTTAATTGTTAATTTAAGTGTTTGTTTCACAAAAGATGTTTTCCTGCATGATGACATTTTTAAAAGCTTTAGTGTATGAAGATGTGGTTTGTGTATTGCTGTATTACAGATACAGTATTTTGTAGCTAGATCACAGTTATCATGTATTGGTATTTGTGGCTTTTCAGATTATACAGAACAAGCAGGTTGTCTCCTGTTTTTCAAAAAAGCCTGGTTGAAAACCCATTTGAATGGCTTTGGGAATGAAGATCCATGAGGCAGAGTGCTCTTTACAAGTTGTTAAAATTCATCTTGAAAGGCAGGCGTGACACTTCTCTCTCTAAATCTTAGCTGGGGCTTCTCCCTCTGTGTGGTCATAGCTTTGCTGGTACATGCTTCCATGAACAGCATTAAATTGTTATTAACCAACTATGCCTTTGAGACAAAATCCATCATTGTCTGGAAACAATAAAATTTGACACAAAAAAAGCTCCCTGCATGACATAAAAATGTCAAAGTTGAATGCCTTTGTAAACATAGGAGTACAGCTGCCTTTTAAGGGGCTCCCAGGTTCTTTAAAAAAGAAATGTAACTTTTGATTTCAATTAAATTTTGAGTTTTACCATCTATTAATCTAGTCTATTTTTCTAATTAATCAATTGATTGTTTATTCTACTAATCAACTAATTATTTCAGCCGTAGAACTGACCTTTAACTTATTTTAAGTTTAGAATCAGTCATTATGTTACAGGCTAATGTTAGCTAACTAGCAGCGGTTAACCGTAGCACCCCTAAACCGTTGTCTAGATTACTTAACATACTGGCATAATTTATTCAAGTACAGGTTAAACTGGCAACAGCCAAACTTTTCAAATGGATGCCGTCTAAAACTCGCCCAGTTTAATGTTATGTTATCAATTTATGTTAAGTGAGCCGTCTCTTCTGTGTGTGTGTCTGTTGTCAAAAGCTTTTCAACAAATAGTTAAGTTTAGCTAACCTTAACATTAATCCTAAATTGTTAGCCTTACTGGTAGCTTATACACCTAAATTCAACAAAGTCATCATTAATGCAATTAATTACGCCTGTTTTTCCTGCCATGATACGTCAAAATGACTACTGCTAAAAAGTTGATTCCTCCAGATGGCCCACGCTCCTATCCTCACCTAATATCTTGAGTGGCCATTCCTATACTTTCTAAACACATTATGTGATTGGACTTTTAAAGGAAATATTTCCCTACCTCTGTATGTACCCCAACCCCTGTATATATGCATCTATGATCACCATGAGACCCTATTATAAAGAGATCAGCAGCGCCAAGATCCAAAAATTTTTCACTTAGTACATAGCAGGGAGATACTAATCGTCAGCAAGGGCCGGGATATGCCAGTAAAGCATCAACATAAGCCACAGGGGCATACCGTCAGCCACTTTTTAAGTGACACAAGCCAGTAAAACTGCAGCAGCATACCAAAACCAACAGTGACTTAACACTCAGACGTGACATATGCCACTAGAACAGAAGTGGTATACCATCAGCCACTTCTAGATCTCAGTGTCATTTAAAAGAGCTGCTCATTTCAGTTGATTATGTCAGCAGAGTAAGGCTAGACTTCTAATAGTTAGTCAGGTGTTTTTCCTCAGACTTACCAAAATTTTGTCCACCATAATTCACAAGTGAGATAAAAACCCCAACAAGAGACCAGCGTTTTCTGTAGAGCCGATTTAGTATTTAACTTGTGTGTTTAATCTGTGTGCTGTAACCGCACAGTGTCTCAGTGCACCCTAATCAGTAAGTTATCAAGATGTTCTATACTAACAGATGTTATTTGGCAGAGCTTCATAAACAGTGAAAACCACCTGACATGCATCTTTATGATGAACTGCAGTTGCTCATATAAACTTTATCACCAAAATTGTAATTTGAGGGGAAGAGGGTGCCGTCGTTAAGTCGTTAGCAGTGTTGCATCACAGAAAGATGGGCTTGGAATGGATTTCCAGCCCCACGTTGTTATTGGTTTGAGTCCAAGTTTTTTATCCAAGGCCGCAACACACAAAGCAACTTAAACACTATAAATTAGTCATACATGTAAATGTATGTGCGTTTATATTTGCATTTGCCCTGTGATAAACTGGCGAACTGCTCCACAAAAGGAATAAGTGGACATATGCATGTATAAAAAGTAGTGAAGAAATGCTACAAAATCTTTGTAGCAGGATTTTGATTTGAATTCATAGTGATGATAAGCTCGACACAATGATTGGATTGTCTACGTTGCCTTATGTTTCAATAGATCATTACATTGAACTAATCTTTTATTTATTTGTGTTTGTGTGTCCCTCTAGGTGGAACTTTATCCTGCTCCTGTCAGTATGCTCAGCAGTACTCTCTGGAGAAGAAGAATACCTAGCTCAAGGTAAACCACAGAACCCTAATGCATAACTAAACATTAGCATTTAAATTATTACTAGTACTCTTTTTGTGACTTCACTTAAGTGAATAATGTAGAGGTGATGCTATATATTGCTATTGATTGTATTAACAAATTTAAAATTTTTCAGTTTTACTTGTGTAGTGTTACGCACCTACCCAAGTCTCTTACTTCCAAGTATACTGACTTAAGCAACTCCGGTATCAACCAGATTTCGATATCCACATTGAATATAATTTCTTCATCAGTGTCATTGAAATGATATTAAAGTTTCCACTATTAATATACAATCATTCAGTCATGGTGTGGCCTCATGCCACTTTACATTAGGGCTGACCCCGAATAGTAGAGATAATAGAGATCGATGCTTTGATGGACGGAGTCTGATTTGACTGTCAATCTCACAGTCAAAGCTTCGCAGCGAAACAAGGTTCATGCCATTTTGGCGATATGGGGGTGCTCAACATCTGATTTTACAAAGAACTACCAGTTTTCTCACATTAAGTTAATATACAGCCTATTACAATATACATTTCAACATTTAATGTTGTAAATAAACATGTATAAAGAATAAAGCTTTCAATAAATGTTTTTAAAGTGCGTAAATAAATCCAAAATTGTAATCCTAACCCTGGGTCGTCAGTGCGCATGAGTAGGCATATCGTGTGTAGTGGCAGAAGAGAAACACTTGCTGAAAAGACGGGGCCCCAGCTTACTGGTGTTGTCTCGAGTTGTCCACACATCGCAGGACTTTCGGATAATTTACCACCGTTGATGAACCACACAAAGAATATTTTATCGTTTTTAAATAGCCAGCTACTTGAAGTAGACCCACGAGGAACCGCGACGTGCATGCAGTTGTCAGCAGCACGGCATGCACGCAAAACTCTGCACGAGACCGGTGAATGGCAGGCGAGAGAGAGAAAGAGAAAAGAGTCTTCAAAAAGCCTCAGTTTAGCTGGAAATTTAACTGGAATGAAGTTGGGATGTTTTTTAAAACATAAATAAAACCAAAATATATTCATTTGCAAATCCTTTTCAACCTATATTCAATTTAATACACTACAAAGACAAGATATTTAATGTTCAAACTGCAACATGTTCCAAAAAAGCTGGGACAGGGGCAACAAAACCCTGGGAAAGTTGAGGAATGCCCAAAAAACACCTGGTTAATTGGAAACAAGTGAGTGTCATGATTGGGTATAAAAGGAGCATCCCCGAAAGGCTCAGTCATTCACCACTCTGTGAACAACTGTGTGAGAAAATAGCCCAACAGTTTAAGAACAATGTTTCTCAACCTACAATTGCAAGGAATGTAGGGATTTCATCATCTACGGTCCATAATATCATCAAAAGATTCAGAGAATCAGGAGAAATCTCTGCACGTAAGCGCCAAGATCGAAAACCAACATTGAATGCCCGTGACCTTCTATCCCTCAGGCGGCACTGCATTAAAAACCGACATCAATGTGTAAAGGATATTACCACATGGGCTCAGGAACACTTCAGAAAACCATTGTCAGTTAACACAGTTTGTCACTACATCAACAAGTGCAAGTTAAAACTCTACCATGCAAAGTGAAAGCCATATATCAACAGCACCCAGAAATGCCGCCGGCTTCTCTCATCTGAGATGGACGGACGCAAAGTGGAAAAGTGTGCTGTGGTCTGACGAGTCCACATTTCAGATGTATTTGGAAATTATGGACGTCATGTCCTCCGGGCCTAAGAGGAACAGGACCATCTGTATTGTTATCAGCGCAAAGTCCAAAAGCCAGCATCTGTGATGGTATGGGGTTTGTTAGTGCCCATGGCATGGGTAACTTGCACATCTGTGAAGGCACCATTAATGCTGAAAGGTACACACAGGTTTTGGAGCAACATATGCTGCCATCCAAGTGAAGTCTTTTTCAGGGACGTCCCTGTTTATTTCAGCAAGACAATGCCAAGCCACATTCTGCACGTGTTACAACAGCGTGGCTTTGTAGTAAAAGAGTGCGGTACTAGACTGGCTTGCCTGCAGTCGATACCTGTCTCCCATTGAAAATGGGATCAAGGCATCAAATTCAAAGTGAGTGAATATTTGCAAAAACAATAAAGTTTATAAAGTTTACAATAAGTTCCCTCAATAGGGCAATACCTTTTTGGGGAGAAGCATGGCAAGATCCAAAGTACAAAACACAAAGACAACAACATGGTACATTTTTGTTACTTTATATTGTAAACTGGAGCAAATATATATGCTGTTGGGACAGTGACTGCAAAAAGGAGATCCTCTTGCGTTGCTCTTCTTTAACGTTCTCCTGCAACATGTCTGCTCTTGCTCTCCTGGCTACAGCATGCATGTAGAAGCAGCCTAAATAGCCTCTCAACCTTCGCTGTCTCTCCACTTAACCATCTTTTTTCCTCTCAATACTCTCACCTCTGCTCCATCAGAGAAAGCTAAAAAATATGTCACATGCAAGCATGAACACCAGGGCTCAACTTAGTTTCTTTATAGCCGTTGGTATATAATCCCATATATCCCAGCAGGTTGTGCTTTGTGAATTTGTTGAGAGAATATATTGTTTTTGAGTGACATATCACTAGACCCTTGCCAGAAATTCCACTTAGTGGAATCACATTGAATTTAAGGTTGACCTCATTATAAATCCTCACATATTTGTTCAAATATCCACATGTATGTGCATTTTCTACTGCCCCTTGCTCAGAGGAAGCAAACTGCCTCAAGGGTCCCTCCACTCATTCCATCTTGCATTGTCTTCTCCCCATGTATCTATAGTTGACGAGGCCACTCCAAACAGGATCAATCCGTCATAACGAGGGAAGGAGGAATGCGCACAGAGTGCTAGAGCAGCTTGTCTTCACATATGAGACAGGTTAATTGGAATCTGGGCTGACATTACCTCAGGCTAAGAATGTCAAGGACATCTCAGTATGTTCTTATATCAGCTGCAGATAGATAGTCTTCCCACTTGGGCCGCAGGACTAAAAACCCTGTAAAACCACATCCAGGACAATGCACTGTATGTCTTATCTCTGTTTATTGCACGTTCTCTCTTTG
Source organism: Micropterus dolomieu (assembly GCF_021292245.1). Classification (NCBI taxonomy): domain Eukaryota; kingdom Metazoa; phylum Chordata; class Actinopteri; order Centrarchiformes; family Centrarchidae; genus Micropterus; species Micropterus dolomieu. The sequence continues at coordinate 6,729,509 of NC_060154.1, forward strand.
GATCTCTGCTTCCCTCCCTGCAAAGCACTGTAAAAGAGAATGCTATGGAGCAAACAAACATATCTGTAACAGAAAAAACATTATGTGACTTTTGGTACTTTCATCCCAAAAGTACTTATTCTATAAAGTTAAAACTTGTGACCTTAGAGATCCTTCACTTCCTTAAACCCCATACAGTTAAACAGATGAGTGCCACAGCTTGTTTTTCTCAGATCTAGAAATCCACACCTGTAGCCATGTGCCATAACACTAATATTGTTGTTATATTGCTCATGTGAGAATAAAATGTTAACATTTCAGGGGTGGTGATGGTACAGTGGATAAGACACATACATGTGAGAGACCTGGGTTCAACCCCCCACTATGACACATCCACCAATGTGTCTCTGAGTAAGACACTTAACCCCTGTTTGCTCCAGAGGCATGCGACCTCTGACATATATACCAATTGTAAGCTGCTTTAGATAAAAGCGTCAGCAAAATGAATAAAAATCTAAATGTAAATGTAGTAGTAACAGCCTGGTTTTGTGCTCGATACCATTGCATTTTTAAGATTATTTAGTGTGGTTTGAAAAGGTTTTAAATAAACCTAGAGTTTAGGAAAAATTATTAATTTATTAACAGCATGTAGAATGTTCAGCAAGATGCCCTGTGTTTCCATCTTTCTAGTAGAAGGCATTTACTGAACGCACTTTTTCTCTCAGGATTCTGATTCTGATAGCGAAATGCAGGGTAACGCCTTACAAAAAGCACTAGTCCAAATCTCTATACATGTGGAACTGATTGATCATTCTTCTTTAACATGAGACTTTAACTACACAAAACTTGTTAACACTTTTTTCAATTGCATTGTTCTATGACAAGTAATACAATATATTGTGATAGTGATAAGGTAAATATTTGCATCAACACTGATCCAGATGTTCTAGAACTCACTGCTGAAAATGTAATATATTAATGGCTAATTAAATGACGTTTGGTTCTTACCAACCTTTTTTGAAACCTACAAATGTTTGGTAGCAGCCGGGATACTAGTTTTTCTTCATGTCTAAAAATTTAAGAAATGACTTATGTGACTTATAATATGCTTTAATTCCTGAAGCTTCCTTGCACAGTTCTTATACGGCCCTTTACAGTTTCTCTAGCTTGAGCAAACCTGTCTGCTGTCCACATTTCAGAGTTTGTATGTTATTGGCAGTTTGATTTGATCCCCCAACCAAGGTGAAAGGTCACAAGATAAGATGTACACGTGCAACTCATCTGAAATAGGCATGTTATAGCTTTGATGTCTTTCTTTTTGTCTTATAGTGTCTGCATTCTTAACAGTTGTTAACATTGTGAACTCACAATGCTATCAGTTGCAACCTTTCAAATCTATAAAATAAATGATTGAAGACAATGGTGAAGTTTAAAGCTTTGCTCTGTTGAAGCAGATTGCTAGTTGAGTTAGTGCATTAATTTCCCCCTCAGTAATACAAAATCAACCAACCCCTCTTTGAAAGTTGGCTTCCAAAATACAGAGGAGAAGTTGCTTGAAAGAAAGGTAGTGTCTCTGGATTAGCAATGAAAATTCCTCAAACCGCCCTTGAGATGTCCCCACCAGAAAAACACTTAGATGCACTTACACACGCATGCACACAAACACACAGGCTTAAAAAGCGCACCTGTTCTGGCAGTGTCTGCGGCCATGGTCTACCAGTAAGCTCACAGATGCACACACTCACTCACATTGTATTTCTTCTCAATATCCCCCTCTCTTTCCCTTGCATGTGCACACACACATACACAGTTCAGGTCAGCTTCTAAAATGCAGTTGACATTTACAATTACAATGTGTGTCAGGTATCCTTGTTCCCATTTGTCACGTTAGTAATGTCATTTTTTTTGCTGGCTGTAATATGTAAGTATTGTATTGCTCAGTACTTACATGTGTGACATGTAACACATGGCCCTCCAGCCTAGTGATCTGTCTATTACTTTCTTACTTAACTGCACAGAATATCCTCCATCTCCAAGTGTTTTTGCCTGGCTGTGCCTCACTGTCAGCAGACTTAACATCAATTCTTTGAAGTATTACCTGTGGGCATGGGAAAAGAATGACAGGACCATTTGGAGAAAAGCTGCTCTCATGAATCTCTGTTGGCTGATTGATTCAAAAAGGCTGTGTGGACTGGTTTCCTGTATCCTAGTTCAGCCCCATCCCTCCCTAGTCCCCTCCACTCATCTGGGCCACAGCTGTCTTTCTGGTACTCCAAGAGAAAAACAGGGAGGGGTCACTAGCATCACGGGGAGACTGTATAATGCCTTACCAGTGGGTTTCTTTCTCTCATTTAACTTGAACAGCAACAATTATGTCCCACATTTGTTTGCATTTGTAGCAATAACGCATCTTTCTTGAATTAAAATCAGCAGCCATGGATGAGGAAACAGTGAGAACTACATTAATATTGACAGATATCTAGTGCACCTTATGGTGGTCTGTAACGACTTAAACAAAAAGATCACATTTACACAATTAAACAACTAAAGACAGTAGCGTCGAACCACAGCATCCTCACGTTAAGTCCAGCTAGAGACCATTCTTATAGCTCCCTGTCAACTAGGTGAGGTCAATAAAGGTGAAATGCCATAAATCCTAAAAAACATCTTGTCACTGCAGCATTACATTTTCGTATCTTGCAGAACAATTGCAGACAAACAACAGGCAATGATTCATAGCAATTACATATTATTTCCCCACATAACTACACAATGCTTAGAATCTGTCTATATTTTTTTCAGGAGCTTTTGTTCTTTTTGGTTTGTGACTTTAAATGCTTGATAATTCCCAAGGATCATTGTAATCTGATAAATAGTGAAAACATGCTCTCACTTCCGGCAGTATGTGCTGTTTTTTCTCTATTCCTGTATCAGTCAGAACGTAAAAGTGGAAAAGTTGTGTAGTACTATATATAGTAGTAAATTACAGGAAAGATAGGATGTAAGAGAGCAAGAGAAGATATGCGCTAAAGGCTCCCCAGTAGGACTTGAACTTGGCACTTCACAGTTGCATGGTATGAGACTGTTGTCTTGACTGCTGGGCTACCTGTCTAAAACTCTTTTCTTTTAATAGTATTGCCATTTTGGGTCTCCTAATGAATTCAGTGGATGCCTTGTCCTCTACAAGCTATTGTGCATTTCTCAAAAAATGCAAATACCAAGCTCAAGCCAACATCAAGTCCCTAAAGTTTGCCTTTATACTTTTTCTATTACTGTTTCACATATTTAAACCTGTTTTGGTGAATTCATCTTGGAAGAAATTGTGAATTTTTATTGGTACAGGGCGTGTTTATTGTTTTAGAAACTATTCAACCAAAGCCTACCTGCTTTATGATCCACTCTTGGCATTTAAACCTTACGATTGTCTCCTCTGTCCTTCAGGAGTGGATATCCTCTATCGATTGGGGCTCACATCTCAAATCAGCACAGACAATCCCTACGAGAGGACAAGCTCACCTTCAACTACTTATACAACCGTTCCCTCACCTTTGAATCTTCCCGTTTCAGGATATGGGGTATTACTCAACTCATACTCCCTCTATGAGGCTCCAGCAGGCAGTCTGTTCCCGCCAGAGATTGGTGAGGAGTTTTCTGTTGTGGTTAGCCTAAGCTCCTGGCGAGCAAACAATGCTTTTCTTTTTAGTGTCAAAGATGGCAGGGACAGGCTGCGTTTTGGCATTCAGCTGCTGCCACGCAGAGTGGTGGTTTACACTGCAGAGAAAGCCCCCGTCTATTTTACCTACAACTGGCAGGATGGGCGCCAGCACCCTTTTGCTGTTGGTGTTCGTACACGCTCAGTGTCCTTCTATGCGGATTGTGGGGCAGTGCAGCAGTGGGAGCAGACCCTGGGGAGATCTCAAACACTGGGGGATTCTGGGGGTCTCTTCACTCTGGGCAGGATGAACTCCAAAGCGGCACCATTCTATGGTCGAGTCTGCCAACTAGACATCTATCCCTCAGCCCAAGCTGCCGCGCACTACTGCAACTACCTTAAAACACAGTGCCGGCTGGCCGACACTTACCGATTGCCTTTGCATCCTGGTTTGGATATTGAGGCAAATAACTCTCCTTCTAGCCCCTTGACAAAGTCCCTCGTTGGAGTAGCAGCTACCCATCATACCCCCGTAAAAGCCACAGCAGCTTTCAAACTGTCCCCAGGTAGTTTGATCACACAGTATTCAACTCCGAACCCATCGGTACAACCTCACGTCGGGGACCGGAGCCACATTTCCACATTGGATCCCCTTGCCCACTCCACCACATCCTCGCTTCAGCCTGAGAGCCCCACCATAATCACTGTCAGCGGGCGAGCAGTTCTGGATCTCACATATAGTGCAACTATCACCACTGCCGAAATTGTGTTGGCAAAAGGGAGTAGCCCCCACACTGATCACTCTGAAAACAGCACAGAGGAAGAGAGCAGCTCTGGGAGCCTGCAGACTCCAGATGCTACCCCAGGCCTGATTTCCCCAGTCAGGCAAAGTCGAGTGAAGGAAGGACTCAGGAACAACTCCGTCACCAGCTCCAGGGACTTTGTGCTCCAACAGACTCATCTGAGAGCCAATGGCACCACTTTGTACCGGGAAAATCAAGTGGACACTTCAGAACAGCATGATCTGGATGGCAGCTATGATGATGTAGACACCAGAGGATATGATTATGGATATGAGGAGCCCGAATATTTCTATGACTACGAAGATGGTTTCCGTGGCCCCAAAGGAGAGCCAGGTCCTCTGGTAAGTGACTGAAGTTATGAATGACAAGCAGAGCTATGAGTGTTCATGTAACAGTATTCAAAGAGTTGAGACACAAGTCAGCGCATTGCTGTACATAATCGAGAGGAAATATTAATACAAGGCAATCAAAGCTAATTTATGGCCACTGTTTGAATGCTGTGTAAAATTTGGCTTTCATACATACACCCAGGATATATGAAAAAATATTTTGGCAGGACGATGTAGTGATTTAGAGGTGATGGCATGTCCAAGCACTGTTCTTTTCTCATGTATCTACAAGTTGTTAAAATAACACGTCATTCCCTTGCTGAAATACTGCCTGACACTTTTGCCCTTATGTTAGAGAGGACAATTCATCTAAAGACTGGATATATATCCTGGCAAGAAAGAGTTCATCCAGCCTTATGATGTTAGCAGGCTGCCAGGATAGCTTTGTCTGAATAAGCTTTTAGAACTCAGATTTTCAGGTGTTGCTTGTGTTTTCACGAGTGAAATGTTTCAGGTCATTCTATCTGATCTGTTTAAACTTAGGAGTGTGTGCAATGATGTAAGATGTCCGGACTCATCTACAAGTTTCCATAGTACTACCTCAGCTATAAAGTGCCTGCAGCACTGAGCTGTTGTAACTTATCTTCACATCTCAGAGCCTGAGCACACTATACTGCAGTATTATTAGGATGATACCTTCTAAGCCACAGGCCCTTTTCCAGTGGTTCACAATTTTGTAAATATTGATCTATTAGCCAGAATGCTTGTTCTTTTAAGCTGCTATCTGTTTGTATGTCTTGACTACTCTGACCACTTTAATGCATGAAGCTGGGTTAGCTGAAGGTCAGTGTCATTGCCTCTTATTTTAAACTTGAGAACAAGTTGGTTTACTTCCTCAGGTGAAGTATTTCACAGTTTTGCAACCGCATAACCAGTAATTACTGTCATGTATACAAGCTGCTTCTAGTCTCAGTAATGTTCAATAACTGACATTTTTAGCACTTAAAATACTTACTATTTACATTGATCTTGTGCTTTTTGACTTTTGTTGTGTTTGAACTGGTCAGAAATTTGTGCAGAATACAGGGGATGATATTCGCCTTATAAAGCAGTGCAGGTATCGGCCACAATATCAATACAGTGGATCGGATTGATGAATCCCTAGTGCAAATATCTAACCCTATAGACAAATTGTTTATCCAGTTCACTGTTAAAAGTCTTGATTAAGCATTGTATAATGTCTTATGTTGTTGTGTTGCGGGTGTTTATTTAGCCACACTACATAGGTTCTTGTTGATTCTTCCACAATTTTAAAGATTTACTGAGTAATTTCTAGAGATATGATCTCAGCAATATCTGGATGTGAAACATAAGCAGAGGTTCAGACTGAAAATAGCACTGCATTAAAAAAAGGAAAGGTGCTGAGTTTGTGTGGGTGTGATTCTGAAAGTACAGAGAGGATGGAATATGATGTTGAAGTCCAGTTTGAGTAATACATCAATGTGCTCAAAGGCAAATTTTGCAACCCTGTAAAGTTGTCAAAGCAACAATAATTTTATATGTTGTTTCGGCAATCATGAGGTGAACAGTAGTATTAGTAGTAGTTACGCTGTTCATGTTTCAGTGTAATTATCCAAGACACACACACACACACACACACACACACACACACACACAATGCAACAAATTTAAAAGATGATTCACCCTACCCTTCAACTTTCCAGAAAATGGACTTCTTAAAATTGACTCAATTGGGAAAGATTTGACCCTTGTCTTGGCAGCACAGATAAAGCTGTGAATATTCTCATTTTAATGAATGCCTCTGTTTCTTCAGGCCCTGTTGTTGTGGCAAAGGCGGTGGTGTGGTCACAGTTTCCATGTGTCTGTGTGTGGGAGTCTAGAGGAACAAACAGCTGTTTCTTTATTCATATCTCCCTCTGTGCCCATCTACTTCTCTGATGGGGGATAAGGATGCTCCACAGCACTACATTATAATCTTTTGTTATAGCAACAATTATAGAATACAACAACAGAAAAGTAAATAAAATACTCAATACTACATGTCAACTACTAAATATTGTACCCTATAATGTAAAAAATATTGGGAGATTTGCCAATCCTGCTTTTGATTTCGAAGGTCGAAATCCAAAGATATTTGATTTCACTGCAGAACTGACATACCAGTGCATTTTTAAGGAGCTGTTAGATAAAATAAGCTGGCAGCAATAATAATAATCAGCAGCATGAGTTATGGGTGGAATAACCAATACAAAAACCTTCTTAACCTTCAAAGGCAGTGTTTATATGTTGCAGTGAGAATGGATATCGCATGGTACAACAAAAGATTTAAATTTTTCTTACGTGAATACACAACATCACAAATACAGCCAACAGTGCAAATTTACAGGTCTGATGTACAAGATCAGACTCAATATTTTTGCATTGTTCTGTATTGCATGGCAGTATTTAGGGCTGGTTGATAATGAAATATTGTTTGCAGTTGTCCTTCAGATTTTATGGCCCCAGTTCAAATATATATACATTTTTGAATATTATAATATTTTTTGGCATCAAAACAGAAAAAGAAATGGTCTAATGTGAGTTAAATTTAATATGTGATTTTTCTTTTACATTTTGCATTTACCAGAACATGATATGCAATTGTTGCATACAAATCCATATGTTTCATGCTACCTTTTTACATGACAAGGTATTGTTATTATTCCCATAGACTGACCAAAGGCAGGTGGTGTCAGTGTCATCTTAACTCCACCTGTAGCTTTTAGTTGAAAACACTTGGCTCTTTTCTTTGAACTTCATAGCTCTTACATAAATATAGCACTTACTCATCATTGTGGAGAGATAGTGAACTGTGTGTTATTGCTTCTATTAACATATTCTGTCTTACTTTTCTTTGTTCAACCTCTCTCTCTCCCTCTTTCTCTGCGACATTCTCTTATTTCACTCACTTTCACACTTTGATTTAGGGTCCTCCTGGTCCCCCTGGTTTACCTGGTCCGCCAGGAAAAAGAGGTTCTCGGGTGAGTAACCTGCGCAAGGTGATGTTACACAGGCAACAATTAAGAGTTAAATTAACTAACACATATGTGTTTTTTAGTTGCTAGAGTGATACCAGTTCTGATTATATGAACAAATATTTTATGAGAGGAAGATGAAAATACAACAGTGTACTAACAGGGCTGTTTTGTTTTGTTTATTAACATATTTTGAGATGCTGGCCTCTCTAAAGGAGCCATCATAGATCATAAAATATTGTGGTATGATCACTGAGTCACTATAAAGAGTTTAATGCCAGGTTTATTGGCCTTTAAGGCAGTGAATGACCTAATCAACAGCACTAACACATTCAGGGAAGACTTAAGGATTGTATTTTCATCTTTTGTTATGACAGTGGGACCTATGGGACTAGCCATAAGTGTTTTTCCTGTATTAGCCATCACAATTCAGCTGTAACTGCTGGGAAAGAGGTGCTGACAGACATGTTTGTGGTTAGCTTGATTAAACTTAGGAACAAGCCTGCATTTGTAAAGGCTCATTACAATTAGATAGTTTGCTTCGAGCATGCAGGCAACATTGTTTACTTGTCTGCACCTTTGGAGCATAAAGGTTGAGTGACCAAACAGTTCCAGATGCAACCAGGTGCAACCAGCAGCAGCGTCAACGTCACAGGCTGTGTTTCCACTCTGATCTTGAGACTACAGTGTATGTAACTGCCAAGGCTGTGATGATGCAATCCTACTATCATGCCACAGGCCCTTGAGGCATCTTTAAACAGAACAAGACTCATTTTACTAAATGGATATGGCATGTGTTACAGGGAAGGTGCATAAATAGTTTACTCATGGTCTTTGTAGAGGCTCTTCCATCACCATGGCTGATTTAGCTCACGGAATATAAATATCTTCAGTGTGTGTTAGTGTTTATGAAAGACAATATGCAATAAACTTAACTCAATACTTGATTACTTTAAGACAGTTTTGAACACCTGCTTTTGATACACATTAAACAATGACTTTCATGTGTCTGAATAATTGTCAGTGACAAATCATTGCTTATTAACATGGGAAAATGTGGTTAGTACATGTTTATAATGTGCATGAGCTGGGTTGTTTCTTTCTACATTTATTACATGTACAAGTATGTGTGTGTTTTTCTATATGAGTTAACTACATTACATTAGTCCAAAGTAACATACAGATGTAGCATTTTCCCTTTTGCTTCCATTCCCCTCATAGAGGAGATTTACAGCAGAACAGCCATTCAAGGCTGTGTTGGTGGGGGGTTGTTTAAGGGACCTGTGAGACAATGAACGACAATCCAGGAAGGTTTAATGTTTTTGCCAGACAACCCTGCGTTTTTTTGCTGGTTCCTCCTGCGATGGCATCCCGGACTGGCTCCTTTCAAATTGATGAGAAGGCTGTGTTTTTCCATGCAGGGCTCAAGTCGGTCTGAAAGTGCCCTTATGTTCTACTGTATTTGAACAGAGAGCATGTCAAGCAGAAGGCAGATAAACAGGAAAACAGGCTGGTAGACAATAAAACATGTCTCCTAGTAAAAGGCTTAGAAGGCACATAGCTGATACAGAACTCTTAACCCCATAGGCTAAGTCATAAAGTGGAGACAGAGGGAGGGTTGAAATCATTATGTGGTGGGAAGTTGAGGGCTGTGTGTGGTACTGTGGTTGTGTCTCTGCAGTCTCAGCACTGAGCAGCAGACTAGTTTTGCTTGCTATTATTGTTAACGTTATCAGACTATGAGCCTATGAACCAGGGCACACCATTTGGTGTCGGCTTTTATTTTATTTTAAGCAGTTTAAATATTGAGTTGGTCTAGCTGATATAGTAACATTAAAATAGTACTTTACTACTATCACACCACTGTAACACCCACAGAAATTGGTTAATTTTGTTTTTTTAGGACTCTTATCACACTTATTTACCACATTTTCCAACCAAATGATGACTTTTAGAGCTTCAAGAGTTCATTTTCTATTCTTTAACTTTCTATGAGCATATTGCTCATGTGGAATCCAGGCCCAGATTACTGAAATTAAAAATGACAGTGAGAAAGAGAGATATCCCTCTTCCTGTCTCTTGGCTGTAGTGCAGAGAAAGCACGGCCTGCAAACAGCAGGGGTACAGATGTGCAGGAATGTAGTGTGGTTGTGCATTCATTGCATACCTGTGATGTTGAAGGAGTGAAACTGCACTGGTGCACTAAGAACAAACATGATACAATAAAAACACATGTATGTTTATATGTGCAATTCTGAGGAAATTTTAGATCACCAGGGTTTCCCCGGTTCTCTGAGAAGTGAACCGGCGTGGTGTGACCAATCACGGAAGCTCCACTACTTTGATGTCTGTCAGAAGACAGGTCAACCATGTGAACTGCTAAGGTTGGCCCACCCCCCTTAATAACCACCCATGTCCCTGTATACTGTATTCTCAAGTATATTTCTTCCACTCTTCAAATTATGCCTGTGGGCCAGTCTGTGTAACGTTATGCAAAGAGTGAGGGCTTCCATGATTGATCATGCCAGAAGGCATTTTGCATAGTGAGATACTGAGTGAGGTTCAAAAGAGAATTATAGTATTCACTGATTACAGAGCAACTATTTTCTTTCACAAGAATATCTTGATTTCTATCTCTCTTTAGTTCAGATTGCTGACTGAATTGTAGCTGTCTTATGACTCATCTCAAATAATGAGCTGCTAATGTTGTGTTCTGTCTCTTTGACTGCATCTGTTCCAGGGTCCCACTGGTCCACATGGAAACCCAGGACAGCCTGGACCACCTGGGCCAAAGGTGAGTGGCCTTCTCCCATTGTAGGGAGCATCTTCTGAAATTAAGTTTTTTCTTCACCTGTGTGACAGGTTACTGAGCACCTGTGCCAGCCACTCAATTTTTTTGTCTGTCACTTCTGAACTCTATGTAGGATGCTTTAGATTTGTAAACAGAGTCAGTGGTACTTGGCAAAATGGAATACATAATGTAACGATAACATTAACATTAACTAACATTTACCCTTTGTTTTGCAAGTGTCAGGTGCTAGTTTCATACCCTGCTAGGGAGACATAAACAGCTCCCTGAGAGTGCCAGAAAGGGTTCTGCTTGATATCTGTGGGTGTGGATGAGCCAGATGAGTTCACTCAGAGCTAGAAACAGCTCTTGTTGCAATGTTGTCACTGTCATTCTCTGCACCCACACCTTTTACCTTTTGCCAATGAAAGTGAACCTGTTAGGTAAAGAAATGGAAATCCATTGATATTTGGTCCATTGGTCATGATTAAATTTCCTGTCACACCACAATTGTTTTATAACTGATTATGTAATGTGGCAGGTTGCACCCTCAGTTAAAGTTTCAAAGTCATGTTCGTTCATATATATATATATATATATATATATATATATATATATATATATATATGTGTGTGTCATTTCCTGTCAGAGAAATGGTAATAAATTTGATCGCACCACTGTTTATAATGGTACATTTGGTTGGATTTGGGAACAATGTCAAAGAAGGGGCTGACAAACTCTCTCTGCTGCATGAAGAAGTTTATTGTCATTGTAACAGACCGGCCTACCAATCTCCAAGCAGAGAGCTAGAGAATATGGTGTCATTACTACAGAAAATTAAAGGACATTGTAGCTAGCTTGAATCTAAGTCTTATTTACTTACTTAAACTTTATTTGCCCCTGTAGGGCAATTGATTCTGCAGCAAAACATAGACACAGGACAGACATAGATACAAGAAGACCAAAATACATAAAATACTAAAATGTTACGGACTCTGGTTTTACAACAGTGGAATAAGAAAGAAGATAAAGTGGTAAAGTGCAGCAAGAATAAGGTACTCCATTTCTGAATATATAAATAAATAAATAGGCCTACGACAGCCATATGTTAAAAAGAAACAGTTGACTCCTTTCCTTCCTTTGACTCCTTTCTAATCAACTTTTTTGAAAAAAAAAATACATCATTCTGTACACTTAAAATATTCTGCTCATCAGGGACACTAATGACCAGAAAATGGGTTTGAATATGAAGAAAATACCTCAAACCAGTGTCAGTCAATACACTACAATATCTTCTCTGATTGTTCAAAAATTTGCTGTGTACATGAGAAGAGGTGGGGTGGTGATGGGACAGTGGATAAGACACATGCCTTGGTGTGGGAGATGAGGGTTTGATTCCCACTAAACATGTCCACAAATACAAATACACTTAATCCCTATCTGCTCCCGAGGCGTGCGACCTCTGATGTTTAGAGCAGTTGTAAGACTATTAGGATAAAAGTATCAGCTAAATGTAAATGTGTAGTATATATTTCTGAATATAAAATGCTGGCAACTGTCTAAGACTTTCAGGTGGTTATGGTGTGAACCATCTCCTCTCCTCTGTTTTTTTAATAACTAAAATTAGATATTAACAATGTAGATAGTGGTAATGTATTTCTCATTAACTATTAGTTAGCTAGTCATCAGATACCGACAAAACACAGAAATTTCTATTTTTTATTTATAGTTGTTGTTCACTCCTGATGCACATGTGCATTTGTGTGTACTTCGGGAGGATAGGGGGATGGATGGGTTGGGTGCAGAATGATGTGGTGTGTGTTTGATGACAAAATTAATTTATTTGTTGTAATCAGCATGTCATTTTAAGTTTAATATTGACATCAGTACTTGTCATCAACTTCTAATATTTAAATATATTTAGGCTCAACCATGATCCAAACCAACATTGCGCATGTGAAATGTGCTTGACTTGAATTTGTCAAACCTCTCAGGTTTGGGTTGGTTTGTAGACCTTTAAGGATGTCACCAGGTCGCCGAATTGTCCTGTACCCTCACAAATAATAAGAACAAAGAAAATAATGTAATCTGCTGTGGTTAAAGTCTTTATCAAATGGAATCCATTATGCCATTGAGATTGCTGTGTTCCTTTAAGAGCCAATTTCTGCTGCTCAGAGCGTGTGCAAGTGAGATTAAACCAGACACAGCCAAATGTAGGCAAGTGTGATAATAATAAGCCATTGTGTTGTCACAGTGTAACAGGAAAGACCAGAGGAGACAAGGATGGTTGTTGACCTAAATGACATACCTCTAGCGTTTTCACCACAGGGCATAATCGTGCTAGTCCTGGCTCATTAGCCATGACACTGACTTCATATAAAGAGAAAAGAGACGAAAGAAAGCATTTTTAAATCTTTGGTAAGCTTTTCTCAGCATGAGACCAGTTGTAATAAAAAGATATTGCTACAACTGAGCAAGTATGTGGGCAGCTCCATGCAGATGGTTGTGGTGACTGTGGTCCCGACTGGTTACCACAGAGTGGTTGCATACACCATGCTGTCAGTGGGAGTCATGCTATAAGAGCAGACACTTAAGAATAAATGTATGATCCATCTTCCCCTCCTTTGTCTTTGTTTTTCTTTTAAGTGGATAGCTCCTCACTTGGACTTGTAGTTACTATGTACAGTATATAGCTCAAGACGAGACAAATTTATAAAAGTACTTTTCACTAATTATGATCTCTTTGCCTAACTCACCCCACACATATAAAGAGAAGAATGATCGGTTTTCCTTGTTTTGTTTTTGCTTGATTAGGCAAGCAGCACAGAGAGATAGATGGATTTGTTTTGTGTCACCTCTGACCTTGCTGGGACACTGTGGACATTTGGCTAAGGGCCTCAGATTGGTTATTATGAAATATGGGGCCATTGTGTACACATACGAAACAAAATCAGTGTATCTAATACCATAGTGGCCTGTCAGTGAGTCATTCTCACACCCCCAATCCCTTTCTGGGGGCTGAATAGAGATTGAGTGACTCTTTGTCTCAGTTTGGGAAAATGATTCCTTCTTGAAATGTGTTTGGTTACTAGAACATATACAGAGGAATATCATCCTCGATGCTGAACTTAGTTGACATGTGTTTTAAGCACAGTCTGAAATGTTATGACAATGTACTTGCAGGACTTAAAAGAGCCTTTCAATTTGCTTCATGCACTGCCGGCTCTTTTTTCACACAGAAAGGAACCATGGTTTAATGCTGTGGTAGAATTTCTTCCCCAAGCTTTTCTATGCCTCACTCGCTGTCAGTCAAAACTATGGAAATATGATGCTCACAATCCAAGACTGTAATATCAGTTTGCAGCAGGTACGGACAACTGTTGAGGAGAATATACGTCTCTAAGGTGTCAAACAATGGCTTAGCACTTCACACAATAACCACCTGAAAGTCTTAGACAGTTGCCAGCATTTTATATTCAGAAATATATACTACACATTTACATTTACTTTTATCCAAATAGTCTTACAACTGCTCTATACATCAGAGGTTGCACGCCTCGGGAGCAGCTATGGATTAAGTGTCTTGCATTTGTGGACATGTTTAGTGGGAATCAAACCCTCATCTCCCACACCAAGGCACTGTCCCATCACCACCCCACCTCTTCTCATGTACACAGCAAATTTTTGAACAATAAGAGAAGATATTGTAGTGTTTTGACTGACACTGGTTTGAGGTCTTCTCTTTATATCCAAACCCATTTTCTGGTCATTAGTGTCCCTGATGAGCAGAATATTTGAAGTGTGCTGAATGATGTATTTTCTTGGCTGTTTCTCTTGCCCCACTGGAATGGCTAAAACATGCCACAACAAAACATGACCATTAAATGTACAGTGTTGACAGCAACAAGTCAGATAATTTAATTAAGTAGTTGTGCTGAAATTATATGGAAGTTTCTGAACATTGCGGCTTTGGCATTTCATAACACCTCTGTAGATGCAGCACTACCTAATGTTTGTGTTTAAACTTTATATTTATTATATATATATTTTAGATTGATGACCATAGAAAAAATTCTTGAACCTAATCCATATCAGTTTTCGAAGAAAAACCCTGAGACCCATGGCTGTTCAACTGCAACATTGCTGTTCTTTGGAAACGCAGTTAACATCAGCTCCATTCTGGCAGGCTCTTTGACGTATTCTCCCACATGTGGTCTGGGATGACACAGAAACTGAGCGAGGTCCAGATCCACAAAGGCATTTATACTTCATTGCTACATTACTTGCTTAGTCACTGCCCAGAAATGTGGATGATTTTTATATATATGAAGAACTGTATGCAATTGTGAGTATTATACTTAAAGAGGGTCCTGTTTAACCTTAAAATCCTCATCATTCATTGATGTCATTAAATTGTGTGGGTTATTGTTGGTGGTGGTTATTGATTGGAAAACCCTAACCCATTGACTGGCTTCAGACTGCAACAGCTCCAGGTTAAGGATGAACCACAGGAATTTTCAGAACAGAAGTGGTCTCTTCAAACACAAAGTGTCCTCACACATACTTACAGAGTCTGGTACTATTTTCCAGTGTGGATGATGCTTACCAACACCGTGTCTTACTGTGTTTGAAGCCTTTAGTGTCATGTATGGAACAAACTGTTTTTACCATGGACTGTAAATATAGAAAAATATGGATGTAACATCTTTGACTTCACCCATAGATTTCTAATGGTGCATTATGAGGTTTGGAGCTTTTATGGCCGCTGCCATATCATCAGATTTTTGGAGCCAAAATATCCTAATTTGAACAGACGTGTGGTAAACACCACACCTAACAGAAAACTTGATTGTGGATCTTTCCTGTTGACTTCAATATAGGTTTTTTTTGGTGCTAGCATCATACTAACAGGAACTGCGTCTTTAGGCATCTCCACATTGTATTCTACACAAAGCCACAGTTTGTGCTGCTTGGTTATAGCCTTAATAGAAAGCATTTAGCGTTATAAATTCAAATCCTGAAATTTGGGACTGAAATATGCTTTCTTTAGCAACAATCTCAGTTATATTATCATATTTTGGTATTTAGAAATACTTTAGTGGTAAATATCTGGCAAGGGGAACTCATATAAAATTATTTATATAAAACATATAAATCTATAGATAAAGTCACTGTCACCATTGATATTGTGACATTATCAAAGAAAACTGCATTATGTTGTGCATTAATGGGTTTCGTTTTGTGAAAGTTCTGGCTTCCTTTATGGTGTAAAGGGTGCAACATCTGTTTTGCAACAGGAAGTAATGAGTAATGGGCAAAGCAGTCTAGATTTTGAGAAAGAGAAACCAATAAAATGTATCCTACTTACCTTACTTCCTATGTCTCAAATCTTTGTACTTCTCAAAATCTGAATCTTTCAGTTATTTTAATAAAATATCAAGCTCTAATGCTGGCAATAACAATGGCTGTTCATGTGAAGGATACTCATAACCATAATTTGTAACTGGTGCTATCAGTATGTGATGAATTGGAACTAAACTGAGGTGCTCAAGGCGCCCTTACTCTGTGATGTTGTTTCTATTCTAGGGTTCAAAGGGAGACCCTGGGCTGTCTCCAGGCCAGGCGCCACCAGGAGAGAAAGTAAGAAATCTGCCACCGATCTCTGTGTCAGTCCCTGTCCCTCCATGCTGCTTTCTGTGTTTCTCTTCCTCTCTTGATCTCTTTAGAACGTAGCTCTCATCTTCATCTTCCTGTCTGTTATTCCTTTGTCAATGATACTTATCTTGAGACATTTTACCTGAGCTAATACTTAGACTTCTATTCTTCACAACATTTTGAGCAAAACATTGTGAATAGCATCCTAAGATGTTGGTTTAGATTGTACAGTATAACAGTTTATGAGTAATAAAAAATGATTTACCAAATCTGCACCTGATAAGTCACTAACTACTTTATTTGTGGATAGTGACAAATGGGTTTTTAAATTTCTGTGCCTGATAAATGAGTTTGAGAGTCTGGTTTTCCTCATTCCCTTTTATTCATTTAGCAACTTCCTTTAAACCCCCTTTCTGTACTTCTGACTCATTCTGTTATCATTGATTTGTCTGGCGTCACCACAGCTGGTCTCTCTTACTCTCTACTCTCTCTCCATCCTTGTCTCTTTTTCTTCCAAACATCATCACAATAATTGTTTTCCTGAGCAGTACTGCACTAAATGTCTTGAACTAATTAAGCTCCAAAAGTATCTTTCTCTATTTGTCTTTCTTCTCTCAAGTTTTAATGATCTTTGCACTCATAGAAATCCCCTAAGAAAAAATGGCATCCTTTCTCCTTTCAGATCCTGGGACAGATAAATATTAAATTTCATTTAAAACTAAAAATATTTATATATTTATCCAAGTTAACCCTGAGGACATCCCCACAAGATATTGCCACACTGTCACCCTTCATAATAGGTCTTTCTCTTTTGTGTCAGTTGTTAGTCATTGTATCTTTATTCCTTTCTTAGCATGTTTGTCTGGATTAACATAATTTATGTAATCTATATTCACCCTCTCACCTACCATCTTATATGATTGTTCGGAATTGCCAAATATTGTTCAGCATATGGTTTTGATTAGAAGCAGCTTGAATAAAACATCTTGAATATAAATCAGCTCTATTCTGGCAGACACCACCTGAAGTTAAAGAGTTATTTTTAACTGTCCATTTCACTGACTGCTGAAAATCCACTACCTTTTTCTGCTCAAGAAAAACATTAGATTTTTTTCCCCTAAATCCTAAATATTGAATAGTTTTTTGACCATTTCCCTGTTGTTTATTAGTCATCCGAGATTGGGCTGGAAAATGAAGATTTAATAAGTACTCCAGTACTAAACTGTAAAGGTATTCATTGTTATAATCAAGTAATAAAGCTTTTGTAATGGAATCAACAGATTGATTTTTGCAAATATCTTACTTCTTTCACCTCTTTATGATGGTGTGCATTGCATCCCAATTTTTTGCAAGTGTTATGTTACTCTCTCTTTCGTTTGTTCCAATAGGGTGACAGAGGCCCACCAGGTCTGCCTGGGCTGGATGGATTTCCCGGACTAATGGTAAGATTTTGTATGTTAAACTGCTTGTGTTTAAACTAGCAGCTGATGGTGAGACTGTCAGAAACGATTTTTATTTTTAAGAAATCTATTGCTGCTAATGTTTTACTTTGAAAGCAGCATTTGTCTTTAAATCCTCTGTATTGGTGTAAGGCTAAAGGAGGTATTGTACACATATTAGTGGTTCATGCAATAAATTTTGGTTAAGTTTATGAGTTAATACCATGCATGTGAGGAAATATGTATGTAACACACTTTTACATGTGGTCTCCTACAAACACACACACACTGTATCAGCGCTCTCTGTTCTCCCCCAAGTGTAAGTCACAGCCATTAGCGGAGGACTCTTGTGGTCAGTATTAGGTTACCCTGTCAGGGCCTACAGCCCACCGTGCTCCCTGCCTGTCTTCAGTCTTTCTGTCTATCTTTATCTCGATTGAAAGAAATATATGTGTGTGTGTGTGTGTGTGTGGTTATATATATATATATAAGTATGTGTAACCTTTTCTTGCTAATTTGTCATCTTACTTCATCAATCTACCTCATACTGTATTCTACAGTGTCTTTTTGTGAATCTGGGTTGCTGCCCCATCTCATTTAGTCAGAGCTTCAGAGCTGGCTGTTAGGATGTGGTGATGCCTCATTTAAACCTGATAGGCTCAAGGTCAAGATCAAAGGTCATCCGAAAGTGGAAAGGCACCCTGCTGAGGGTTAGGGATTTAATGACATGGACACTATCCTATGCCTCCTCGGTCCAGCAATTGTCATGCCTAAAAAAGGAGAAATCGCTATCCATAAAATGAAGGACACTGGCATTCACCTATGCACATATTCATTCACACTCTCATGCCCTGTACTCAAATTAGTTTTTATGTGTATATGTGTGTTCAATTTCTGCTTTAATTGAGCTTGTGTCCTTTTGGTACAGAACAGACTTAGTCTGCTATAGTAGGTCGTCATACCGCCCACATGAATATGTCGACACACTTGTCCAGGTAGCCTCTTAGTGAAGCTCTGAGTCTGGTCTCCACATAGCTGGCTTCACCTTGCCTCTCAGGAGGCCACCCCAGTGTTTGCAGTAGCTGAACCTAATATACCTAGCACATGAATTGTGCCCCGTCAAATATTTTCAGAGGAAATGAGTGGCTCGGGGCCTATACTCTTTACCCCCAAGTGGGCCTTCTATTGAGTGTGAAGGGTCGTGTGTCATAACCTTGAAAGCATACGATAGAGTCAATGGTACTGTTTCAGAAGGTTTCTTGCTCCTCCCGAAAATATACTGACTTGGCCCTGACCATGTGTTTTGGGGCTGTAAACATCTGTTGATAATCATATCAAAGGGAAAAATAAAAGGTCTTAGAGAAGAAAAGCTCTAATTTACCAAGCAATAAATCCTGTTTAGTTTAGAAAGAAAAAGTGCTTGTTTAACTAAATGCAGAATTTGGCTGTAGCACAAAACTGACAGTGGATTAGAATGAGAACTATTAATTTTATTTAAAAAAAATAATGTTTGAATTGTGTCAGTCTCCTTTTATACCTCATCCACACGGAAGTCTGCAAAATAACCATGTTAAAATATTCAGAACAGTTAGTCTGCTATTAGTCTGCTAGCTCCCAAATCACACCATCCCAGTTCAGAGAACTTAACTTGGACCTTAAGAGTGGTAACTTGACAACCATTGAATGGGTTGCCATGGAATAATATCCATGTTTCCCAGAAGATGATGATGTCTAATGGGTTTGGTGACCCCTTTGGCTTTTACTCTAGTGCCACCATGAGGTTTTGTGTGAAGGTCTGACCTTAACTTGAATTTTTGTGCAGTTGCATTATCATCAGATCTAACATTTCATCTGGTCAGTACTTTGATATATGACCATAGACTAGATACCTGCTAAACTAATGGAATTCCCATTAGTCTCAGCTGTACTTTGTGTTTAGTTCTAATTAACAAATGTTAGCATGCTAACATGTTAAATTAAGATGGTGAACATGGGAAACATTATACCTACTTAGCATCACCATGTTGTCATTGCGAGCATGTTGTGCTCTCTTTAGCTCTGTCATGATGCTTTGATGCCTAGAGCTACTAGCATCACTATAGACTCTTAGTCTTATATCTATGGTGTTTTTACATTGTTAAATATACCCAAAATACATTTGCTTTATTCCTTTTTCAAGGGTCCTAAAGGTTATCCAGGGCCACCCGGACTGCCAGGGGAACAAGTAAGTGGTGATGTGTGTGTGTGTGTGTGTGTGTGTGTGTGTGTGTGTGTGTGTAAGTAAGCAAGAGAAAGAGTTTTATTTTGCCAGGGTTCAGCCGTTGTCATTAGCATTGTAGTTGCACTGATGCTAGTGTTCGATGTTACAGCATTCATAAATACACTAACAGGATTAGTCCACATGCACATGTGCGCGCACACACACACACACACACACACACACACACACACACACACAAAACACACAGCTGTGCCTGTGTGCGTCACCAGCCAGTTACATCAGTCCTTCAGCTGTCCCCTCCAGTCAGTGGTTCCTTTAATCTTCCATTTATCCCCCTCTCCTTGATGGAAAAACTCTTCACCACGTCAAAATACTAACAATTAACGAACCCCAATACACAGAGTCCATACACATGTCCACATCAAAAGGCTTTAAGCATAGAGGTTTAATGAATAACATCAGTAGATTATTATTGATAGAATAATCATTTAAATGTTGTTGTTTTTTTTGGTTTGAGTATGGCAAATCTAAATCTAAGCACCTGGTAAAGTAATATTGGGCATTGATCCACAACAATGTAACCACTCACACATTTGTTATGGTTCTGTTAGACAATAATGACAAATGTCAGGAGTATATGAAGGTTATTTTAAAAATGCTGATTGCACCTATTCAAGGTCTGTGATTTCAAGTCACAGATAATAATAATTATTAATACAACCAATTGTTCTTTTAAATTGTACTGGATCAGATCATCAGCTAAATGTTTAAAGTGTAAAGTGTAATTTTAACGGTGGGCTGAAAAAACAGTCAGCCAGTGAGGGAGGGGGTGGGTTGGAGGGGTGTAGAAAGGTACAGTTAATAGATGAGGTTGTCTTAGTGGAGGCTGTCCAGAATGAACAGTGCTTGTTTTATTCCTCAGTTGGCAATGCTGGTACCGGTCTGTGTGTCTCCTCTTTCACTTTATCCATCCATCTAATCTCCCTATTCGCCATTCATTCATTCTCTGTCTGTCTCTCTCTCCCCCTCTCTCTGCTGCAGGGCATACCAGGACCTCCTGGGGAAGCTGGGGCTGCAGGTTACCCTGGCAGGCAGGTGCAGTGAAAAATGCAAAAATATCATTGATCCTCTTAGATTCTTCATTGCTCTACAGAGAGTACACAGCAATAATAAAAACTGCATAATGCACTCTGCATTCCTATGTATGTTTCTTACCCATTTTGGATTTGGAATTAAAGGGGCTATATGTAGTTATTTAATAAAATCCCTTATTAATAAATCACTTTTTTTACTTCTTTTTTGTCAATGGGCTGTAACCTCACTTAGACATGAAGCTCAGTGAAGGTATCGGGTCGGGATGTAGCCCAATTCTCGCTCCTGAGCCTCTCTCCGACTACAGCGACAACACCGCAGCTAATGAAATGCTGTTCACTAACACCACAAAATAACAGCTCCTGCCTGTGCAACACAGACTCCAACACAAACTCCGCTTAAGGATAAAAACCAACAACAAAGTTTTATGTACCGAAGCCCGTCAGGCCAAACGATAATCAGATTAAGTCAGATGAAAACACAATCAACATCAGAAAGGCTTGAGTCAAAGAGAGATCTCTTCTTTGCTTTGGAAGAAACAAAACTGACACAGAGTTGGCTTTCATCCTATTCAACAGGTAAACTAACATTACCGCAAAGCATGTGAAATATATTGTGATTTTGTGCTTTAGTGTTGATTTTAGCCTGCAAGAAATGATGTAATGGTTCAAAGCAAATGTGGAGCGATGTGTTTACACTAGCCTATACTGATGTAAGGCAGGGCACCCAGCTAATGTTATCACAGATCCACCACCGTTTGCTTCGTAACATTCAGTTTAGATTTATTATTGTTTACTGATACTCAGGTACACAGCTTTTCCACTGTCTCAGTCACTGTAACTTACATGACTGACATAATGACAACAAAAACTGAGCATGCGTACGAGCACACACCTGGTTGCAATTTTAAAACCGCACCGCTAGTGGCCGCTGAAAACTACATATTACCCCTTTAAGTTGTAAACAATTGCAATTTCCGCTAGAATATTATTTATTGAATATATAGTTTACAATGAAATGCATACATTAATGAAATTGTTTTCTTGATGTGATTTCGTATGTGCAGTCTGTGGACTTAAACCATGTGCATGCCAGCAATGGATGAGGAAATAAGAAGTGCAACTTAAAGTATAAAAACCATGTGTTTTCTTTTAGCTGTCAGTCAAACCCACTTTATTTCTCTTCTTAAGCCATTCAGAGTCTGATGTTTGTAGGTTTGACTCACCATGTGAAATCAATGAGTTTGCGTGTGCCATGAAAATAGGTCCTACTCACCAGCCTTTCGTTTGTTACAGGGCTCAGCTGGGCCACAAGGTAACCCAGGGCCTAAAGGTGTCCGTGTAAGTACAAGTGGGTCTCTGCTTTCATTCTGCACTTTTTTCTTTAGCAGCACTGGACTGAACACTTCATTTCCTGAAAGGATTAGGACAGTGTCAGGCCCTCAGCCTTGCTCCAGAAAGACTTCCCAGGAACTAGTTGTATTTCTGACACGCTGCCTTATGTAAGACTGCTTGTGGGGGCTGGCCCGGGCTCTGGGTTGTCTTATCTTATCTGTAAAGGCTGACTGGTAATTCTTACTATGGTTCATTCCTCAGCAAGCAGGAATGCCCTCAAAAACAGAAGAAGACAGAAGACAAACAGATGGGAGAAAGTATGAAAACAGTCAGAATGGGGTCAAATAAGCTAGTGAGAGAAGAGACTTAAGTGGCGCATTGCAGCTCAGAGAAAGAGGATAGCCAGGATTACTATGTCAGAGTGAGGCTGGCAGGGTGAAAAAGAGCCACAAAGACAGGCAGTACAATGATAAGTATAAGTGTGTGAGAGAGAAAAAGAAGGAGAGAGGGAGGGTTTCACAAATTACTCATACATACCAACCATGTCCTATGCCACTTTATTCAGTAAATACTTTAACTCAAGTATAACTGCCTGAAAAAAAGCTCATAGTTCTCAAGTCCAGAATGACAGTAGCCTACAGCTAATGTTTATCAGGATTTTATTTTAAAAATAATGGTGTGAGATTTAGGTGGCTGTGATTGTGTGTTATATGTAAAAAAGAAAAGAAAAGAAAACAAAAAGAAAGCAAAAAAGGCAGTTAAGCAAACTTATGTAATATTATGGTGGCTGTAGCTACGTTAGCTTACAATACACAACCAATGCCAAAGCCAACACATCCTTATCCTGAAACAATAAGACAAAAGGATGGAACTTAGCTCAAACCAATGAATGGTGCTTCAGTCTGTTGGAAGAGGAAGAAAGGAAATAAATGTCCTTTGCTTTTTAATTTCCACAAAAATTGGAGTAATTTGTGTACTTGGCACAATCACAGATTCTGCCCACATCATACTCAGCAGCAATCTTCTCCAATGTACAACATGATAGTCTTGAGGAGGACTTCTTGTACATCCATTTAAAGGTCCCTCATGGAGTTTTTGACCACAAGCAACACTATAGAACTGTGTTTTTATGAGTGGGTCCCCGTTTTGTTTATCTCATCTACACACATACACTCGTGTGCATGCCAATCACACAATACACATTCTTGCTGATGATTCCACACTATTCCACGGATCAATAGGTGACTGTAACACATCAAGATATGCAGCAATGCACGGGCAAAGACAGGGAAGAAGATTGCTAGCAAGTAAACATGGATGTAAACAATGCTGGATTTTAAGCATTTAAAAATTTTAAGCAAATGTATTAATGCCTGTGTTAGAACTCAAGGATACACAATGCATTTTGGTGAGTTATACTGAATGAAAACATAACTTTTGCTTGTTTACAAAAAAAACTTCACAAGACACCTTTAAATATTCAACACAAATGTCATTGAACTTTTGCTCATGGCTACTTTGTGCTTAGCTTGAACAAAGAATGCAAAGAGAGTTTGTTTGGACAGAACAACTCAGCAGCCCGGCCAATGGCACTAAATATTCCTCTAGAAATACTGTATCACAACACTGAAATAAATGTGGTTTTGTTGAATGTTTACTTGGACAATACTGTGATATGAAGTATTGCTCATTTCCAGGGTTTCATTGGGCCTCCTGGTGTTGCTGGGCCACTCGGGCTGGAGGGGGAGAAAGTGAGTGACAGTTGTTTAAATTAAGTGCACATGATTCCAAGGTCTTTTTATCCACTTTTCCTGTGTTCTTTGACAAATTTTTCATTCCTAATAGGCTGCCATTCACATTTATCTATTAGAATGTAATTTTTTTCATGTTCCCAATCCATTTGTTCACCCCTCCATTATCTGATACTGAGTATCTCCCTGAATGAGGTTTGATAAATACCAGGTTTCAAGAGAGAGTTTTGTTATAGCACTTTGACCTAATCAACCATCAACATGATATGTCGAGCTACTTACTAATTGCAATTACAAAGGTAAAATAATCTTGGCAGCAGTTATGTAAAGCTTTCATTGATGGTTTTTAAATGATTAAGTTACAGAATTAAAATGTGTATATTCCATTTAGGCTATGCCTGAATGGAATATCCCTCATTCTTGTAAGATTCCAGTCTTAAGGAAAACCTGGTCTTTATGGGTCTGGAATGGCTTGCAGCACATCAGCTTGGTTTCTGCAAAGGCAATAATTAATTTAGTGTGATTAAACAAATATTTAATCCTGGCTTACAATAGGTCATCTTAAGAATCTCTCTGTACAAGTTCATGGTAGAGATGCATGGTGTTCCTGCATTTTATTCAGATACAGTAGATGCTGTATATAGATTAGTTTACAAGAATGGTGCATTGCTTACTCTTCTATAACCTCTAAAAATCACTTGTTTAGTCCAATGGATACTTAGTAGTTACATCAATTCCTTGGGAGCAGTACAGTTTTGTGCCCTAGATTTTGAGTCATTTATCTGCATTTCTTTCTTTTATAGGGCATTCCCGGTCCTGTTGGAAAACCTGGCCCCAAAGGAAGACATGTAATGAACCAATTTTGATGTCTGCCATAGGTCATAGTTGCTTCCAAACACAAATGAATACAGTATGTCCTAAGATAGCAGTACTTGAAATCCACAAAAGCCCCAGGGATATCAAAAGGAGATTAATTTGTATGCTGCATCTCCTTTGAATGGGTAAAAGCAACTGGTTAAACAATGCAGAGAGAATGGAAGAGAGGAATAACTCCTTTAGAGCAGTGATTCTCAACCCTTTTCATGTCAAGGCAAAATTGTCACAGTTTAGACCATGGACCCCTATTTGATAAGATTGTGTGCCAGGGTCCTCCATCTGATAGGAATTTTGCAATACATTATTTCCCTTTTTACTGGGGGCCCCTGGAACCCCCTCAAGGACCATTGGAGGTCCCAGAACCTGACTTTGAGAACCACTGCTTTAGAAGAGTTAACACTATTCAAAGCATGGTAAATCACATTGGAAATGTTTGATGTCATATATTTTGGCATTGGTCCTGCAATGCCAAGTTTGTCCCAGGATGGCATTGGGGATAAAATCCAGTAAGATTAAGATAGAGACAGATGGAATGTCAAGGTTTGGCCCTCACACTGTGAAAAGTTAATGTTTTAAAAACAAGCCTTAGCTTCTCTGTGTTGAAGTTGCCAAGCGGGCAGGCAGCCCAGTATCTCTTTCATCTGAAGGTTTTTTTCTGAAACACTGAGCGATGTCTGGCTAACTGGATCAAAGCCTTTGGCCCAAGGGCTGTTGTAAGCCAGTCCACAAGCTCACCAATACAATACCAATACTGGCTAATCTTGCTTCATTAACTAGGCATTATTTCACACCATGTCAATACAAATTTGAGCTTAATCAATAACTTGGGGAAATTGTATGTTAACAGCTATTATGTAAAGTAAAGTTTGTATGCCGTGTATAACAGAAAACATAGAAATTAAGTAACAATAAGAAAGCAGAAAAAAAGCAAAATACACTACTTTTCATTCACCTGTATGAAGTGCCATATACTGTTCTGCAATTGGAGGGTGTAATTGGCAATGATTAACCTGATGTTCTTAAATTGAATGAGTATGTATTTCCCTTACAGGGTGTGGTGGGTGATGGGGGGGAGAGGGGGCCTCCCGGGCCTGATGGTAATGAGGTGAGAACGCTCACCCACCTTCTGGCGAATTCAGCTGTCCTGTTTGTTGTCCTGGACGTGCCATATACCTCTTGTTATTCCACCTTAGTTTAATCCTGTCTCTCCCTGCTTGTTAATTGCATTTATCAGTGACTGTGTGTACAAATGTACAATACTAGTGTTCTTCTTTTGTGTATATTAAGGATTTTTTCCCCACTCCCAAAATGTATTTATACCGTGGAATACAAAAGTATAAAAACAATTTTTATGTATATAAACCTTACACACAGTCTGATGCATGTCTTAAAGAAAAATAACGTTCAGCTGGCATCACAGAAGATGGATAGATAATTAAACTATTAAAGTGTACAACCTTATTGGTAGGTCTCATGATATTCTGTTTTAGAGCTTGCAGGAGACACATGAATTAGCCTGACAATACTGAGCATTTTAGTTTTTCCTTAGTGGTCAATTATACAAGTTACTGAGCAGCCATGATTAATACATTTTTCGGTTTCAGACATAAATGCTGAGATGCTTTATCATCCCAGATGATAGCACAAAAAGTCACACTTACAGTATTTCCAATGTAGCCTTGGGAATGAAGAATGTGCAATACTGTAAGTGTCCTGTCCTGTGTACTTAGGATGTTGCTGTGATGTTTCACAGGGGCCTGTTGGTGGGACTGGTATTAGCGGTTTTCCTGGCCTGAGGGT
Source organism: Micropterus dolomieu (assembly GCF_021292245.1). Taxonomy (NCBI): domain Eukaryota; kingdom Metazoa; phylum Chordata; class Actinopteri; order Centrarchiformes; family Centrarchidae; genus Micropterus; species Micropterus dolomieu. The sequence continues at coordinate 6,756,263 of NC_060154.1, forward strand.
GAGTATCAGTTTTGCAGTGTAATCATTTGTATTAATGTATTTCACATGCCAAATTGGCCCTGTGTTTGATCTGTCATTCACTTGGCTCACTTCTGTCTGTCCTTGTACTTGGTTCAAAGATTGCTTGTCTGTCCATCTTTCTTCTCTCATCTCTCATCTATAGTGGTAAGATTGGGGTTTGGATGATGGATAACAGGATGTGCTGAACTTGAGCCAGGTTTTTCTTTCATGGCTGCAGCACATTTTTCTATTGACGGCCACTACTGAAATCTAAGTAATCCACAGGGACTCAAAGGAATAAATTAAACATGGCTGCATGTCATGTGTCCGAAACACTACTAACTCCATGAGCATGACAGTGCCAACAAATCCAGAAGCTCCAAAAAGTAGTGAAAGTGCAGTGTAGTATAGAGGAAGAATTAAACAGATTTTTGGTCAAATGTTTAGTTGTCGAGATTTACATAGAACAGAGCTTGGACAGTTATTGCATTACAATAATACCAAAGTTAATTCGATGTCTTATATTACTTGGGTCAGGCTCATTGCTGTTTTTCCACTCTATTCTTGACCAGTCAACCGCTTATCTCCATCATCCATCTTTTGTAGGCAGATTAGTTTAAACATTGCAAGATGAAATATTAGTAGAAACAGATACAGTGAGGTGATTAAAAGAAGACTGCACTATAACTAGGAAAAACGTAAAACCTTCAAACAAACCAGATATGTCACCAAGGCAAGTGATACCTTTTGTTGTGCCATTCCTGTTGTAAGCAACAGTCTCTCAGTGCCTCACCATGGACTTTGATCATGTTTGTTCATGGTTGGATACAGTGAAGGTACCCTAAACATGTGGAAATTTGACATACAGTATGTCAAACATCAGTTTCGAAATAAAATAAAAAAAACTCCAGTGTCTAGCTGCCAAAGTAAAGCCAATCATAATTTTCTCACTCAGTTTCAGTAATCATCCAGGATGTGGGGTTGTTTGAAACCATGTTGTCTTATTACTGCAGTGTGAAAACAGTGTCACCAAGGGCGTCACTTTGTGCTGTTAAATGATGGGGACATTTAAAGGCTCAGATAAAGGGTGCAGTGGTACACTTGCTCCCAAAACGTGAACAAAACAAGACAATATTAGAATAAATATTCAATACTGTGATATATTATTTGGAGGGTCCTCCCCCACTTAATTTCCTGCATTCTAGAGACATTTTCCAGACCAATTTATGGTTGAAATGTTAGTTATATATAAAGGGAAACACAAAATTCAGGTGTAAGGTGACAATACAAAATCTAAAAATATAATGTAAAATAATGAAGTGAGCAACTTTTTAAGCTTTTAGCTTAAGTTACTTTCCTGGACAATGCACATTTGTTTCTTAGATATTTACATTGCATTGCATGTTTCTTATTGCGCAAATAAACCTTTCTCAAAGCATTCTCATTTGTTATTTAACTTTTGTTATTGCAAGCAATTTATCTGAACCATTTTAACAAATACTTTCAAAAAGTGATGGGGACAAAATCAGCCATTTCAAAAAGTGGTGGAGACATGTCCCTAGCGTCCACAGTGTAAATGACAGCTATGAGTGTCACAGGCCTAATAGAGAGCATGCTGTCTTTTATTGTGGAATGGCCAACTGTTAAAAAGTCTTGAGTTCACAGAGGGCTCTAAAACCCATGTCGATGTAATCAAAATAGATACATCTGTACCTTTCCTGTACCATCATTTCAAGCTTCATTTACACTGGTTTGCTTTCCTCATAGCATGGGGATTTATTGGGGTGCTTGAAGGGTCACTCTTTGTGCATTAGACACATCTGGATGTGTAACCTTCACCTCAGCTACTGGCTACAAGTCATCTTTACTATGCTCCCAGTCAGAAGTGAAACATTAACATTATTGTTAGTTTTATTAGTATTAGTTTTTTTTTTTACTTTGGGGTTTTGTCACAGAGGGTTACACATGTAGGGCAATCAAAATGTATTTTTCACTTATCATTTCAGAGTTGCACACTAGGGGTGTTTTGTTGTTGTAGTCTTCTTGCTCTTCTTACATATTACAGTGGATTATTGTACATCTAATCTTGTGTAAACAAACCACTTCCACACTACTTAAGTTGCTTACCTTTTTCAAACTAACTCCTCCACCGTGAAGCTGGTAGCAATATTACTGTTCACTTTCAGCCATGTTTGTTGCATGCAGTGTGTAACGTTATGACATCAACAAGCCAGAATATTGCCATTTTTACAATATTATTTTTATACCGATTTGTTGTGAATGATATGATGTGGTACATCCCTTTTGCAGACTAACACAGCTTATATAATGGCTCGTGGCACTATGTGTCACTGTAAAAGTTGGTCGGAACATTTACCAATTTCAAGTCATTGTCACTCCAGATTAACTGAAAGAGAAGCTGGTAGAAAACCTGTACGTGTATATGTCTGCTCATGTCTCTTAGGGCTCAGTCAGACCAGACACACCGCAGATCATTTTGTGACACATCTGACCCATATGTGCACACATGCATACACAAATGGGCTGCATGCACTACACACAGATCTAGTACTGAATTCAGAAGACACTGTGATTCTTGACAGATTTCGTGGCAGATTTCTTTTGTTTGGTTTAAATCAGCAAGTTATATTGATGTATATACACTACATGTGCTTGCAATTAAGGCAAGGTATGGCAATTTTATTTATATAGCACATTTAATTACTAGTAACTATATGCTTTACATTACTATGCATTTAGCAACAATTAACAATAAAAAACAGAAAAGAATTGTCTCATCTACAAACAGTGGGAAATGCAGCCCATTTCTTTGTGTTACCTAAAAAAATATTTAGAGATGCTGGGCTGTCTGATTTATTGCCTTTGCAAACCTATCACAGAGCCGTTGTTGATGTCTGGAAAGAGTGGACAGCGTGACAAAAACTTTTGACAAAACAAAAAATTTGTGGCAAGATGGGTTTCGTCATACCATAAATAGAATCACATGTCTGAGGGCACACTAAAACTTAATGTGGCTGGCGCATGTCTTCTCTCACTCTCTGCTGTGACCATCTCCAAGTCATGTCCCTTTCCTTTCCTTTGCTTTTTTTGTTCTGATTGCATCTTAAAGACTATATTCATATTTAAAACATTATGTGTTGGGTTATTAATATATAGGTCTTGCCAAAACAATTCTGTGCTCTACAGGTCTGACCAGAGCTCACTTAAGGTGACACACACATTTTCTTACTTCACAAATGAATCTGTTCCTTCACCTTTTCACCTTGTGTTTTTTTAAACATCAAATCCTCACACAAAGCAGGCTGCAAGTTTCTGTGGAACAAATCATCAAGCATTAATAAATTCATTGTGGAGTTGAGATAAGATCGTGGAAAAAACAGGAGAAATTAATTATTAAGAATTTAAACTGATGTAGTGGTTACTTGTCTTTATATCAACACATTATTGCATGTAAGTACTTTAGAGTAATCATACAAGAGAACCAAAATACTTACACCTCTTTAATCCCATCTTGGATGTAATTCATATTTAGTCAGCTTTCCAGTTGAGTGAGTTTGACACAGGATATATCTCACAAAGAAATTTAATTTGACATCTAAAACTCATTTTCGCTTCCCAGTGTCAATCACACCCTTGTGGCTCTGGTTGTGCGTACTCATTTATTGAAATACAGTCACACAAAGTTAGACCTTTAGCTAAGTAAACAGAAAGAAAGCAGAAAGTGTTCGTTCTGGTATGCACTTGATGTCTTTGCCAGTGTGTGACTCAACAAAATGTGATGCTCCCTGCCACTATTTCACTCCCTGAATGAAAAGCATAAGGGTGAGGTGGAAACATAAATTGTTGTTAGAAATTTTAGGGGGTGTTCAGGTGGTGTGGTGAGGCGTATATGTCAAGGATATGAAACTACCGTCTGTCTAGTAAATCATACACTGGGTGCTGAAGCATTAGTGGTTGTGTTGAAACTAGTGATACAGGAATGCAACAGTCTGGTTTTCGTCAAGTCTTTAATCACTTGTCTTGGTTTGGATGATCTCTAACCACCTAGCAGTCAGGCTGCATCCTGACAACAGTTTGAGCGAAGGCTCTGTGTGGGATGTTGATGCGCCAGATCACTTCATCTGTGCTGGGAGATGCCAGAGTTTTTGGGGGAGTTCTTTTTCTTGGCTTATCTCCTCCTTTCAGTATGTCATTTTTCATGTGTTCTCTGTTGAAAGCCTGTTTTGATCAAGCACATGTGATTTGTGTCCATTCTGCTGAAGTATCACAGTGGAGCTGCAGCATCAAACACCAGCCTAACAGAGTCCAGATGGACTCTTAGGCCACATGTCCTAGATGTCATAAAATTTAGCCATGTTCTCTCACTCTCCTTGCATATTGACCAGATGACAGATTGATTGTTTGAATAGAGAGTAGTGCTGAGATAGTAACATTTTCAGTCTCAGGCCCTTTACAGCAGTGAGATATGAAGTTCAAGATTTCTAATTGTCTTAGTATTCTTGTGTATTCCCTATGCTATTCCATGACATATTGGTTAAGACAGACACTGTCTTCGCTCCTGTGTGTCTTGGAACAAATTCTGACGTCTCTTCACTCCTTGCCCCTTCTACTTTAAGCATTCCCGCTGTCTCAAAGTAAAATTATAAATATATAAATACTGGCTTCTTGGTTTCCTCAATAAAATGTTTACCACAATATCAAGGGAATCCATGCCTATATAGTAGGTACTAAAGCTGTGTTTAGTTAAATGTACGTGTGTGTCTATGAGTTTGGTAGACAGGTGCATCTGTTTGCACACACACACATCATCATTGTCACCACAATATCATTGCTACAGGCATGATTGTGGCAGTCATTGAAAATTACCCCATCAATGGCCAGCCTAACTGTCTAGTAAAGGGTTTTACATTTTTCAGTGTAGCCAAACATTCTAACCATTCTCACCTCACCTCTGTCAATTAGAGTGGATGTTGTGGGCTGGCAGCGGTAAGCAGGGCCAAGCCCAGACCCATACACAACAACTGCATACGCTGTCAGCACGGCTTAGTTATATTGTAAGGTTGTGAAAAAAAGGAATGCTCTGTGTAGGAAACAGCAGATCTCGTTCTTGTCAAAATAACATCCCTGCCAAGAACAAATCAGAAACATTTAGTGTGAAAAAGGCCATTCAGTGTCAGGTAACAACCCTGGTCCAGTATCAAAAGTGTGTCTGTGGGGATCTCTATGTTTGCAATACATAAATTCAAATGTCTTCAAACTTCTTTCCCTCCACAGGGGGACTTAGGACCTGAGGGACTTCGAGGACTGCCTGGTCTGGGGGGACCTCAGGTAAGTTAGACATTGGCTACTGCAAATGCTGCTCAAAATGTTTGAGAAATATTGTACAGTACTGTTAGATATCAAACACTGGAATCTGTGAAGTATGTACTGTACGTATCGCTACATCATGAATCTAGTACCAAAAATGCAGTCATTGGACGAGACACAACGCAACCCCTGATGGTAACTTGTCCTGTCAAAATATATGAAGATAATACAGTGTGAAAAATAAGTTCCAAAACGTTTTCCACAATGTAGACTTTTATCCTCATCAGCTTCCTCCTCCTTGGCTTCACTTTATTTGCAGATGCCTGCTTTTAAAATAATTCTGTCACTGAAATCACTAATTCTTTACAAAATGTTCCCCTTTCCTCTCTTTTTCCTCTAACTGACTGATTCTTGTACTTTCCCTCCCTCCTTTCCTCTCCCTGTGGCAGGGCCCAGCAGGACGAGCCGGCCTGCCTGGATTGAAAGGTGATAAGGTGATCTAAATATTTATATTATTGCAGTGTATCTGTGTGTAATGTGTCAGTAGTCCAGCTCACATAATTCGACGTATTACAAGAGGTCCGGTTGACATATTGATAACACAGTCAACAATTTGATTATGTGTCATATAGTATATAGTTCATGTACTGGATCTAGGTCTACAGTGCATATCTCTCATCTACGGTCATATTGTGATCACTGTGGTAGGGTAGTGCTGTGTTATATCTCTGTATGATACTGTGAAATTCAGGGTGAAGTGGGACAAAGAGGCCAACCAGGAGAGATGGGGTACCAAGGTGATAAGGTATGTCTGCTGTCACACAAGCAAGATTTTAAGGAAAACACAGATGCACACTATCTGAACATTATGTGTATGTAACTATAATTCCAGCGATTTAAAAAAAGATCATTAGAGATTTTATTCCACCAATCAGTCAGGTCTTGTAATGTAAAAATTCCAGCGCTATAGGCACTTGCCTCTTGATTATACTTTTGCAATTTTTGTTCACATTCGCACATCTAGGTATGTACTCAGTTATGTTGAAATGGATTAAAACAAACACACGCAAAGTGTTCTGTAAAACCAGTTTAAGAGTGTTAAGTCTGTATCTTTCAGGGTGCTGCTGGTGTGCCTGGTCCTACTGGGCCAAGAGGGAAGCCAGGACCACCGGTATGTTTGTGTGAGTGTGTATGTGTCTGTGCAGCTGAGGATGCATGTGTAGATGTTGCTGACGGTGTATTTATTTGTGCATTGGCGTGTTTATATGTGTTTCTATATTTATGTGTGTGCGTGTGCATGCCGTTTTAAACAGGTTTTGTACTGCTTTTATAGACGAAGCCAAGTAAACACACTGTACCACAACGAGCTCTGGACTGTTTTTGTTAGCTTGTAAACTGAGGTCAGCTTGGTCACATTCACACGTTTTATTGTGCACTTGCTGTTAGTGACCTCCAATGAGGGACGAAAGAAGGGGAACAAATATCTTTTAAACAACAATTTGCTTGCTTATCAGCAGAAACAAGCCCAGATTAAGAAAAATATGAAACACTAGAAAAACAATTCAAGATGCATTATATTGCATTATATTCAAGTCCAGATGCTGTCTTGTTCCAGAGCACCCAGCCTTGATTCTAGAGGAGAAGAAAAATAATATATCCTGTACTTGCACTAAAATATTCACCAGCAAAACAACATTCTTATCCATAGATTTGTAATTGCAGCTGCACAACATGCTCACATTGTACACAATGTAGACTAAGCAAGCAAGTATTTATAAATATGAAGTGAGAGAGAGAGAGAGTGCACCATTTAGCATCAGGTGTTAAGTGTCTGAAGACTGACTGAGTGACCTGAATTTAGCCTTGATGCCAGATCACATTGAGACAGTATTTTCATCTTTCAGGTTCACACTGTCAATTTCATGATGAAAAACATAAACAGGACACATTATCTAAGTGGCGACAAAGAGTTACAGGAATTGTATGTGAAAAATCTGAAATATAATAATTAAGGTTTAAAAAGGTACAGTTTCTTATTTTTAATGTGTTTTCTTTTAAACAGGGTAGAACTGGTGAGATGGGGGCGCAAGGACCACCTGGGCCTCCAGGACCAGAGGTAGGACATATATATGATGAGTTTTCATATTAAACATATCTTTTTATTCGTTACCAGGTTTTGTCAGAATGGAGGAGCAGGACCACGTAACATTATCTCATTATGTGAACAGTAACCAGTACTTTGGGAATGGTTTTCTTATTAACTATTATAAACTATTCTTTATGGTCAGAATATGATAAAAACTTGCCAAACAGGGGATAATTTAACAAATCTGACGTAGACCCTTTTATGATAAACAATTATGATGAAAATCTTTTTTCAACAAATATGCATGAGCAAAGTCCTTTTTCCACAACAAAATAAACATCTTAACACATTTATTGAACATTTGTTATATTGTTATTGAGGAAAATTATATTGTGATAATCAATGTCGTTATTGTTTTATTGCCCAGCCTTATGCTGAGTAGAGCAAAAATGACCAGCCCCAAACCAGACTCCTGGCTGTATCCTGTTGTATCTTTACTTTGTGTGTGTTATGTGGTGGGCACAGAGCCAAGCCAGAGGCTCTTTAATGGATGCTCCCACTCAAGATTAGGATCACATAAAAATATTATAGAGATATGAATGCTATTGTGAGGGTTAGTAGCTTTTTATAACAGGATATAGAGATGAATATATAAAACATGGTGTAAAATAAATACTTTCAACTACAATACATTGTCTATAGACAATCAAGAACTAAAATGTAAGGGTTTGATGCTTTCCATTGTCCTAGGACTCTGGTGATGATATATTATATATTTTGTCTGATGGTCTATAGATCAAACAATTAAATAAATGAAAATAATCAGCAGATTAATCAACAATGAAAATAACGAAATATTTTATTTGTTGTGGCTATTCGTGGACACCTGAAGATGAACCTGCTGATAGTTGCAACTCCATGACCTTTCCTTTCTTGCCAGCTCTAGTTAAAAATTTCCTCTGGAACATCTAAAAAATTAATACTCAAATCACAATGGCATTTACTGAACTTTGGACGTTAGATGACCTCTTATGACCTTTCCTTCACTTGCCACCTTTACTTCTAAAATTTCACTCGGATATTAAATATGTGATAATCTAACAGGCCAACTGTACTACCAGTTCATTGCCATGACATTTGCTGAACTTAACCCTTTGCTTTACATGGCCTAGTGTGATCCTGAGGTTTCACGTTTTAGCAGTTTAGGGATGGCCGGATCGATACTGTGAGACCTCTACTACTCATTTGGCATTGATCCCTTTAAAAAAATCTTGATAATAAAATTATTTAAATACAAAACATAGGTGCCTGCACAATGTTTTCAGTACTTTTGTATGATAATAGTGCCAAAAAACAGCCCTGACATATTTAGTTGGGCCATATCACATTACTTTTTTTGGTTTATCTTTATTTCAGTCTGTCAACAAACATAGTATCAAAACAAAACATCCGAATCACATACATACATATAGATGAAGCATTGAGAAAGCAAAATGAAAAGCAGTGTCAAGCAGCCGCTCACAGTCACATACTGATGTATAAAATTAGTGAGAGAATGGCACAAAGGAAAATGGTGTGGTGTCACTACTTTTCACAAAATGCACTTCTGAATATATATATAGAAAGTGCCACATATAGTGTAAGTTGCTGTGGAAAAATCATGGCCTGTTTAAAACGATGAAGACATATTTAAGAAGGTGCTAATATGCAAATGTTTTATGTTGTTGGTATTTTTATTAATTTTATTTATATTTATAATTATTTGTTTATCTTATTATTATTTAATTATAGTAATTCTGTAAATTATTGGACCATTCTTTACACTTATTAGCACAAACATTTTTATTTAATTGTACTCATATTAGCTCTTGTGAAGTGTGAACTTGCACAACACTGTATGTAACAATATGGTGCTGAGAACAGTAGTGCTAGTGGGGCTTTAGACTTTAGTCCTGCTGAAATATTGATGGTTGAAGTTTACAGTATTCTACAGTGTTTTGTAATAAGAAGAAGTTAATATTTTGCCTGGACACACTGGCATACAGTTCATCTTCACTTATGTTGACAGAATGCTAGAATCATTGGAGGATCCAATCAAGTCGTCTCAATGGCACCAACACTTTATAATGCTTATAATCTCTGCAGTAACAAGTACCCAACAGCCTCAGGATAGCAACACCTACTCAAGCAGACCAAACCAAATTATCAGCAAGCAGAAAGAAAAATATATTGAATACTGGAAAGAAACAACCAAAACACAAAGTAAATTCCAATGTTATCTGACCCTAAAAAGAGAATTCACACTGGCAAATTACCTGAGAACAATAAAATGTCCCAAACTAAGAAAAATTTTGACAACGTACAGACTGAGTGAACACATTCTGGGCATAGAAAAGGGTCACCACAGACAGAGCTGGCTACCACAAGAGGAGAGACTCTGCTCACAGTGTGACAGGGGACAGGTAGAGACAGAGCTGCACTTTCTAACCTCATCCCCCAAATATAAAACACTAAGACAAAAACACTTTTTTTTTTTCAAATTTTTGTCTATTAATACACACACACATACCGTTTCATTTATTTATTTTATTAAATTCTTTTTTTATATATTTCAATTTCTTAACACACACACACATGCTTACTGTTTTATTTTTTTTATTTTGTTTTTAATATATATTTATTTTTTTAACATACACACACACGCTTACCGTTTTATTTATTTATTTTATTAAAAGTTTTTATATATTTTTTTTTTTACACACACACACACACACACACACACACACACACACGGTGTGTGTTTTATTCATTTTATTTTATTTTTTTAACACACACACACACACACACGCTTACTGTTTTATTTATATATTTTATTTTTAATATATTATTTTTTAACAAACACACACACTTACTGTTTTGTTTATTTATTTTATTTTTAATATTTTTTTTAACACACACGCTTACTGTTTTGTTTATTTATTTTATTTTTAAGATATTTTTATTTTTTTTAACACAAACACACATATGCTTTGATTACTTTACACTTTAATTACTTGTTTAATGAAATGTATGGGGTTGATTGTTCTTATGTAGTATGTATGATGCTTTGGCAATATTGTTGTTAAACATTCATACCAATAAAGCTAATTTGACTTGAATTGAATTGAATTGAATTGAATAATGTCCATGTAGTGCATCAAAAGAATCATAGGTCACACAGGCCATGGCTAACAGGCCTATTTTTCTGAAATGCGTGATTGTATCATGGCAGGCGTGCCTGAAGGTATTTAGCTTCTATCAGTAACTCAGTAACACAGAGATGTCATGATTTGATTAAATTCAATCTCATGTGACTCATGACAGGTGAAATAATAACATATAATAAAAATGTATTTCTCTTCCTGATTTTGCAAGGGGTTTCCTGGGGACATTGGAGTACCAGGGCCCAACGGTCCACCTGGACCAAAGGTACATCAGCATCTCTCTCTCTCTCTCTCTCCCCATCCATCCATCCATCAATTAAATGATCCAATTGAATTCATGGTTTCGGCTGTGTTTCAGGGTTTGCAAGGTGCCAGAGGGCCCCAAGGCCCACCAGGGCCACAAGGAACACAGGTGAGATGATTCAACGCTCAACTTAATTCTACACGTCTTCTTACTTGACTTGACTTAGTGATAAAAGTGGAAAATATGGCTCATTAAGGTTTTTCCACTGGATCATTTGTCTGGGGCAAGATTAAGTAACACAGTGCTTCTCATGTAGCATCTGTTCATATCTCAAACAGTTGCAGCTTAATTCCTAGTGGGAGTGTCTTTGTCTGCAAAATCTCTTGGGGCATGTTCCATTGGGTGAAGCGATGATTCAACATTGGGTGCTTCTGAAAACAAGACTGACAGTTTTCCAGCCCTGGAAAAAAAGGAACAGGAGCCTTTGCAAGTTGTACAATGCATACACATACTTTTCTGTTGTGCTGAATGTTACAGCATTGACCTGGCAACCACTCACAGTGGTGTAGTTGCCAAATGTACGCTCCTCTTGCACACACTTTTCTGGTATGGAGTCACAGCACCACAGTCAGGTAAAGTACATACAGAGACAAAGTTAAAAGTTTGATACCTGAAAGCATAGAGGTGGAAAGTAACAAAGTACAATTACTCTAGCACTGTACTTAAGTATCATTTTTAAATGTATTATTTCTCATTTACGAGACTTTGTTAGAAGGCATATTTTTAAAGTTGAAGAAGAACAGTATTTTACCATTAGTGGAATTGCTTCTTTTACTTACAGTCAAGTGTCAATTTTGTCATTTCTTTTGTGCAAATTACTATATATTCTGTAAACATCCTAAAATAAGTAGTTTTATTTTATGTAACTAGATTTATGTTTGGTAATCTGTAAAAATTACAAAGTTGCCCACAGTTATGCTATGATGAAACAATTTTCCGTTCCAAAATATATCCTCTTACAGTGTAATTTCTGAGATAGATTTCTTGTAAAGAAAGTATGGTTGCCACCAAGGGCGTCACTTTGTGTTGAAAAGTGGTGAGGACATAAGGGCTCAGATCAGGAGCGTGATGATACATTTGGGTCACAAGATGTGACGATGCATGAGAACAAGATGCGAAGATTTGTAGCACTATTTTGAAGAAATGTTTGAAGCTGAAGATGTATGTGCAAGGGGTGTAGGGGTTCTCCCCCAGAAGATTTCTTGCTGCATTTTTAATTAAAAATGCTTTCAAAATCAGCCATTTCAAAATGTGGTGGGGACATATCCCCTGCGTCCCCAGCGTCCCCGGTGTAAATGACACCTATGGTTTCCACTTTGGAGAGCATAAGTGAACTGGAAAAGAATTGGTTGGCTTTGTATTCTCGTACTGAAATGGTTAAAATCAAGACATTTTGACATATGCAGCTGTCAGTGAAAGTAGCATGCAAAATATCTGCCTCAATACTTTTACATCAGTACAGTACAGTGCAAGTCTTCTTACTTATGATGTGTTATCATTAGTAAAATGCTATTCAGTGATAAAGTAGCAGGCAGGTTGAGACCATTAATGTTAAGAGTTAGAGGTCATGCAATTACAATGGTACTGCATGTGCATTTGATCTTGATATTTGGTGTGCCAGCTGTATTTATTTGTCTGTTGGACTATGATGTGTATATGTGAGAGTGTGTTTGTGTGTTTGTGTGGGTGTTTGCAAATATTTGTGTATGATGAACTGCACTGTGTTTCTTCAGGGTGATGAAGGACCACTTGGCCCACCTGGCAGCGCTGGCCCTACTGTAAGAACTCCCAAATTCACATACTAAAATACACAAATATTATTACTGTGTATTATACAAAAATACACACATGCACCCAAACTCAGCCTTTTGCTTAGATGTTCTATCCGGAAGCAGCTGGGATGAGATTTGATAAACACATTACAAGCTTTCGTATCTTTTGATCATTACTTGTTTCCGTCTGTGTCTCTGCCTGTCTCTCTGCCTGTCTTTGTAGGGAAGACCTGGAAGGAAAGGCTACATAGGTGAACCTGGCCCCGAGGGTTTAGAGGTGAGTCTACTCTCAAAACATATTAACTGTACTGTCACTATTGTACTGTGACTGTATTATCACTGTATTCACAGAAGCAAATGTTTGTGGAGATTAAAATTTTAGATTTGTAAAATAGTTAGTATACAGTATCATAAGCGATATTCTGGAATGCAAAAATGTGTAGACTTGAAAAATGGATCACAGTATCAACTTAATTTGGCTCTTAGAGAGTGCACACTTGGTTTTGGTTAAATACTGTATATGCCAGAGTGCAAGTGAATTTCATACTTGAACATACATAATATTCCTATTGAAATATTTCCTTGTCCTAAGAGGAAAAGAGATAATTCAACATTTAATGTCCAATTTTTAACGTGTGTAGGTTAGTGAGTAGATTAACGGTCTGTTTCAATGGTCAAGACGTTAGAGAAGAAGAAGTAAAAAAATGAAAGAACGCCTGTGTATTTGTTGCAATATGCTGTGCTGGGCCTATTTTTTCCTCTCATTAGCTCCCTGCCATTGAAGACCTGTGATTCCAAACAAAAGAGAATGAGAATCTGGTTTATCTACTTTACCATGGCTGAATACCTCCATCTGTAGGGCACTGGCACTGACTTTTCTATGTTTTGATTATTTAACTGTGAGTTTGTTCTCAGTTATTTACTTCACCAAACCACCACATTCCAGACCTGTTTCTCAAAATATTTTATTGGTTGTAATTGGCATTTATAACCACCACTAATGCAGTGTTATGATCATGGTATCATGGTGTGTTTCAAGTTTGTATTATTCTAAATTATAGTCTGGTGCTTACCCCTGAGTGCCAGTGTCTCCATGTTGTGGATGTATGCGTGACCCACTTATTGTAAACCTAGACTTACTGTGTTGTAAATGTGCTCTTAATTAAGAGAGTACATTATTTCTTCCAGGTCTATCATTATCATCAAATTGACAAACCGCACTGAGCAGGGCAAAATCATTCACAGTCCTGTACAGTCTGTTTGTATGTTCCTATTTACACTTTTAATATCCTGTGAGTCCTGTGCCAGTGGCAGGGCAGGATGGTGACAGAGATCTCTTTAATTACAGGAAGCTAACCAGCACACACTGTTTGATGTTTTTTGCTTGCAGGGAGAGAAAGGGGATATGGGAAATGTTGGAAAAATTGGACCACAAGTAAGTTGCTTTCACACTTGTAATGTACAGGACAGACATTCATGAACAGTTACCCTGCTGTGGATTAGCAGCTTTTCATTAAATCCTTCTTTAAGAGTGTCAGTGTTGAGCCTGTGCTGTAGCTTTTATTTGCTTGAGTGGATGGAAGTTGTGGAAGTCACCTCATTTGGGTTGCACATTTGTTTATGGCTCAAAGCCTGCCAAAGCGTGTTTTTCATCAGTTGTTTCCCAAGAATCATCCTTATAATGCATGTTGTCAAAGCATAACTTAAGTAGAAAATGTTCATCCATAAAGTTGTTGGTCTTTGTCCAACATGTGGCTTTGCAAGTGTCCCAAAACATCTGTGTTAGGATTGCTTCTAAATGAATCAATTAACTGCAAAATCACAGTTTCATATGTCTGTCTTTCTGTTTCATGCTTCAGTTAATTCTTTATACCCATCACAAATACTCTAGAGATATGCTTGGAATGTTTCCCCTTTGTAAAATCCTCATGAACACAACTGCTCTGAACATCCAAAGTATGTTTGTCCTTCCTGGAGGCCCCTTAATGTTAATATTTGCATTCTGTACATAGTGGAGGCAACCAAGCGGGCTATGTTGGACTGTGTTGCTGCAGTCCACATATGAGAAGGATTAGGCACTTACTGAGTACAGTGGCCTTTGAAGCCAAGGAGGAGCCATGGGGTTATGTAGAGAAAAAAACTCTAAAACATATGGTGGCTCTAATGAATGCGATTACGTCACTTTTCAAATAAATTAGATTTGTAAGAAACTGAGAGACTGTCGTTGTATAATGCAGGGTAACCCAGGGTTGATGCAAGGAGGCCTTAGACCGCCTGTCTTCACCGAGTGCCCCTGTATCACCATGAGGCCTACCATAAACTGTTTCAAATGAAATTTTACTTGAGGTTTTTATGGTGTCATGTATTTTAGCCAATTTAGATTGGCTGCTGAGTGCTCCACTTTTAAGTCATACTGCAGTCCACATTTAATAAAACATGTATGTGTGCTTTGAACTGTAGTTCACATCAACCTTTGATTTTTATGTCAGTGACTTAGTGTGTGCTTATATGTATGTGTGCACAAGAAAGAGTCACGTGTGAGAGAGAACCTTAATACTCTCAACAATATGTCACTCGGGCTGTATTTCTGTAAGTTTAATGGTTATACCAGTACTTTTGTAACCCAGGCTGTGTCTGAGAAACCAGATCACCTTTAAAACAGCGCTGTAAGAGCTCCTGTGTCAAGGCCCAGTCACATGAAAACCATTAACTTCTGTTAAATGATGCAAGGTACCACATCGTCCCACTTTGTGTCCCAATTAAGGGATTTGAGGTCAATTTAGAGCTCCCGTTCCCATGCCCGCAGGCTGCATCCCCTCACAGACACTCTGAGACACTCTACTAATCTGTCACTCAAAGCTTTGCTTGCATCCAACAGGATAATAGTCTTACTGTGATGATACATGAGTAACACTTTGAGGCTGTCAGCGTTTATTTAGCTGAGTAAAAGAATTGTAAATGGAACAAAATTTCATTATTTTATTTGGGTGGTCTGTTTGTTGTCTTTTTCTTTGTCGCACTCACTTTGTCAATCAGTTTCTTTTTGTCTGTCTCTAACTCTCTGACTCTTGCTTTCTGTCTCATTCTAAAGACAGGGGGACAGGGGGATACAGAAAATATTTTAAGTTTAAAAGTTAAGTTTGGTAGAATTAAATAAGAATATATTCTATGATTATGTGACCAAAGTAAATATACATATATATATATAGCTTACATATATGTCCAGGTGGCTTCGTGCACATTCTGTGGTGTTGCATACTTGCAGTATTGTTGCCTTGGTCTGGCGTGTGATGAGTACAAGTTAACTGCTCTGCTCCTTCACTTCACTCTTCTTACTTTTACTTCACACTAAGTTTTGTTTTACTTTTTTTAACAGAGTCTTAAAACATACCGTTGGCCTTTCTGGTTGAATTTCTACCAAGCCTCCGATAAGTCTTACTGTTGGTCTGGAGCTCCAAATTATCCAGTGGAGAGGCTGGCAGTGGTCCAAACCACGGTCCCAGACGACTGATCTGGAAGTGGTTAAGCTCCTTCCATATTTACATTAGCTAGTCTTTTCTCCATGAGGGCACATTTACTAAGTAGTGTATATCTTTTTGGGGCTACCTGTATTGAGTTTCTATAGTCTGTGTAATTACCATGACTCTAATAATTCCCAATCACTGCTGTTGTGCCCATGAAATATGTTATTCTTAAGGTTTGCCAGGCAACATAATTAACATTTTCAAGGCTAGCTTTAGTAGCTCCTTGATAAATAATCATTTGTTATCAATTCCTTAATTCCAATCAAGAATCAGAACGACGTCGGGCAAATACACAGGTCAACATCGAAAGGTGTATAAGTCAAGGAGAGGCCTCCGCTTTGTTTTGTATTTATAAACCGACCCAGAGTTGGCTTTCATCCTATTGGACAAGTAAACTAACATTACTACAATTTTTGATTGTGTGATTTTGTGCTTTAGTTGGCTCAAGTCAGATAACATTGGATTGCTGGCTAACGCCAACCAGTTGCTAATGTCATCCGATGCAAAATAGTTGTAACATTATGGTTTGCCGCATCCGAGCATGCACAGGAGCACACGCCTGGAATCAGAATCAGAATC
Source organism: Micropterus dolomieu (assembly GCF_021292245.1). Lineage (NCBI taxonomy): Eukaryota > Metazoa > Chordata > Actinopteri > Centrarchiformes > Centrarchidae > Micropterus > Micropterus dolomieu. The sequence continues at coordinate 6,773,059 of NC_060154.1, forward strand.
AGAATCAGCTTTATTGCCAGGTATGCGTACACATACGAGGAATTTGACTCAGGATTGTACATTGCTCATGATGTGCTTACTCATACAAAAATATAACAACACAATAATAAAATAATAAAATAAAATAGAAATGTAGTGGTTGCAATCTGAAATCTTAATTAGAGGCCACTGAAAACTACACATGGTCCCTTTAAGTCAGCAGCCCCTCCTTTCTTCTCTTGCATTCAAAGGTGTCATAACTGGAAAATAACCCTGAGTGATGAAGATTAGGTCCTCACTATGTGTATGTGTTGAACACTATTTTCTCCTCTCCTCTCTTCTCCTCTCCTCTCCTCTTCTCTCCTCTGCTCTCCAGGGTCCACTAGGCCTGATTGGGATAGCTGGGGTGATGGGAGTTCCTGGTGAAAAGGTAAGGAGTATGTTTCTTTATCATTAGGCTGTCAGTCAGCATCAGCTGGCTGCTTGTGAGTGGCAGACCCCTGTAATTAGGGCTGTGTTAAGCAGCCACTATTTGAGGCCCCAGATTGCCCAGAACACATGTTCCACCAACACTCAAATCCACATTAATAACAATATTGTCAAAGCCATGTCACCATTGCTGCCTCTCACCCCTCTGCCCCTCTGCTGAAGCAAGCAAAGGTAAATTCAGGACACAATTTCCATTTAGTAAGTGACAAACCTCTTTAGACAAATTGGCCTTTCACTGTATGTCAGAAAACTCACAGTATATTTGTTCCTGATTGGTGTCATTAGACATGTGCTGTGCTGACATATATATTAAACTATTGCTTATTCATACAATACATAGGCACTCATAAAACATATGAAAGGTGTTAGCTCCACACAGGTGTAAGTCATTTAAAAGGAAAAAAAACCTCCTGATGCAATCTGGAGAGGCCCTGAGGCTTTCTCCATGTTCGGCTCCCATTGCCTCTCAGCTTAACAGAAAATGTTACAGGGGGCTCTGCAGCCTTCCTACTCCTCCCAAGTGAAATGATTTTACCAGTAATCTAGGTGTTGATTATTAACAGTCCTCCAAACAAAACACCTTTTTTTCAAACCTCCAAATCTCCAATGTTCTCTCCATCTATCTCAACCTGTTCCCCTTTCCTTCCTATACAGAAGCCCCCTGTGTGTCAGAACATGTTCTTGTGATGGAAAGCTGTCTGCTTGTCCTCCGCCTCCTCTTGTGCAAAATCCTACTCCTGGTTCAATCTGTCAGCACCAGCCATACCCTGACAGCCCACAAATTCCTTTCACATTATATACATACATAAATGCATACATACACACATATAAATATATATATATTGGAAACACAAGTCTAAATCAAATGTATATGTATGTATGTATGTATGTATTGAATTCAATAACAGCCCTCTTATTTAGACTTGTTTTTCCAATACAGAGCCTTACTGTTAAACTATTCTGCTTACTGTTTGATAGAACAATGCAAGAAGAACTTGAAGGGTACTTGTATAGTCATGAATGTTGTAGATGTAGGCAGCTTTACTGCTCACTTGAAGTTGACTTTGCTTTTAACACACTGTGCAGAGGACCACCAACTGGGTTTCAAAGTACCTGCTCCCTTTAAGCTCCACTCAACCAGATGTCACATTTAAGAAGCTGTTCTCCCGTTTTGTGGCTCATTATTAGGAAAGTGTGTATGAAGTTATGTTGGGATTTTCTCTGTGAGGTGTTCAGTTCATAGTTTAATGATCCGCTGTCTCTCTTTCTATCTTACTGTTTTTCCCCAGGGAGATCGAGGACCAGCAGGTCCAACAGGTCCAGTCGGAGAGAAGGGGCCAATGGTAAGTTCAGTCACTTAGGATATACTGCAGAGCTGCCCGTTCTCTCTTAGAGTAGCTAAAATCCAGCCATAGTGTATATATTCAAAAAGGTTTTCCAAGAAATCAGCAAGGCTACTATAGCCTACCAGAGCTTGAATAATTTGTTCAGTAAACTAATGTCTAAGAATGATTAATATTAAACTAAACAACTAAGCAATTTTGGCTGTAAGTTGTTGCAGTCTTAGCTATAAAGTTTAGTTCATGAAAGTGGAAGCAGACCCACGAGGCCTAACAGGTTCCAGACTTCTCAGAGTTGTAGCTTTTGTAGATCTTTGCTAAATTCATCTGTGTCAAAGTCTCACAGTAATGTTGAGGATGTTGAGGATGTTTTTCCAGTGACTTTTTTGGATCACTCTGTCTGGTCTGGTCCAGTGACTAGACTTTGTAGACACTAAATTAAGCTGTGTTGAAAGACATTTTAGTGTTCTTTCCAGTCCTAAAGGTCTTTGTCAATGCTCTGTTGCAAATTAAAAATAGTGTCTGAGATAGATTTACCTAACTGAAGCAATTATGTTTGGTGTCCTGCTCCTTTATCAGTCTGAATGAGTGGCTGGCAAGTGTCAGCCACTCACAGTTTGTACCTCGTTGTGACAGTAAAAGGCTCCAGTGGCACACAGTGCTGTCTAATCTTTGACAGAATGACAAAAGCTGGTGCTGGTGAGTTTGAGATTTGTTCAGCAGTTTCAAATACCAGGGTGAGTAAGATTGTGTCTCATTGAAAGTCATAACATTTTTAAGGATTTCACCAACTCTCCAATACTGAAAAGGACCCAGGAAATGGGTTGTGATGAACGCTTGTACATTTGCAGGTTATTAGCAGTTTTTTATTAGCGTACTAACTACTGTGGAAAATGTGTTTGCATGGAAATTATTTTAACAGTGTTGATTCCCCAGAGCAAAAAACATGCTGCTGTTCAGTGCAGCAGTGTTTCCACTGTTGTCTGTACTGTTGCTTGAGTCCATAGAGAGAGGGCTGGCCTTTCATCCCTCCCTGTCCTGGGGCCTTGGATTAACTCCATATCTGTGGCTTTGGGCTCAGTCCTGACCTAGCTGGCAGGTAGAATGGCTAGCAGGCCGACTGATTGGCTGGCTGGAAGACAGAATGACTAATTTGGTGGCTGGCTTGCTGAATAGTTAGATGATTGAATCACTGCTAGTGTGTGTGTGTACATGTTTGACTGGGAGAGGGGGAGAGAGCTTTGTGACTTATGTAATGGTGTTATGGTGATTTGTGTGAACCAGTTTGGGCTATTATGTAGCCACATTAGCAAGGAGTGGCAGTTCAGTGTGAAGGGCTGTTTCACTACAGATTACAATGATCATTTTATGAAGTTCTTCTTTTGTTTGCAGGAATTAGTGTCTCCTTGTCTTTAATGACGTTCTTTCTTATTGTGGTATTATTCCTTTTATGATTACAGAAAGAGAATGAATGGTGAATAGTGCTGGGATGAGCTGTCTGTTTTTTCCTAGAGGGTCTGGAGCATATTCTAAGAAAACTTAATATGAAACACAATTCTACAGTCCTAATCCTTTCCAGTCACAGATGTAGCCACCTTAGCACTGTGCAGTGTTGCACTGCTGCTGTGCTGTTGCTCCACACTAGTCATTGTTGAAATCCAGAGGCACTAATGCAGCATAGCTCGAATCATTTGTATAATGGTAACCACTTTTTCTACCTATGTAACAGATGCCCCTAAACAGTGACACAGTTTGTTATCTACTTTTCTATATTGTTTGTTATTTCTGTTTTGGTGTAAGGGCTATCCAGGATTGCCAGGAAGTCCAGGGGACATCGGAATGCAAGGTGCTCCTGTAAGTGTCATACCCTCATCAGTGATTCTTTGCATTGGGATGCCTACATGTAAAATCTATATTTACTGTACACTTTCCTATATACATATTGTTTTTTTATTAACTTCCTTTGCTGAGGTTTTTTTCTTTTCTTGCTCCCTCTGCGTTTTGGATCGAGTCATAAACACATAAGTACTTAACGAACTGAAGAGCTTGGATGGATTGACTCTCATCTTCTCTCCTCGGTGTCTTGGCTGGATATTATACACGCCTAAATTGCAATATTAACTTGGACTCTGAGTTGGAGCATCATAATCTTGGTTTTTTGCAAACACATAAAATTTAAGGGAGTGATTTGATGTATCAGTTTTCCTGTTTCCCACAGTTTAGTCTAGACTTGTGTAAACAGAATGTCTTAACTGGCTGATTGTCCATTAGGTTCACATAACTAGTGATGATGCGAGTGAAGTTGCATAGAGAGGTTTTGTCGTTTTTAATTTGTGTAAATGTTCTCACTGTGAAATTACAGGGTTTTTTTTTACTGTGTTTTCCCATTCTTTACTCTTGTGTCTTTCTTGTTTTTCCTCACAGGGCGCTCAGGGGCAGAGGGGTAATCCAGGCACTTCTGGGCCAAAGGGGAGGAGGGTAAGAGTTGTCTTTACCTTTGAGACATTAGTTGTAGTAGTCTCTTGTATGTTATGTATGTGAGCCTACTTCAACTCAATAGTGACCATGAAAACTTCACTTAGTTGTCTGCTTTGCATCATAGCTCCATTCCCGTAAATCAGAGGTTAAAGCAATTATAAGACATGTGTTTGTCCTTCCACTTGGCCCTAGCTTCTTTATAGGTGCATTTACAACTGTTTCATGAGTTCCATGAATCTCATGTTGGAAGACATTATGGTAATCTCAAGTGTATGTGGTGTTGTAATACTGGTGAGACACCGTGTGGCTGAGAGGAGAATGACATCTTCAGCTCAGGAGCCAAAGATAGATGTATGATTGTAATTTTGGTCAGGGGTCTTGGAGCTTTTACAGAATTTCAACCTAAATAAGCAGTAGCAGAAACTGAGGTGTTTGCAGAGTATACAGTGTACAAGATCAGAACAAAGAAAAATATATTTCATTTTGACTTGTGACTATATGAGTTTGTGTCCTAGGAAGAATAAATCTTAAGAATGTATTGCAATAACTGGTATCTTTGTAAAAAATATTTTGTGCCAAGACATGTTAGCCATGTGATAGTCAAAGGTTTTGTACTGTTTTGGAGGTGTCTCCTTGTCAGTGTTCGGGTACTCATGTGATAGGATAGAGCTCTAAGGTTGGCACTGTCTGTCAGTTTCTCTTTTGCCCACTTTGGTCTGATTGCTTGCAGGCAGCAGCACATCCCGGGAGGTCCTCTTTGCTAGAGTTTTGCCTTTAATTTCCTTTATATCTTTCCTAAATGGAAGGTTTGCTTGTGCTTCACTTCACTGCCAGACTGCCTAAAAGTGACATGGCTAAAGCTTTCTAGTTTAGTGTGCGTTCATTTCAGTTAATGGGAGAAATGGCAGAGAAACACTAATAAGCCAATTGAGCACAAACACTCTACTTCTTACACTTCATAACTCATCCCATATTTCAGTTCCTTTTATCTTCTGTTAATTTATTTTCCGCCATTTGAACATTCTGCCAAGTAAAACATATGGTAGCACTTAACATGCCACGGCTTGTGTTGTTTACCGCAATCCATAAACATGTCTGTTTGTGGTTGCATTTCCTGTCTTGCTGAGGTACCAAGATCAAAGAAAAATGCGAAAGGTAATCATTTGAACCAAAGTCACATATTCCCCTGCTAGCTGATGTTTTTAATAGAGAAAGTGTAAACAAACACATCCTTTCTCAACAGTGAGGTTTCTCGAGAAGAGATTTACCTTATTATGCAAAAAAAAGGAAATGCTACACTGCTTATTACCCATTCTTAAAATTTTACTTTCTGAACTCTAAATAAGTCATATCCTGGAATCGGAATTATGTGTTGTGCACTTGATCTAGTTAGCACACACTTGCACTACTTCTAAAGCGAGTTGTCCTCTAGGGAAAACAGGTAGTGCTCTGAACTTTGAGTTGCTTCCATCATATCTGATCTATTATCTATGATCTCACAGTGAAATACTCCTCACCTGCTCCACAAATGTTCCTGTAGACAAACTTTTGGCCAATAATATGCGTTATTACTTGTAGATAAGAAGTTTTTGTCATGGCTTCCTTAAATCAATTATATATTTCGAACAATTTATTCTATATGTTTATTGTTAAAATGACATTGCAACACACAAATAACCATTCCTTTCATTTAGTTAACTCTAAATAGTCAAGACTGACAAGGACAAAGTTATAGTAGCATTGGCCACCTCAAAAACTCATCAGAAATATTTGCCCCTATGTCCTTTAATCCAAGATTAGAGATAAAGATGGACGAAAGGAAGAACATCGAGAGAGAGAAAAATAAAATCGAGTTTGTCTGGGTGTTTTAAGAGAGCAGAGTCTGACTGAATGCCAGAGGCTCCGGGAAAATAAGAGCAGATAGAGAGCCATCAAAGGATAGAGAAGATGCAAAGACAGATACACTGAAACTGGAAAAGTCGTGAAAGAGTGGATAAGAGACAAAACGGGAGGCTCTTGGCCTGTATTTACAGATCTGTATCTGTCACCATACCTGTGTGGTGGTGTTACAATCCTGTGAGACCCCTGGAATGTTTGTGGGAGTGTTAGGCTGTGGCATCAGGCCGGAACCCCCCCCCCCCGCCAAGTAGACAAAGAATGCAGACTAATTACTTGTTGTTGGTGGTGTTATTTCAACTGTACATATTTCAACTTGTTTATGATACTTTGATGCTAAATGTGTTCATGTACTACTCATTCTTTGTTGAGTGATGTTCAAAGGTGTGTCTCATGTTCGTGTCACATAGGGGCCCCGGGGTCCAGATGGCCCACTGGGAGAACCAGGCCCTGAAGGCACCAAGGTAAACATGCACACTACCCTGTTGAAAACATTACCATGTGCATGTGAAGATGGGATCTAGATAGTACTTTTGCATGAAATATGTCCTTCCTCCTGTATATTAGCCAGTATTAGAACTGGAATTATCCACCCAACACTGCTTTTATGAATTGTTTATTTCATTAGTCCCTCTGAATTTTTTTCCTGAAAACCCCTTTCCAAAATGTGTCATTTTTTTCTTTGCAGGGTGAAAGGGGTGACATTGGACAAAAAGGAGAGGCAGGATTCATAGTAAGTAGTCTCTCAATTAATATATCTTTTAACCCCAGTAAGAAAGGTCAGTATCAAACCCCACAAATTCATTTATACACATTACCCCTGGTTAGTTTTTCACAACACAAACAGATTTATACTTAATTTGTAAGGCAGGGGAATTAAACATTCAATTTAAATAAACTCAACCACATGTTCAGTTAAATTTTCCAATGTTATATTAGAGCGAAGATAAGCAGAAGAGATCCATTCCATGTGCTTCAGTTCTTTTTTCTGAAGGAAAAAAACAAAAAAACACTCCACAGTGAGATTTCGCAGTTGTAGTTAAATGCATCTTTTTGTACAACAAAAAATTCTGAATTTGGATTTATAGGTTATCCAACCAGAAAAAAAACAAAGCATGCATTCCCAACCACAAACAAAAAAACAAATAAAACACAACCCCCCCTAAGCTTTTCTCAAGAAGAAAATTATTTTTTTTAAAAGGACAAAATAGTCACATAACTGGGCTGAACTTCCTGAAAGCAGTCAGCGACCAGTCATATAACTGGTTGACTGTACTGGTAGGTGTATGGAGGCGAGTGGAAAAAAGCTATGCTATAATATTCCTTAATATTTACAAAAAACATAATTTGGGCAATCCCTACATCATACTACGAAGTTTATAATCAAAGCACAAAAAATACTTGTAAGATACTTGCGAATGGTTATCATGCTGTAAATGTTTTACATCGAACACATTTCTGGATGAAGACGTCAAGCTCTTAAGAAATGCGAAGGCACTTTTATTTGTTCCCTTCATCCAAAGCCAAGAATAATTATCACATTATAATAAAAGGCATCATCCTGAAGCATTTAGGTTAAAACGCAAATCTCTTTTGAAGATGCACATTCACCTCCTCTAGTATAATCTCTGGGCCTCTATAAAAGCTTTAATCAGTTTTCATTTGCAGAGTGCGCCTTTGTCTTCTCGTCTCAGTATCAGGTTATACCCAAATGCAGTTAATATGTACTACTGCCTGCTTGTGGTGAGAAACCTTAGCTAAGTGTGCTGAGCAGCATGAATGTTAACTTTGTGTCAGAGCTATAACATTTATGAACATTTGTTTGAGTGTTTTTGTTGTGCTGAATCATTCAAATACTGCAAGTGTTACGGCGCCAGACCTAGGGGTAATCTGGACAGGCAGCAAAGGTTACACAGGCTAGGGAGCACTGTTTAGCCACTGTGGATTAATAGAAAGATGACCAAAGTTAGCGTCTTGCTCAAGCCAGAGCTCGTTTATTTCTGACTACAATCACATACCGTCTCAATCACATTATTTCTTGCTCAATCTTCCTGCTTAAAGTGCATGTTACACAAATGCTAAACATTTCACAAATAAACAACAATTGACATAACCAAACTGACAATATACAATACATAAAGCATTCTACCTTACGGAAAATAAGTACACATGACATCAAAATAATTTAACATATTCCACATAATCAAAATCGACTTAACTCAAAATAACACGTAACAAAATAATATAACTCAAAACACACACTGACTTTACCCTGATTCCTCCGATACAGTCACGGACATATTAACACATTACATTTCTGCAAACATTAATTGTAACACTAACATAAAATACACGTACATTTTTCTACACATTTCTTAAACGTCACACTCTCTCCTACACTTGCACACTAGTTTGAATATGGTATCCTTCCCCTGGCCATTTACTGGCTGGCTAAAACTCTTAACAACGTCTACAACATATTTTCGTCTGTTACAGAATGTTAATGTTAGTTACTCACACTTACAAAACTACCGTGAGAGACTGAAGTTCATGAAAAAAACCTACTTAACATGACGACGCTTGAAATCATCTTACAACACTACAGAACATTTTATACTGCATTCGCATTACATACTAATCCAAGCTAAACATAGAAAAACAAGTTTTACTGTACCTGTGGATTAATAGAGAGATGACCAAAATTAGCATCTTGCTCAAGCCAGAGCTTGTTTATTTCTGAGCTGCGCATGAGCGGAGCTTGTAGCTGCAGCCTCCGTACTTGATCCACAGCAGTACCAGAGCACCATCTACTGCCGAGTAAGTGCATTACCTTTATGTTGTGACTTAGTGTATTAGGAAAGATCAATTATAACAAAAAAAAATAAATGGGGGGTGTCTGTTTACATAAAACTAAACATGTAGCATTTCCAACCTACTACTACACTCACTTATCCCTCTAGTTTAGTTGCATCAGTTGGATTTTGTATTAATCTAAGAGAAATTCTCTTAAACTTAAAATATGAAGTATCTAACAAGGAAGCTCCCTTTGATGACCTGCAGGCAAATCCATATAATCGTATCACTGTATAACCCAGCACACACCAAACCACATATCATCAGATATGGAAGATGAGTGTGTTGCCAGTATTTTTCTCAAAATCAATTGATATCAGTAGGGTTGATTGAAACTGCATGTTAATCATTAAAATACGCATTTCTGTTTTGAAGGGCAAGCCTGGCATTCCAGGAGAGAGAGGCACTCCTGGGAAGCATGTAAGTAATCTTTAAAGTTGTTGGTTTACTCTATTTTCGCTCTTCACTTTAGCAATAAGCAGTGCTATGGCTACAGAAACACAACACAGACTTGTAAAACATGCCCACATCCTCTTTTCACCTGTAGTATATATATATAATTATCACTTGTGCGAGTGTGCACCAATAAAGTCACCCAAGTAGAAGTTGTCATAGTTAAAAGAAGTAGCTAAGCAGTTCTTCCTGGCTCATAATCAAAACATCCGTCCATGTATTCCCCTTATTCATCTGGTGGGTGTGGGTGCAAGGTTTTCGTTCAGCATACAGTGCTAACATCAGTTTTGATGAATGAGTAATTCTTTTTGTTTGATTTTAACACTGTTGTTCATAATGCTTTGAGATTAGATTAGCCATTAATTTGGAACACTTGTTGTATTTTAATCACAGCTTTAGTTTATGTCCAGTTGTGAAGAATATGTACTTTGATGTTTTTTGAAATACATTTAGATTAGACTTCCACTGATGCTGGATGTTTGAGTCCGATACCACTCATTAGTATGGGTGTAAAAACATTTAGGAAAAAATTACCTTTTTACAACTATCATTTAAACTTAGTTATTAAAGAAATGTGACCAAGATATGTATGGAGCAGGAACATTGTTCATTTGAAAAATAAACTATGTCAGTGCTCTCTGGTGGACAAAAAATGTAATGGCAAAACAGTTTCTAAATCTTTGGCATTTCTGTACTACAGTTTCTTGTTACTTATCCACTGACATGTGTGCTGATACCATTCAATCAAGCTTATAATGGTGGATGATATCAGCCAGCTGATTTGTTGGTGAGGTTTCACTTTGGATGAGACGTTAACAACCCCTTGGGAGTCTTTTCAGCAGCTAATGTAGGACACACATACAAAGAAAACAACTAGTAGTTACTACAATGTCTTTTTTTAGTAACACATAATACACACACTTTTGGCAGCTCAGAGAACCATTTTGCCAGCAAAGGCTTGGTTTTTCTGTCTCAAGAAAATGATGGATGGTAGTTTTGATATTATTTTGAACTGTGACAGGATAAAATCTACCATCTGTGGAGAGACATGCAAATAAAAAGAAATTCAAAGCAAATCCGTATGGGTTGTGATGATCATTAAATTCACAGTATGTTTCTTATAGTGGAGTTTCATTCATCCCTTCATAGCACGACTTAAAAGGGATGATCAACAGTCCGAGAAAAGCTCTATCACCTGCATGTTTAAGCTGTGTTGGACTCAGTTGTTCGGCTTGTTTTGTTTTCCACTGACAAGTTAGATGTTTTTCAATTTCTCTAATCATATATTGACTTAAAATTTGAGAGGCTTGTTTGTAATAACTTGTAACAGACACACAAATGCAGGCCTGTGCTGTCACTTTCAGATAGCCATGTGCACACCCACACGCATAGATTTGTGGACATAACAAGAGACACATACTTGGGACTAGTTATGACATGTCCTTCTGAGTCTTTTGCAGTGGATAAAGTTTCAATAACTTTCAACCATTGTGTGTTTTTCGAACTCCACTTCAGAGTGAAAAGTTACTACTTACAGTAACTGTAGCTTTGACCCACTGTCTCTTGTAGAAACCCTATTAATGAGATAAACTCATCAGCCAACTATCATCAACCTCTGCTTTGACTTACCCACTGTATGTTTAGCTGTGGGGGGGGGGGGGCAGGATTTATTTTGTCCATCTCTGGACTCATAGCGCCATCTTGTGTATGACAAAACTTTTTATCAAAATCTATCATGAATAATTCCTCGCCATTTCTATGTTCTATGATTAAGAATCAGTAAGTCATTGTGTCCCAAAATGATGTTGCTATCTGTGATGTCAGAGCCCATTAAGCTCAGTGCTGAATGTAGTTTTGTAGTTAATGTCAGTGATTGTGGTTATTGTCACGAAGCATTGTATTATACTATAGTTTCCATAAACGTAATTGGTTCACTAAAATTTTATAAAAATCACTTTTTCTACATTTATTTATGTTGATTGTATATTTGTATGTATGTATTTGTATGTCTACGTGTAGCACCTTATCACCACAGCAAATTCCTCGTATGTGTAAAACACTACTTGTCAGTAAAGCTCCTTCTGATTCTGATATCTGATTTAATCAATCACTTTTTATACTTTAATTACTTTTGCTGGGTGATATTTTAGAATGTTCTTTATGTGTTTGCTTTGTTTTTTTTACTTTCTGTACTAAATGTGCTTTATAAATAAAATTATTATTATTATTATTATTATTATTACTATTTGGGCTGTGAAAATAATGTTTTATTTTGCCTTTTTTTCAATTGATTCAGCTTCACTGTTTAAAGATATTTTGAATACTTAATTTTGAAACTGTATTTTTTTCTTTTGAGTCATAGCTACTCAGTAAAAAGGCAAATTATTTAAAACATTATAAAGTGTTTTGTAATATGTAAACCAATTTATTATACAGCTAATGGTCCACGCTACTGAATTCATCTCTGTCTTGTCAAACTTTTGCAAATAAATTTTAGTGCTTGGAGCCACCAGCTGTCTCTTACACACGCTAAAGTAATGTCGTTCTCTGTCAATGATTGATTAAACACTGTTTCAAAAGGGTGACTTGTCTAAACTTGGCAGCTCAATGTTTGGATTACAACAAAAGGATCTGAAATTGTAGGAAAGCCAATCGTATTTCATCAAAGACTGAGTCATGTTTGTGGGTGATGGTGATAATAATGATAAGAGCGCCGTGGTCAAAGCAAAGTTTTCTCATGCTTGTTTCTGTAATTACACAAATGACTGGAGCTACAATGAAGCTCATGACTGTGTGTGTTTTTCCAGGGTAAACCAGGTATTCCGGGCAGCAGCGGGGAGAGGGGACCCCACGGTGAACCAGTAAGTATGCTTTCCCTGTTGCATTGATGTGGTTGTTTCAGGAAACTGCAAACAGAACGCACATTGTGAAATCTATAATGACTGTGGGAGAAAATATCCATGGAATCATTATTGTTCACAAACGTTTCCTGAGAAAGAAGCTGTCAGGGCTGGGGGGGGTATTTAGATTTGCCTTTATTGCTTTCTCTCTGCGCATTCTTCACACCTTAAAGCTCCTTACCTTGTTCTTCTTGGATTAGTCTCCAAGTTCTTGATTTTCCTGGAAATCTGCCGACCCCTCTGGGACATCAAGAATGTCAAACAATCAGATACCAATATTTTTTAGTATGAGAGGTTTCAGGGATGCCAGAGGCATGGTTTGTGTTATGGGTCTCATCTTGCCTTTGGCTGGTCTTCAGTTTTCAGGTAGTCTCAGCTCAACTTTAACATTCAACTGTATGTGTTTGTTTTTGTGTTTTGTTATTCAGGTGTTTTATTTCCTGATTTACTGTACCTAGTAAATCCAATTATGAGATTATGTATCATTAAACTGAAAGAATCCTTATGATGCTTATTTGTCTTGCAGGGACCCAAAGGACCTCCTGGAGAGGCTGGACCTGATGGAGAACAAGGGCCTGAAGTACTTTTAATTCAATATTTGTAACTATTTATCAAGTCATCATTAAATGATTTGGATTCATACAGTAGTTGATATTCCTGTCCAGCTCAAATTAGACATGACTCATTCCCTTTGTTTCTCTGTCCTATTTTTGTAGGGTGGGCCTGGTGCAGAGGGGGAACCAGGTGCCATCGGAGAGCCGGGGTTAAAGGTCAGTACAACCTTGCCATGTTTTTTTGCAACCACCCCAAAACATTAGTCATTTCAGTCCGTGCCACCCTCCAGCAATGTGGAAAGCAATAAATTTACATCAATTTGTACCTGACAAAACTATAGCCTTGGGTGAAGCAACAGCTCATTGTCAAGTCTAACAATGTATAGAAGTGGAGGAGTGTGCATGCACACACACTGTATATGTGTGTATTGATCTCCAGACAACCCTGTGTTGTGATTTGTGTCCCTGCAGGGTGATGTTGGGCCTCCAGGAGCTGAAGGGGAGGAGGGACAGGAGGGAATGAGGGTGAGTGACTACAAATAATTCACTAATCCTTTCCTTCTTTGTGTATGGGTAAATCTAACCCAGTTTACTCTATTGGACCAAAGAAATCTAAGCTTATGTCTCCTCCATACAAATGTTCCAAAGACAGGGTCGTTTTGTATTTTGTCACTGAAATTGTGATTACAGTTTTTCAAATTAATTAATTAATGTTGTCTATATTATTTAGGATAAGAAAGAACGTTACTGTAATTACTGTGCATCATCATTTCTTCTGTTTTATGACACACATGTTTTAGATGGTTATGTGGTTCTATTTATTTACATAACAAATAAATTGTCCCCACAAATGTGTTTTGTGAATTAATAAATCAGCAATAATTCTTCAGGATTCATCTCTTCATTACATACATTACCTCTTGTTTTTGTCCCTGAAAATCTTGCTCTACCCCTTCTAATAATCTCTTGACCAAAAGAAAATAAATACAGTTAATACATTTTATTTCTTTCATAGAACTTAAAGAGGTGGTATTATGCTTTTTGGCTTTTTCACTCTCCTTTATGGAGTTATATATCTTTTTTGTGCATGTAAGAGGTTTGCAAAGTGAAAAAGCCCTGCCCAAAGGGAGTTCCCATCTCCCACAGAAAACTCTGATCTGAACTGCCTGAAAACAGCTCGTTTCTAGTCTAGCAGCTTCCCTTTCATCCCTGTGTCTTCACAAAGTCTTGTACAACCCCTAAATAATATTTTGAACCTGAAAATGAGCACAATACCACCTCTTTAAAGAGTAACTTAACACCTGCTTAGAATCTTGTTTTTGCTGACCTTCAGTGGTAAACCTTCTCACCTCAATGCAGTTTTGTACAGGTGTTCTTCAGGACACAGTAACGTCACTGTTCAGTGTGGTTACAGGTGCAACACAGCACGCTTTTCACCACACCCCCCATTGATGCTAGCTGCAGTCAGCCTTAAAACTTGAAACCAGAGAGGGCAGTAAAAGACTGCTTTTCAGTTACTCCTTAACTCTTACATGATCTCTCTTTATGACTTTGACAGTTGAACATTGATGTTGTAGGAAATGAAGCATGCACTTGATGATTTAGAACTAAGGACTACTACATTGGTAGAAAAAAGTCCTAATAAAGCACAAGTTACCAAGACATTGTTTCTGGATTGACATGTTGTTATTAAGGTTTTAAATGAAATGTTTCAGTTTTGTAAGCACATCAAAACTAAATACCTTTTACATACACGCTAGCGGTGTGGACGCTGAAATGTCATAACCAAAAAATCAATTATCACAGAGAGAGTAAAGATTTCACAGTTGTCACACAGCTGGTTTTGAGAAGGGACAATAATGTTATTGTGTTTATTTGTCACTGTTTACGACAGTAAAGAGCTTTTGTTGTAAATGGTGACTTGTTTGTAGGGTCCTCCTGGTCCACCTGGTGAAGATGGCCCTCAAGGAAAAGATGGAGCTAAGGTACAAACATTGCAAGGCCTTGTTTTAGTTAACTTGACTTTACCCCTTTTCAACATCGAGCAAATAACCTAAATGAATTAGGGATTTGTTTATGGCAGGGTTTTCTATGTGACAACAATAGTAGGGGGTTTTCAGTACATTCTGCTTGCTTTAGTTCATTAAAGAGAATAGCTTTTTATATATTTATAATTTATGAATAACAAAATTAAAGCTTTATTTTATTTTATAAAATTTATTCAGAAGAATTGGCACAGATGCTGCCAATCTGCCAATCAAGCCTCGGCTTAATACTTTTTTGTGTTTGTTGAAATTCTCTACATCCTGGCGCCAATAAATCAAATGCTCTGACACAAAAATGAAAAATAGCCTGTATCTGTGGTTTTTGCAAGACTGTAATAACCAAAACCAATCATTTGATTGACTAGCCTACCTGCCTGTCTACCTATTGCCAACCTGCCAACCTGTCTACCTGCCGGCCTGCCTACCTGAGTGCACTCTGCTTTCGATAAGTCTAGCTGTCTCATACTAGTTCTCGAATGTTGCTTACCCCAGCTTTAATTCAAATAAAATACTGAATATTACCACAATGCACTAAGTACACCAGTCTACTCAATTTCACTTGAATGGATATAAAGTCAAGTAAAGAAAATTAAATTAAAGCCTTCTGTCAGTGTCTGAATACTACAGGTTGTCTGGCCTATTGGGCTCTCTCTGTTGGTAATATGAAACGTGCTATACTACAATATAACTGAACTGTCATACTCTCACTCAACAACTTTTTCTGTCTCACTGTCAGGGTGAGCCTGGTTATCATGGGCCAATCGGAGAGTCAGGGGAAAAAGGCATAGAAGGGGACCCTGGGCCCCCAGGACCACCTGGAGAGCCTGGGAAACAAGGCTTTCGTGTAAGTTTATTTTGTGTTTGCAAACTGCCAGATACATTTTTAATAACACACCCTTTAGGGCTGGGGCGATTCATCTACGTAATCGGCATCATCATTTACGGAAATACGTCGATTTACATAATGCAGGTCAGCGCATCGCAGTGAAGTGCTGCACTCAGTCAAAGCAGGGATTCCCCCAATTGATATTTATTTTTAGATGAATGAATTGTTATATTAATTGAGTAATAAAAAAATCTATACAATAAATGATAAATTAATCGTCAGATTAATCCACAAAAAAAAAATCAGTAAGGTGCAGCACCAACAACCTCCATTTAAATGGGAGGCAATTAACAGAAGTTGATGCCCACTCAGTAAACGCACACTTGACCTCAGTTTAAGTTAAAACTAAATCTAAATAAAATGTCAGGTAGATTCAGTTTGTTGCAGAATCGGTTCCTCTGGTTTTTCACTGTGGTTATTTATGTGAGAGCTGGCAAGAGACTGATGGGCATACTTTTCAGTCAAAAAGTCAAAAATAAATCACACCTTTAGAATTTTAAATACCTGCAACTGATGGAGCAGATTACAGATTACTCTTAACCAAATAATGCCCTTGTAACCCAGTAGGGGTCAGCCTTCTCTTCATCAAATACTTTTGCTACTGGGGCAGTAAGTGGTACTATGTCATAGATTGTGGATGTTTTGCACAGCATGATAGATGTCAGTCAAAGTCTCCCTTAGTGTAAGTGCTTGTTTTGATTTGAGCTACAGATCCAGATTTTGTCATGGGTCTTAAGGGGGCAGGAAGGTCACCAGTGTCCGGAAGGAAGGAAGCTTCAGGGCCCACCTTCAAAGCTCTGTGAAAGCAGTATTGCCCAGTTTACAAATGTATGTTGACAAATATCGTAAACGTATAGACACTGTGGACTACCAGCTAATAACCTCTGCATAGAAAATTGCCCGCTGCTCATGTCGGAAAAAATGCAGCAGTATCAGGATCCACATGTTGGTGTTTATAAGTCATCAGAGAGACACAGTGATGACAACAACAAGCAGCAAAGTGACTACATGATGTCTGTTAAAGTTACAAAACTGAAGAAATAATAAGATACCGTTTACTCTTGCTGTTATCAATGCCAATGATTATCAAATAGATTTTTTGTGTGTATGTGATAATCATTAATGAGTCTCCTGTCACAGGGGCCAGAAGGAAAACTAGGGCCCCCAGGGAACAGAGGACGGCCCGGAAAGAAGGTAAGGACCTCATTCATTACCACTTTTCCTGTACAGTATGTTTCCACGCAGTAACACAGCAGGAAGCAAGTGGGCACAGTCTAAGGCGTTCAAGTGGTTCCATACAACTACTGAGTCATCTTGTTTCAGCTGCCTGAACTATCATTTGGGTCAAATGTAAAATTGTTGACTCAAGTTCCAAGGAAGAAAATGAGTAACTCCAACCAGTATTAAAGACAAATAGCCTTTAGAGCTACTATAGTTTTGTTTTGTTGCAGAAGGACAGTTTGACATGGATGTTTCCTCCTGTCAAAATTAAGCTGAATGCTGATTCCATACTGGCCTTTTGTCAGTGTTGCTGTTTCTCTTTCCTCAATGACATTCTGTCTTTTTCCAGGGAGAGAGAGGTCCTCCAGGTCTTGCTGGTGAGACTGGCACACGAGGAGACATCGGGCAGCCAGGCGAGCCAGGGCTGAAAGGCACAAGGGGAACTCGAGGCACAACAGTTAGTTCCCATTCTTCCTGTCATTCCTCTCACTTAGTCCTGTCTCAGAATCAGACTGAAATTTTTGTTAAATTAAAGGTAAAATGAAATTTAGTCATACCTCTTTGCAGTAAAAAATAATGTCATCATGTTTTTTAAATGTACTGTTTGTAGTTTTTTAAATTATTATTAGAAGAAAGTAAAAAGGAGAACTAGAGACAAAGTAAACAATCCTGGATCCCACATGCCATGTGCAGACAGTGTGTTCAATGGTATTGAAAAGTATGGACCACACCAGCATGTAACCAGACCGAAGTGACATTTGCAGGCATGTTTACATGCTGTTTGATGAGCTCAGCAGGTAATTGGCTATCTAACCTGCAAACTGAAGTTAGCAGTGCACTTTTGTTTTCTGGCTTGTTCAACAGGCTAAGGTGCAGGACAAGACTTGCATTCGTGTTTGTAAGTTAGATAGGAAGGAGACTTTGACAGGAAAGCTGAGTGTGTTGTTGTTCAAAGATATTATAATAAATATAATTGAACTGCACAGTAACAAATCACCCTTCATGTCCAGTTAGGACGTTTCTAAATGTATACACACTTGTGTGTCAAAACTTAAGAGCAAGCATAATTACCTCCTTTGTTCCAGGCCTGAGAGAAAGAAAAGATAGGAAAGAGCCAAGAGGAAGGCATCCATTATTTTCTTTTTTACTCAGAAAAGCAGCTCCCTTTTCTGTAGAACCACTAAGACCATGTTGTGATAGCTGTGGAGATTTATATCCCTGTCATGAAAAAAAAAACTGTTCCCAGATTCAGTTTGTATGTATGGTGGTTTGAGGCCAAGATTATATTTAGCTGAACCAGAGTAAGAAAAAAGCAAAACAGCCCTAGGACTGATTCACTGTGTTCTTTTGTTTGCATTTTCTGCATTGCTTCCAGGGTCAGCCTGGAGTCATGGGGATAGAAGGACAGCCAGGACTGGCAGGATACACAGTGAGTTTCTCCTATCTGTGGTTTTTTTAAGAACCATTTGCCAATGTACACATACATCCTGTGCAAAAAAACAGATGTACATTTTCAAAATCACATAAAAATTGTGTATGTTTTTGTTTAGAAAATGCTAGTTGAGTATAACCTGAGCGGTCTGAGTTTTGGCTCAGTTCATCCCACTATGCCTACATTCAGTGTGGGCCTATCTTACAAATTAGGATTACTACGTTATTTAGATAACTTTGTGTAGATAAACCCGTTTTCCCTTAAAGGGCAACCGGCTCCCAGCAAAACACAGGCTCCATGTAAGGATACAAAACAATACAATAAACAATAAAGGTTTATGTGCTGAAGCCCATCAGACCAAACCGGTTCAGATGATGTCGAGTAAAAACAAAGTGAGCATTAGTAAAGCTGGAGAAACACAGAGAAAGTCACGTTAGCTCGCTGGCTAACGCCAAGCAGTTGCTAATGTTTTCCAGTGCAAAGTCATATCGCTTTCCACATTACTTCACTAACTAACGCGACCCGTGTAACTTTCCTGTGTACCCCTGGTATTATGTCAAAGTGTCAAAGCCTGCAAGAAATGATATAATGGTAAAAAGCAAATGTGGAGCGATTTGTTTACTATCCTATAGTGATGCAGCCAGGAGCAGCCACTCTAACATAACATTCAATTTAGATTTAATTGCCTTTTACCGATACTCAGGAACACAGCTTCTCCACCTCTCAGTCGCTGTAACTAACATGACTCTCATAATATACAACCCAGAGGAAGAGCCATCCACTAACACTACAGTAACTTTACTTACTGCGGTCTAACTGTTATAAAGTGTGACATAATCTCGTTATAATATTCAGTCCAGCTCACTACCCATTTTGTTATCATCCAATACATTTAGCTGTGCTGACATTGCTGAGCCTCCGGTGAAAGATACACAGATAGTAAAGTTAGTTACTGAAAGCAGCAGGCGAGCTAACGCTGTAGCACGTCGGCTAAATGCAGTCACTGTAACGTTAGCATGAATTAGTTCAACATCAAGCTGATAAAAATATTACTGTAACGTTTTTACCTGAGTTTCCACCATGTTGTGTGAAGCTGTCTCCCTGTCTCTCTATAGCTGCTCTCAGTCCTTTTTTTGGGAGTACTGTGCCAGTACCAGTACCTGGTAGCCTTGTGCTGTAAGCCTAGCAAACGCTGGAGACATCTTTCGTTTTTTTTGCTGGATGCTGGAGACATTACATATCGTCACTGCCATTCTTATATTTCTCATTACTCTTTACTGTTATTTATCCAATGAATGCAAAATACCATGTTGGGAACCTATACAAATACTATCATCAATACAAAAATTATTACCAGAGCAAAGACAAAAGGTGAAAATGAACATGGTGAAGTCTACAAGGCAACTCCACAGTACGTTCAACGCCAACATCAGTGGATTTAGGTTGCATAACTTGAACAGGGCACCTCAAGTTCATTTTCTCCCTTTTTGTGAGTGTCTGTGTGTGTGAAGACTCTCCGACTCATTTACACTTGACTTAGACTGCTGAGTGATTTCTAAGTCAGTGCCCAAAACCCAAATCCTTAAGTGACAGAATGGAAGTGTTTCTACAGAGAACTGTTAATATAAAACATCTCTGACTAATATGCTGTCAGCGTAACTCATGGTTGAAACATGCTGTAGCCAGTAGAAGTATGGTGACTTTGTTAAGCACAATAATCAGCTTTCTTTTTTTTAGGGTCACCCTGGCAAGCCTGGACCCATTGGGCCACCAGGGCCCAAAGGTGAAAAGGTAATATAATACCTGATAGTGTCTGAAATAGAATTGATTCAGTATTTTGGGTTTTAGGTTTAATGTACTTCAATGTACTGTGTGCAAAATCTTGTGTCTGTATGTGTGCACATGTCATTCTGTGTGTTTACTACATTCTAGGGTTATCCAGGCGAGGACAATAAGACCCCAGGACTGCCAGGGCCCTTAGGTGAACCAGTAGGTCTTGCTTTCCTTCAAACTCTCCTTTCTGATCTGTAACACTCCTTGCTCTGTTTAGTCCTAGCGGTTTAAATGCAGGATTGACTCTGGAAGTAAAAATTTATCCTGATCAACTCCTGATTTTAGCACCAAGAACACTCATGTTTTGTCCCACCACATTGACAATAATGTCAGTGTTTCTGTTCTTGAACATGTCATGCATATGGACCCCGATTATCAACCTTTGTGGCTCAGATCTTATTCTGTTCTGACAAGGGTTTTTACACTTCAGCTTAGCTTTGCTTGTGTTCCTTTTTTGGCCCAAAATAAGAATTGAGGTCTTATGACAACACTGTGACGAACAAAAATGTTAAAACTGAAACAGGCTTCATTACATTGCATTTATACAAAACATTTTTGTCATTTGGCTATTTTTCACCCCAAGTTACCCGAAGGATTCTGTGTATTAGAAGAAAAGAAAAGAAAGTAATTCTTAGACTAATATCAAAAGAGGATCAGGATGTATCAAAGAGTGTTAGCAGCTTGGGAGAGCTTACAGTTATTCAGTAGCATGACTCTCATGCAGTTTGAGACACATTTTCCAGCACTGGACGTAACCACTGTGATAGGCCTACATGAACAATCGGGGAAGTTAATTTACATTACATTACTGGATGTCTACACAGGTATAGATAGGAACCTACATGAGTACTGGAATGTCAAGTTTGCACAGTATTGCAGTACATAGCATGAGCAATACAATGATAGCCTCAGTCTCGCTGTAGCCCTGTCCAAGATTGGCCGAAAGTAAGGTTACGCCTTTCCATTTGACTTTGGTTAAAATGGAGACTCATAGGTCACATCTAAAGAATATGTTTCATGTGTGTTGGCCTGAGAAGTGTCTCTGTCTTTAAGTAGCTGCCCAGCTCAATTGAAGCTTTGTGGGTATAAATGAATCCATGCATATACAGTATTCACGTTCATGTGTGCGCATTTGTGTCTACACAGGGGCCCCCTGGAGAACGAGGAGAGCGTGGAGAGCCAGGGGATGAAGGATATCAGGTAGACAAAACCATTAAATCAACATCAGACATACGCACAGTCCCCACTCTGTGTGCTTATCTACTTGATTGTTGTTCATTCTCTTTTTGTGCGCCATTGAACACTGCTCTGTTCTGGTAAGGGCAGACCACACATGTTGAAGAGGATTACCGAATTCCCAGCAATATGGCTGGGGAATTTTTTTTGTCACTTCTTACTTTTCAAGTCTAGGATTCTTTGCTCTCAAAAAGTATACACACACACACACTGACTGTGCAAGCAAGTTGGTATACTGGTTACTTTATTTTGGACAGTTAGTGTTTATATTAGACAGTAAAATTGATGTGGGTTGTAGCTAAAAAAGTGAACAGGCAAATACAAAAGAAAATTATTTTACTAATCATAACAAAACATCACAGCACACATATGGTATCATCACCTTCTTATGCTATATGTGTTTTCCCTAAGTAAAAAAAGTTAAAATGACCATAACTCAAGGATGCAGTAGTTCCAATCAAGAAATTAAAATTTTGCCAGACCTTCTCAAGACCTTGCTCAAATACCCCTAGTGTAGATTTCCCTACTTGTATGCTGGATGAAAGTAGAGGTACTTTACCTGCCTAGGACACATTTTTGTCATTAAGTACTGTATCTCATACTAACTGTTGTGTAACTGACTAAGTGCAGTCCTGGGAAGAATCACTACAGATAATCTATGACCCATTTCCAGCTCCAGTCATTCAATCAATCATTTAGTTGTGGCAAATGGCAGTTGTGTCATCATTCCCCAGACTTGTATTAAATACACTAATAGGTCACTCTTGGCTTTCATTGCAATTAATTTGAATAGGGGAAACTATAAATCGTGTGTAGCCAGATGTCTTAATAGTATACATTTAAACTTAGCTTGGGAGCTATTGTATATTGTTTCCAAGCTGTGGAGCCTGTAATTGAGCAGATTCCCTTATTATACATTGCAATGGGACTCATAAACAATACACATAGCATGGCATTGGACATAAACATATCTGTACTGATAAATTTTAAGAATCAGAGAAAAACATAATTATATGTTAAAATTGTGTTTCAGGGCCATATTGGTACCACTGGATCTCGTGGAGCTGTTGGACCTCAAGGCCCACCGGTAAGTCATTAAATGTCTATAGTACAGTAACTACAGAATATAATACTACTACAGCATTTACATATTTTTGGTACGTGCATTGAAATGACCATGCCAGTGGTTTTGTACACGTGGTGGATCACATTAACTATAAACAGTGATGTAAAAAGATTCTAAGTGTTGGAAAGAACATATCAACATACTGAAAATTGTGCTGAGAACCTTATCTGTAATGGGGCAAAATATGTGAAATATGTAAATGACACAAGAGCAGGAAATAGAGTAATTTATACCCAAAGGGTTTATCCCCTGAAGAGTGTGAAGGTGCTCTGAGTGGGATTCTTAGATGAGCTATCCTGTGCTAAGTGAACTCTGATTAAGAAGCAGTGAAGTAGATAAAATGTCATTTCATTCTTTTTATTATGTAATTAGCCAAGTTTGTCATCCCCATTAATTTTTTCCTAAAAATGTAAATGGAGTATGGATTCATATAACATCTTAGAATTATGTTTTGCATGTGTGTTTTTTTCTTGCTTTGTTCAGGGATCACCTGGCTTCCCTGGAGAACCAGGTCCAAAAGGAGAGATAGGAGTTCCGGTGAGTCCATGCAAATCCCCTTAGCAGTCAAATCAATCAAAGATTTACGTTCTTCGTTTCACCTATGTATAAAGTTAAGAGTGTGATAAGTCATTAAACTTGGTCGCTTCCCTTGTAAGATGGACGGTTTCAGGACTAAATAGCAGTTTTACTGAAGAGCAATAAATCTGTTAACACAGCTTTGTTCAGCCACTGCAAGAAGGGTTGGGTTTAATTGGGCTGGCTTACAGTAAATTACACTTTGGATGAACATAAATCCCTCTGTTTGCTGCCAGAATGAAAGATCAACCACATACATCACAGCCAACCACCATTTGTTATTTTTCATCTGTTACCAGATGAGCATGCTGGTACAAAGATTTTGAGCTGTTTGTCTTTTGGGCCTGTCCTCTGTGGTTGATGATTTCATCTCAGCTGTGAGGGGAAACTAAATTCAGCTTACCTCCTAGTATCAGAAACCAGAACTGAACTGAACATTCTTAGATGTCAAGTTCTTTTGAGTCATCAACCTTGTCACTGGCCTTTTGATTACATAACTTATTTTCCCAGTGAAACAACTTTGTGCCTTCTTGATCAAGTTCCACGTAACCTTTTTAATAGTAAGTATTCACAGGTTTCCAGATACCACTGACTTTCTTCCACATGTGAAACAGCTTGTATGTTAGAGTGATTATATAACCAGTTCAAATGTTTTCAGTCTGGCTTGGATTGAAACTGAGTTTGAGCAATGTTGTCATGCGCAAAAAATAGACCCATATGTTTAGAAACATCGAAAACTTAATAGTCAGCCAAGAGACACTGGAAATGTTTCAAATTAAAGGCTTTGCATTACTTATGGGATCTTTCTCTAGGAATGTACATACATAACTTACTCTGTCAGAGCCTAGAGAGGCTCTCTCTCTCTCTCTCTCTCTCTCTCTCTCTCTCTCTCTCTGTCTCCATATATATGTAACCCAATGCCGAGGTGTTAAATATACAGTTAAAAGTTGTGTGTATTTCTTTGACTGAGTAAAGAACAGAAACAGTCCTGAACTTAGGGTCTCTATAAGACTCATATTAGGCATGGTCTTTTAAATGTCCGCTCTTTAATGAGAGGTGAGCGAGATATATGTTTTTTTGTGAATGCCCATGTATGTTTCATTTCTCATGTGTATGTTTATCCAGGGCTCAGCAGGAAAGAAAGGAGCAAGGGGGCTGAGAGGAGCTCCTGGCAGTGAAGTGAGTATCACACCACCTCTACCAAATGCATGGCTTAGAGAGAGACAGCCGGAGCTGTATAATTGAGAGATTACCTGTGTGATGATGACACTGCTTAGTATAGGGAAACTGCTGACTACCTTAAGCAAAGTATTGCACGTTTACAAAATGCAGCATATAAAAAGAAGAGTGAGAGGAATAGCAATAATAATAAGATCATGTAACTTGTGTTGCTGTTCTCCATTATTAGTTGATGTTATGCATGGGTGTTTGGCAGAAATATCCTGAATTGTATTCAGGAGAAGCAGAAGAAGCAGAGGCTAGCATGATCAGGAATAATCACAATAGCCAGTGTCGCACCTCAAGAATATGAAACTTGAGTGACAGAATCTAACAACAGACAAAAGGAAAACAGGAAGAATCAACAAACTAAGCAAAAAGTCATCACAAGACACACTGATGACAAGTGATCTCAGTGCAAGTTAAAAACACCACAAAAACCAGAAGTGTACCAAACCCAAAAACATGGACATTGTTGTGGATCACGGTTTTAATGGTACATGGCAACACAATGCATACATACAACTAAATCTGTTGGTTCAGGTCAGGAACAGGGCTGACAAACAGCACTTGATTCTCAAGGTTAACCTTGTAAGAATTTCAGATTGGTGGAATTTAGTTTTACTGTATAGTCAATCAATGTGCTTTAAGTTGCTCTAAACTTTCCTTTAAGTGTCTAATATTTTGATATTTAACTTAATTGATCTGTAATAGGGTGCTGGCAAATATTGTTTGGCTGAGGTCTGCAGGAATGCATCTATTTATCTTTCAGAGGAAGAATCAGGGGGTAGAAACCTGGTATGATAAGAATAGTGATATGGTGCTCATGGTAAATCTGCAAATTACCCCCAGGCCGAGACTGAGATTGAGTGACATTGTCCCTGTTATGGAAATTCTCCAGGGGCCAAGTGGCTTATCTGGACCCGTGGGAATGGAGGGTTACCCAGGGCCGAATGGTCCCCCGGGGCTGATTGGCTTACCAGGATTACCAGGAAAACAAGGGCGACAGGTAATTTTATATAGTTTAAATTAGCTACTAATTGATGATTCATTGTGATTTATTCTGAAGTAATAAGGAATGTAAAGAAAATCATGAACATATAAATGAATGGGGTTTCTTACTTTTCCATTTTTACTTCAATTAGACACGGAGAATCATATGACATTTTGTTATTATTTTCACTTAAATCAAATCCCTCCCTCTCACCGAAGACAGGAATACTGGGTTATAACTGCAACTTCTGTCAATGTGTGAATATGAGAAGGCACAAAAGTAATTAATGCATCATACTGGATCTTCCTTCACACAACTAGGTCTATTCATCTTGTTTTTATGCAGAATATATCCAGAATGTTCCTGGACCCCCATAATATCTTATGTTGGTGTCATGTTGCTCTTTTCATGGTAGCTCATCTCACTTTGTTAAAGGAACTTTGGCCTGCTTAAGGGCAATTAGTATTATAGCAAATGCTAACTAGGTTTAAGTATAAAGTTATTTGAGTTGCTTGCCCATTTAGTCAATCATACATTTGTTAATTATATAAAAGGCAAAGCTCACTGATTTTAAGTGAGCTACAACAGAAGGGATCAGTCAAAATGTAGAATTTTGGAGGTGGGGTTCAAATTTTATAGTTACGTAGCTGACTATGAAGCTGACACTTACGGACACAGGAACCCAGTTAAATGTTATGTCTCATTGTTGCAACATTGTTGCTCAGAATGTTTACTTCCATTGAACTGAACTTTCAAGAGGATGTTTCTTTTGTTGTTCTTAGTGCTACATTTATTTTTAGGAAAGAAGCCAGTGATACACCCTCCTCATCTTTTCCTTTTTATCTTCACAGATTCATCGTCTTTTGCCACATTCATTCAACAAGCGTACAGATTGACTAAATATATCTGTATGCTAAATATAGACAATGATAAAGCTCTGTGAATATTGCATACAGCATGTGGACCGGTGGAATAAGTTCAGTATTATCAGCTAAAAACAATCAATAGTTCAAGTAGAAGTGAAAATGTAGCTGCAGACAACTTAATCAGTTTTGTTTTTTGTTCTTAGTTGCATTAGTCTACCTCAGAAAACACCATATATACTGCACTACATTCATGCTAACTTGTACCACATTGTCCCTTCAGCACAGGGGTTTTCTTTGACTGCATCTGAGTGTCCAAAGCTTTCCTTCAGCTGTTACCATCTGTAGTTTAGAGATTTAAGTTTTCAGAGATACGGTTGAGACTGACTAATCATTAAATGCCTTGTTTGATTTGATTGGCTTCTTTTGGTTGCGACACAGTGGGTTTATCCAAATAAGTGTGCAGCCAGAGTGGATTTGGATTTCATGCATGAATGTCTTGTCCTTTTCAGCCAAGAGTTGGAAAGCCAAATCCTTTCTGTCTGGCTTTCATATCCACAATGTTGTTGTGTAAATGTCTAGTAAGTCTAATTTTGGCCATAGAAATTATACAGTTTCTCACTAGCAGAGTGAGTCTCATAATCTACGGCTCCTAAATCGCACAAAATGCTTTATATAATTTGACACTTGCTGTAAATGTTAAAAATAGGCTTTATTTTATTCACAGATACTTTTTCTTATATGCGAGCTGTTTTTGGAGATAGCAGGTTTCCTTGAGCCAACAGCGTGCTTCAGTAGTCAAGAGTTCTTATGTGCTTTTACTACAAAGCATATGAGGCTGTCTCTGCAGAAGAGGTCTTCAATTTCACACCATGTGCTTTCATAGTGGGAAAGATACTGTAATATGGTTTCCTTCTGCCTCTGCTGGCAGGCAGCAGAGTCCCCGCAGAATAGCCCTCATCCTCTTTGTCCTTGTTAGTCATTTTTCCCATAGTGATTGTGAATTATCTTCTTATTCATTGTTTTCCTCATTATCTATTGCATATTAATTTCCATTCAAGTTGCCAGTTGGATGCGTTTGCACAGTGAAAGGGAAATACTTGGATTTGGAGCATTTGTGCTTTTTTTGGGCAGTGTAATAGCGTTGAGCAACAAGAAAGAAATGCAGTAGAGTCATCCTCTGAAATCAAACTATAATCATAATAATATAAAAGCTCACTGTGCATGTGAGGGTTGGATGGGTTAGTCTTAATTAAATCTCTGAGTGATCTTATTAAGCTGACTGGCAGTGGCATTTTCTTATGCAAGTTCTTTACAGCACCTGCAGGTTGGGGGTTCACCCAGTGAACTTACAACAGTGTAATTCAAACCTGCTTCCTAATTTATGCGTTCTTCTCACTGTGTTTGAGGACCATAAGCCGAATGTGAGGCGACAACCTACGCAGTGTGTTATTCTAATATCACTCGCTCCCTTCTGCCTCACCACACTGCTGATGGAGCAGGAAACCGCTGTGGTCTGCGGTGTGAGAAAGCAACTCAGTGACATGGAGTCAGTTTTATGGGTACACTTTGGGAGCATGCGGTCAAAAAGTAAAAGGCCAGCAGACATCAGCACTGTGGTTTACTGTAGTCACTTTATCTGTGACTAAACAACAAATTTAGACATGTGTTTGGATATATTGAAATAAATATTGAAATTGCACATTGAAAATAATTTCATTAATGAATTACTGTCATTATATAGTCCACGAATTTGCTAGCTGTTTTTCATTGAGATACCCTGCACATACACATAGTTGTATTAGTGTTATTCCCTCAAATGAATATGTCCAGGTATTCATCATCAAACAAATAACCACCTTTATTAAAATTTAAATTTCAGTTTTTAAAGGTCATTACAATGTATGTTTTATTTTCCTTGTTTAAAGAACCATACATCTGGTTTATAATTGTTTGCCTATTTACCATAAATTAACTGTTGAAATCCTTCCTGCTCAGAAGAGTATTAGCTGTTTAAGAGCTACCTTTTAATGCAAGAAACATCCAAATTTACATTATCCTTTTCATAACATCCATGTGTGCTTTTTTGTTTACCAACATTATAAGTCTTCATGAGATTTTAACCTCAAATGAACCTTTAAGGTACCATGTGGAGTTTTCTTTACCACTAGTAGTGCTATGGAGCACTACAAGTACACACACATACTGCAGATGGTTTCACGCTATTCTGCTGCTCAGAAGAATAATGCTAGCTGTGAACATGGATGTAAACAATGCAGGTTCCAGAATATTTAAAGAATTAGGGGGGAAATCATTTCTTATATTTTTCGTAGTACAAAACTATATTTTAACACAATCATACTCTTTATTCAACATTTTGAATTCACATTGACACAATTTCTTTTAACACAAATTATTGTGTGCATTCAGGGTCAGAGAGGCTTGGTGGGACTGGAGGGAACTGCTGGACGTCCAGGCCCCAGAGGAGAGGTTGGACTTCCTGGACTACCTGGAGAAAGAGGACCACTTGGTCAGAAGGTGAATACAATAAAATCAATAAAAACTGACCTACAAAAATTATTTCTAAATTGTTGCAGTCTGTCCTGACAGAACAAAAATGTCTGTAGTGAAGGACATTCTACTAACATTTTTAACTTCTGACCTTTGTTCTTCAGGGAGAACCAGGCCTGCCAGGGGACAGAGGAGCCTCAGGAATCAAAGGCATGGAGGGGGCTATAGGTGACCAGGGCAGGAAAGGTGACCCGGGACCCAAAGGGCAACCAGTGAGTATATATAGGCATTTGTGAACAACACAATTTGCTACAACATCAAGTTGCATCAAGTACTATTCACACAATGTACTGCTTAGATTAGATAACAAGACATATTATGTGAACAATCCTCCTTTTGATGTGAATGTTTTCTGTTCTACTCTGTTCTTCTATTCTACTCCTGATGTTTTTTTCTGTTTGATCCTCAGCTTAATATATTTTCTTTAATGGCCTTTCAAATGTATTTCACACTTTTTTAAGTCATAACACAGTAGATCACTACATTGTTCTTTTTAAATTGATACCATCCCTATGAATGTTCTTGTTGAAAGAGGGTTTTATAAGTATATGGGCATTCTTTAATACCTCTCTAAATATAGCTTCAGGGGTTTAGGTATCCAATCTGTGGTGGGGTTTAAATTGCGTGTGTCTGACACTTTTCCACCCTGAGTGGAGTAACAAATTATCTGGGCGAGACCAGGAATGGAAACATTCTGCCTGTTAAGGCCAAGTTATGTAAGATCCTCACACTCCAGAGACCTGAAAAAGAGGTGGTCCACTTAACTTATGTAACTCCTCAAAGCAGAAGAAAAAGAAACAACATTCAATCCTTTGCTCTCCCCTCCCTCCGCTAGTTTTCTCCATTGATGCTCGTGAAACAGAGAGCAGACTCGGGCCCTTGGGTCAGATCACTTTACACTTTTCAGTTAATAGAGTTTCTCTGTCTCAGTCGTTCGTCCGAAAGCAGAGCTGTCTAGAGGATCTAGATGACTGGCTGTACAAACAAAATGTTTGCCACCCTGGACGACAGACAGTGCTCATGCACAGAATAGGGTACAGACACCTAACCCTACAGTGTGTGTTTCTAAGAGGATGTGTGAATGTGGGCTGGGGCTACAGTATATCCAGACAAAGAGCCTTGTGTGTGCCCCAGTTCTTTTGAAAGGATATTTTCAAAAGGGCGACTTACTGTGTTCCTACTTTGTCTGGAGCTGTAGGTATAAAATGGGATGAAAATCACACAAAAATCAAATCATTTAAAAACCATATACGCACATTCTGTGTACCCTTTCTTATTATATGATGTGTTTGTCAAATGCATACTAAATGTCACAATGACAGTATGTAAAAGACAAGGCTCCATTATTGCTATGATGTTATTGTCTTTTTTGCCTGTAGGGGGAATCTGGAGATCGGGGAATGGTCGGTTTACAGGGCTTTCCAGGGCCAATGGTAAGAGACTGAGTAGCTAATGAAGAGATAGAGTATAAAAGATGATAATTGTATGATAAATGTCCCAAAGTATATTGTCTCTGTCTAATGACAGGGAGGGAGTGACAAGACCTCTTTTTCCTTCAAACAGGGGCCAAATGGTGATTTGGGATTGAAAGGCTTCCCTGGCCCTAAAGGCCCAATGGGTAATCTGGTAAGCTTAATAAAAATAGAAACAGTAGGAATACCACTGTGCTTTCTTTTGATGGACTGCTGAGAGTCAAACCCCTGGAATAATATGGAAAGGAATATTAGATTTAGAAGTATGTGTACAGTACACCAGTTGTGTAACTAAGCTTATGTGAAGATACAAACAGGATGTAGACTACACACACTTTTTGTTGTAATTACTTAGGACAACCTGAAGTCTTGTGCGATACATCGTAACTACCTTCTCAACAGTCTCACAGCAGAATGTGTCAATTCATACAGACTTTTTTATCCACCCTCAACTCTGCTGTTTGTTTCAGGGATTCACTGGACCTGTAGGCCCTGAAGGAATGATGGGCCCAATGGGAAAACCTGTAGGTGTCTGCGTGTGTGTGTGTTTGTGTGTGTGTGTAATGAGAATTATATATCGACAAGGCAATCACAAGACAATAATCAGCAAATTATGTGGAACTGAGAAAGATGTTTACACAGTGGAAGCAATAAAACCAGTCTGTTAACTGGCCATGTACTAATTCAAGTTAATGTAGAATGCAGATTGAGATACAATGCTCTGTATGTTTTCATTTTGTTACTTTTCTTTTGCACAGGGGCCAAGGGGTCCAAAGGGAATCAATGGTGAAATGGTAAGATCTGATTTAAGTGGTCAAACACTGAAAAGTCTTTCAGGCTTATTATCTGAAAATGATTTATAGTATGTCTGATTACATGCTGTTAATACTGTGTGATTGTATCATGATTATACTTCACTGAAGTGTGAGACTTTAAAATTCCTTCTTGAGAAAGAATTGTTGGGCCAGTTATCATGGCGCCACCTCAAAGCACATTGTGGGTGTAAAACATGACCTACTGTATGTGACAAAGACTGTGTTTAAGATGCATGAAAGCTAGCTGGGGTTCAGTGGTAGACTTGTTTATATGACTATCCTAACATCACAGCAGATCTCTATGGCAGAGTCATAGTGAAAGTATGTGGTACTCTATCCGCTGTGGGGCCTTACACTACTCTCAGATCATCTTGTGTAAGCACCGTTGAGGAAATGCCTCGTTAAAACGTTAGCGTGGCAAACCAAAGTGCGAGCTGCGTTTTCACTTCTATATCCCTACTCGCAGTCTATAATGCAAACTGTAGTAAGATTCTCAGATCAGCTTAAATGCCTCTGTAATTTACACAGCCACCCACACACACAGACTGTGTAATTTTAGCCTTTTCTCAAACACTGGTGATGTCAAATACGTGCATACGCTCACATATATAGACGTGAACAACCTGAAACCCCACCAACAGACTTGATAAAGTCCAGGTGCCCCAGCCAGCTACTATAGAACAGTCAACCAGAGGGGGCAGTAAGTAACCACTGTGGTCACAGTCAGATTCCTACTACTCTTTGTCACAGTATCACAGAGAAAGGAGAAGGGAGAAAATGGATCAGTCCCATTCTGCTCATTGTGATGCTGTACTTGTTACTAGTTTAGAGGCTGCCAGAGCAAACGGGACAAAAAGAATACATAATGTATGCATCCTTTTAGCCATTTTAACACTGACTTTCAATGTGTCTCACACTTTCAGGGGCCTCAAGGACCACAGGGAAGTCCAGGACCTAGAGTAAGTGTTAACCTCACCATCACGTTTCAGCTTTATACTACAAATACACTATATATGTAACATACTTAATAAATGTAAAGTTCTGTGACATTTCTTTGACGTTGCTCATTTTGATTCAGTCGGTCTAGTCAGACCTTTTAAATGTTGGGCCAGAATGTATAAATTCTCTGCATATAGGACAAATTGGAAATGCTAGTGGCATTGCCAAATGGACATGATCTCTTTTATATATACACTATTACTACATTATTACTAATACTAAAAGACTATTCCCTCCCTATAGTGTATCTACAGAGCCCACTGACACAGACATGATTTACCAAAAAGTGAACTGACCACAGCCGCAATGGGATAATTTTTCACTGTCACTAATTATGTCTGCTCCTTCATTCACCCCTTAGGGACCTCCTGGTGCTCCAGGTCCAACAGTAAGTGCTTCATGTCACTCATGTAGACAGCCAGAAAGGATCAGCTAGAAGGCAGGAGTCCTGTTTTTGAGTTTCTTGTAAAAGGCGTAAGATTTAGACGATAAAGTTGCAGAGAAAATAGTCAGGCTCTTGGGAAATTAATAAAAAATATATATGTAAAATATATATTTTACATTTGACTAAACCCTGTATCTTAATCCTGTTGTATGTTTTAATCTCAGTCTGGCTGTAGAGTAACCCTGTTATCCCAAGCTTTGTGACTGTCCAAACTGCAATAGACTTTTCAGAGAAATAGAGAAAAGTGATAGCAGCCATTTCTCTTGACAGCAGAGCAAGGCCAGGATGTAATAGAGCCAAGGCAAGCATTTTTGTGGACTTATTTGCTAAACGATAGATGAGCCAACAAATCATCCATTTCGGTGATAAGACATGTTAAAAAGAACACTTGTAAGTTTGTTTAGTCGCATTGGCAGAGGAGATCAATGATTAGCCTTCTCTGGCACTGTGATAGAAAGTCTCCTCACATCTCTTATCCGTTATTAGTTCTGGATAAAGTGTAGCTGAATGACCTTTTCCTGTTTGAACGATTCTAAGAACCCAGAAAAACCACTGTATAGATGCCTTTTTTGTTTACACACATTAAGTGATAACTGTAGTGTTTATGCTTGAGTGGAATGTGTTATTCTTCCCCCTACTGAAGTCAGGAATGTGAAGGTTTATTGATGCAAGACTTATTTGACAGATTTTCTCTGGTATTATTCTGTTAAAGTTTTCACTATAAACTGGGCGTGTATCAAAACTGGCACATTGTTAATAAGCCTATGGAATAAAATATTTCAGTAATGAACAGGGCACTGAATGTGTTATGTTTTCATTAAACTGAATGTGTTGATTTTGAATCCACAGAGGCATATATATGATGACTTAGCAGTCTACGGTCTATCTGACTCTAATGCTGCGCTCAGGACGGAGGTAAGGCACTAATACACTCACTCAGTGGACAGGGAATGCTGGATGGATGGCAGATAAATAGGCAGATTTGTTTAAACATCTAATGCAAAGTTCTTTACAAATTCTGTTTAGCAATTGCTGTTGGTATTGTAACTTTAATGGAGGCACTTAATATATAATGTTGGAGTTTAACAGTTGTGTCTTTCACATTCTTAACCAGGGTTTCCAAAACACGGAGATGAGCCTGCCAGACCAGAATACTGAGATACTTAAGACTCTACATTACCTAAGCAGCATAATTGAGAGCATCAGAAAGCCTCTGGGCACACGGGAGAATCCGGCTCGTGTCTGTAAAGATCTGCTTGACTGTCATCACAAGCTTAATGATGGTGAGAGGTTCATCATTTATTCATATGATATTTTCTCTTACAAGACTTACAGCATTTGTAGATATATATTGCAAATATATTGCATATATTGCATTCCTTTTATAAAATCCCTGTTTTCTCTTTCTATTTGGGGACTTTCAGGTTGGTTCTGGATTGATCCAAACTTGGGCTGTACCTCAGATGCCTTCAAGGTCTTCTGTAACTTTACTGCAGGAGGACAGACCTGTTTATATCCAGTGGCCTCCAATAAGGTAACAGTGAAGTGGTAAACATATCGTTGATGGTGCCAGATAAAATGAAGGGCTGTTTGAACCCTTATGTTATTGAAGCCTAAATAACTAGACATAGTCATTATTGTCCTATGTTTTGGATGGTGGGGACAGATACAGTATGTGCTCTGTCATTCCCGCCTCTATCCACGTCAGTTGATTCTGTGAACCTTTCAACTAATGGTCGATGCCGATATTTAGAGAGCAGGTCGGCCGATAAATAATGCCTATATTAGAACTAAAAGTCATGTATAATTCCATTATTCCACGCAGAGTACAATCTAATATTGATGGTTACCTTTGCCAGTAATGTCTTGTTTTAGATGGAATTGTTATTAATGAATGAAATAAAAAAATACATTGGGTTATGCTGTAGATTTCAGAACGTGACTGGTGTGTTATGGGAGAGTGGGTGTCACCTTGTCAGAAGTGACGTCATTCAACTGTATTATTCTCTACAGTATAACAACATATGTTTGGAGCTAGCCAGTAATGGTATTAGATTAGATCTCATTTAGGAGGATATATCAGCCTCATGAGTGCAGTTATCTGCTGATATTTCAAACTTTTACATAATTGCACCCTCAATGCTTCAATTTATATAACTAGAAACTGCAATAAAACTCTTTATTGCCCTTTACTTTAATAAAAGAGACACTGTAGGAAGTTGTATTACAGTTTTTAAAACATTGCAAGTTTATTGTGATAATGATGGCAGACTGATGACACTTGTTGATGTTTTTCTCCACCACAGATGGTGTTTGGTGAAGGGAGAGTCCAAATGAAGTTTCTACATTTAATGAGTACTGAGGCCAGCCACAGCATAACAGTCCACTGCCTAAATGATCCTCCCTACGGAACCACAGACAACTTCAGCTCCACTGGATCCATAGTGCAAGAGAATACCACATTTCGATTTCGTGGCTGGAATAAACAGATGTTTGAAAAAGACACAGTACTTGAACCACATGTGCTACAAGATGAGTGCAAGGTGATGAGCAGGACAGAGAACTGATTCCGTAAATTCTTTTCGCTCAGGTCTACATGAAGTAGGATGAAACAGATTTAAAAACTTGATGTGGTTTTTGATCTGTTGTCTTGGTCTTTAAACTTTGAATTAATTAAATGAAGGATACAGCATAGAATAGAGACTATTTCACAGCCGTTTGGCAGAAAATTCCACCATAGATCTCTTTTTATGCTTAAGAAACTAGTTATATTAAGTTTATTTATTAGACTTATTTTTATTTATAATTTGAAATACATTTTCAAACATATTCTGTAACTGTATTTGGTGACTCACTTGAATAATGTTTCTTTCTTTTTTTCTCTCCTCCACCGTTCTTCTTTCAGATCCAAGATGGTAGCTGGCACCAGTCACATTTCTTCTTCCATACTCAGGACAGTCGTCAGCTACCTATTGTAGACATACAGGAATTCCCCACATCACAGCCCAATAGTCAGCGGCATATAGAAATCGGTCCAGTCTGCTTTCTCTGACACCAATATCCCCGTTCTGTAACCTATTTACACGAACTACTAAAATGCAAGGCTTCTACAAAAAAAATGGCTGCCTACCAAAGAGCATGTGTCCATCAGAGTTTGTCATGTTCCTTGGAAACTGTTAATGGGATCCGTCAGAGCAACAACTGCCCAATGTCAGATCTACATGGAAGAACTCAATCTCTGTGGAACATACAGGCCAAGATGGCCAAAGGAGAACAGTGTATACCGATATTTATCAATAATTGTTTAAAGTATGTTGTGTCAATAATTGTTAGTCAAACGGTGCTTAGGTTGGCTGTATATGGACAGAAATTACTCCCTGATCGCAGGGTAGGGCCTCACTAAGCAGCAGCCTATCCAAACTCCCAAAACTCACACCTCTTTTTCACCCATCACCCCCAAACACTCCCAGAGGCAAAGCCTAACCCGAAGGAGCGTTTCAGGCCCTTACATAGGAGCACTGTCTAACTAAAGGTTTTTATGAGTGCAATAGCATGTGGATAATGTGTGACTGCTTTAAATATTTCATTTTCTTTCAAAGGCTATAATTTACATTGTTTTCATGATATTTTTGTCTTTGGTCCTGCCCAGTTGGACCTGTACATCTTGACAGATGGTGCTCTACCTCTACCTGCTCATTTGCTTTCTCGAATAGTTGCTAATGTTCTTAGCAATGTTAATGTGCTAAAGTTAGTCTCTTTTTTTGCCTGTGTGTTGTATGTACCGGTTACATCAAGATTTGTTATGTTGTATAAGTACTTATTTTGATTTGGTCATTTCTAATTTATGAACCATTTTTTGATACACTACATATTTTTTGTAGCTTTTCCTTCTATGTGGTAGGCTCTTCAGGGGAAACCTATCATTGGTGCTGCAACAAAGAATGAGTCATCAGTGAGTTTTTACATTTCCTGTGTATATATTGACAGCATACTGTTTGTTTATTTATATCCTTTTTGTTTTTTGTTCACATTACTGTACCACAGTAAGTTATACTCTCAGAGAACTATTTGGTCAATCACAACTCAGTCTGAAGAAGTATTTATGTTTAAAAGGTGTGTGTGTGTGTGTGTGTTCACACCTGTGACTGTATGTTTATCATACTCTTATTTCAGTTCATTCAGTGGTGGTTAGGTGGACTGGCAGCTATAGAAGGCCAGAGTCAGAATACACAGACAACACAGTCATCATTAATCTTAAGTTATGCAAATGTGTAAATAATAAATAAGTTGACAAACAAATAAATGGAACATTTTATCCACAAATGGTTGTGTATTTTTTTTTGAAACAGTTAAAGTCCTGTATGTTGCGACCAAATGAGTCTTGTATGACAATACTAACAGAATTAGGCCGAATTTGTATCATGACTACATAATACACAATTCTATTTTAGATTAGTGGTGGCTTAAAGGTTAGAGAAGCAGTTTGATACCCAGACCCCATCACAATAAATCTTAGAGGGAAAAGTCCCTCCCACATTAAAACCTCTGAGGTGCTCTCGAGCATGGAACCTAAACCTAACTGTTCCAGTGGAGCTGCTCAGTAGCCAACAGATAAGACTGTAGTTGTCTTGGGCAGCTTCCAAGCGAATGTTTGTGAGCATAATCACAAAAAAGTGTTGCGTTTATGATACAAATAAAAGTTTAAAAGAAAGAGAGAGAGCGAAGTCTGGATTCGTATAAAAGTAAAACTGAAGAATAGATTCCAGAAGAGCATTTTGGAAAATTTTGGTCACATTGTCCAAATCAAGGAAGAATGTCATTTTACTTTGGTACTCTGCAAAATTAACCTAGCAAGGTCAACCATATTATGTGAAATGTGGGTATTATATACATGGCTGGATGCTACAATTGTGCCAATCCCTCTAGCTCCGGTTTCATATTTAAATGGTGTCATATTATCAGAGTGCCATCAAACATGGTGTGTGCACATGCTCTCTCTCTTTCTCTCTCTCTCTCTCACACACACAAGCATGCTGCATGTCTTAAAGAAATATGATGTCAATCTGCCACTGTATTACTCCCACCACACACCCCCATTACAATAAACTCATCTTATATGAGCATACATAAAAAGAGATGAGGAACAAGACTAGCAAATAAACACTGCTAGTCTTGTATAGATCATAGACTGTCTACACTTACAGCTACACCAGGGTCATAAAAACAATCTTCAGCTGGGCACTGAATGAGAATTTGTAGTTGCTGTCCTACCAGACAATTTATTCACCGTGATCAAAACAAAAGCTCTGCATTTTCTATGGTCTGCGTTTATTTTTCAAGCCCTGTGAATGTGATGAATTAATATGGTGTGAATATCTGCCCTCTCACGACTGTCAGTTCAGTGGTATTTGTGCTGTCAGTGTTTATTTTGACATTACTGGGCGGCGTTGTAGTTCTCATCCACAAACACCGGGAAGCGCCAATGAGCAGGTTTCCAACCGGAACTTAACTCCACGTGCTGAGATTGGCCACCGGCGGAAGAGGGTTTGTTTTGATATAGGGAGGTTGAGTTCAACGTGTGGCTTGAATTCTCCTGTAATGTGCTCTTTAATTATACCAACAACAGACATAATGTCAACTGTGGAGAGCCAAGTGGGAAACAGCGATCCGGAAGACAAGCTGAAAGGCACCAAAAGAAAGATTTCTCTCTCCAAGTAAGTGTTTTAACAGAAAGCGAAGTTATTGCTAACTTAGCTAACAGGTTAATGTTTGTTTTAATGTTCGATTTCTCGAGCCTAGTTTGGACTGTTGTAGAAGTTATAAAGATATGACGAGTGGCCGATATAGCCATTAGCAAATATAAAACATCAGCTATCGTTATGTGCTATCGTTAGCTTAGGTAACGTAACGTAATGTTAACGCTAGCTAGCGTAACATAGTTAGCACACCATTAGTTAGCTACCTGCACCAAACTCCCACACTGTATTTACTGCCAGTCTTTATCTTTTCTCTGCTTCATCCTTTTATCTCTTCTATCTATGAGTTATGTCGGCTAAACTGTGTCACCCTATGTGTTAATAGAGTACCTGATTGTTATAACTGCTGAATGTCTGTGTTTGGACGTTTTAATGTTTTATTTCAGTCAAGTCACGTTAGGTTGTTTATTGCACTTTTTGCTCCTGTTATACGTCCTGTCACAGTTTGTGTCAGTTTAACTTTAAAACTGCCCAAAATTTACATGCACCATGCTGACATGTCGTCTGTCCTGCAGTTGTGGTGTGTGTGGATCAGAAGAAGCAAAGTATAGATGCCCTGCCTGTCTTGCCCATTCTTGCAGGTGAGATTATTACAGTACAAGTAATGCAGTTATTTCACCGTCAAATCTCAAGTGTTCCTTTAAATACATTTGTGTCTGTGGGGTCACAATTTAATTAAAGGGATAAAGACAAAATTATGTTATTTTTGTTCTTACTCTGTTTTTCTTGTGAAATACTGGGTTCTTTGACTTGATCATGCCTTCATAAGTAGTGATCTGCTGCTAGTGTATATTTTTATAGATAAATGTTTGAATTCCCTAAAGTAATCTTTTCATCATATTTAGATGATGAAGGAATTAAACGGAACTAACCATTTTAATATGTAGATGGAGGCTACATTGCAGCCATAGAGCTACCCATATTCTTTATATAATGTATTTGAAACCCTAACATAAAATATTAGCAATGCCAGATGCTACAAGAGCCTGTGTGCTGTGACTTTTGATTCTTTCGGTTAGCAAAAAGTACAGTTTAGTAAGAGTACACCAATAGAAGATACGCCAGGTTGTTGTAAAACTTGTATTACATGGAGTAAAGAGTTTTTGGCCAGCCCAAGGCTTCTATTTGGCAGAAATGATCTTCCCCAGGTGCTTACAAACAATCTCTGAATTGAGTCTGAAGTTATGTAACGTGAGGTAAGATGAGGATGGAATGGGCACAGGAAAAAGATGTGGCCTGTGTAGTCCTTCCAAAGATTGTATTTGTGTATGTGTTGGACAGTATGCACTGGATAGGGGCAGTAAAGAATGCAGAAAGAGTGAGGTTTGCTCAAACTCTTGATTGGATACAGGGTTGGCAGGTTTTGGCAATTTAGTCAAAGAAAACACAGGAATCACATTTAGGGGCATATTCACACTAAAAATAGCTCTAGTTTATTTTGTCCAGGACCTTGGATAATTTATTGGTTGTGAGCACAATTGCAGTCAGATCATCATTAATCAATCATTATCCCTTTTTATGATGTTAGATAAATACTTGTTTATAGTGTTGAGATTGTTGTGAGATCATATGCATAAGATGAATTCCTTTAGTGGGTTGATTTAACCTTGGTATTCTGCTGTATCTCTATGATGAGATCATATTATTTCATACATCATAAAAGATTTATTCCGTCTGTGTCTTATGTCACTAGTAAAAACCAAAGAAATTGATCTGCTCTTTCTGATTAAAAAAAATAAACAATGAATCACTAAAGAATGATGTTAATAAAATCAGTTCTACCTTTGCGTGCAGTAATGTAATATTTATGATTTACTCTTGGCTAGGTTTTTGTTTTTACTGACTGAACTTTACTTTGATTCAGGGCCAGCAACAACAAGGCACCGGCGATGGTCCATAACCTGTTCCTTAAATTCTGCTGATGCTGAAGCATTTACAACTTAACCTTCAAGTACTAAATGGCATTTTGAAGGTCATACCTGAAAATTTCATTACGATTTATCAAAGGGCACCAGGGGGAACTGTCATGGTTACCTGTTGTTGTTGGCCTCATTCAGCATTCCTTTTACATAGTTTCTAGGGATACAGTCTTTGTGTGACCCTGACCAAATACCTCTCTCTCAGCAAGTGTCTGAAAATGGCTCTTTCCATCCATGGATTAAATCATGCAAATCATCTATCAACCATGTTTTATTATGTTTTATTTATTTATTTTTTGGTAAGATCTTCATGAAGCCAGATTTCTTGTTATTTTACTAATATTACTATATACTAATATATCTAATTATTGTAACAGTACCTGTCATGTCTGTCATTGAATTTGTTATTCGTTTCTTCTTTCACAGTTTTACAATTGCTTCAAGTTAAAATGTTGCAAAGGAAGAAGAGTTTAACTTGTTATTGGGAGGGAAGTGGAGTACAGATAATGTCTTTTTTTATGTCTGCACAAGTAGTTGATGGATGTCCAAAAACAATATGAGTCAGGCAGACAGCTAGTCATTGTTTGTATTAGTCAGGGGTGTGCTATAATTGCATCATATTTGTCAGTCTCAGTTCAGCAGACCAGCAGTCCATAGA
The DNA here is from genome assembly GCF_021292245.1 of Micropterus dolomieu. NCBI lineage: Eukaryota > Metazoa > Chordata > Actinopteri > Centrarchiformes > Centrarchidae > Micropterus > Micropterus dolomieu. The sequence goes on from NC_060154.1 coordinate 6,814,066, forward strand.
TTACATTTGTTACATTTTCTCTCTTTGTCCAGTTTTTAGTGACGAAACGCACTCTGCAGAGCTACTGCTACTACTGGGCTACTGTAGAAACATGGCAGTGCAACATGGCGACTTCCATGTAAGGGGGACCCCAAGTGTATGTAGATAGAAATGGCTCATTCTAAGGTAGTATGTACATAATGGTGTACATGCATATTATATTGCATTTCTTCCAAAAAATCCTCCTAAATATTACACACTGAACCTTTTAAATATGAATATGTATTTACTCCAGTAAACTGAATATCTTTGGGTTGTAGACTAAACAAGACATTTGAGGACGTCATCTTGGGCTTTGAGAAACAATGATCGAAATGTTTCACCATATTCTGGCATTTTATAGACCAAAAAGCAAGTCAATCAGTTGAGGAAATAATCAACAGATTAATCGACACTGAAAATAATCATTAGTTGTAGCCCTCGTGGAAAGTCAGCCAAACCAGATTCTTTTGTCTTTTGTTTGTGTATATTTTCCTAGCTTGCTGTGTGTGAAGAAACACAAGGAAGATTTGGGATGCAGTGGAGTTAGAAATAAAACTGCATTTGTGACCCTCTCACAGTTTGATGAAATAGCGCTTCTCAATGGTGAGCATTTCCTCTACTTCTTCCCATGACTAAAAAACTTAATAGTGTTAGCAGTAAACTGTAAAGTAGAACTTCAAGCTAACCATCAAGTGTTCATAGTCATTATGGTTGTCGGCATATGTGTTTCTTTAATCATACAAAATAGATGATATATGATACCGCTGATACCATTAATATCGGGGTATTTTATTAATGAGGTGGTACTAAAAAATGCTACTCTTTTACTTTAAAGTGTGTTTACTATTTTTCTTTTACCTGTGCTGTAGACTACAGGTTTCTGGAGGATACAGGACGATTTGCTGATGGTGCCACCAGAGACAAACTCATCCGGACTCCTCGTGCCACTTTTAAAGTACGTTCTTGATTTACCTTCCATGCCTAATGTTGGATACTGGAATTTAAATGTTCCCTGTGGTGTTTTAGACCTCTAGTAGTGCTATAGAGCTGTTTTTCCATGAGTGGGTGCCAGGCCCGTTTTGTTTGCCACACGAATGATAATGCACATGCATTTTCGTTACGAGATACACATTCCTTCCAAGGGTGTCACATTATCCCACTGATGGTTATAAGACATTAGCAATGACGGGGAAGAAGAACTTACTAGTTGCTAGTAAACATGAATGTAAACCATGCTGGATTTGAATACTTAAAAATCAGCATCGTGTTTTATGAGTATCGAAATGCCCCCGACACATACGTTTCGGTGAGTAACACTGACGTAGAGTAAACTCTTTATGTTGAAATAAGTTGAACTTATGTGAGCATGAATTCAGGCAGCAGCGTATTAGGGATAACTCAGAGGAATACTTTAGAAAACAGTGAGGGTGGTCAGTATTGTAGGACTGAAAGTCCTCGTTCACTACCAGAAATAAACTTTATTCATAGAGCATTTATTAAAAAAGTGCTTCACAGTAAGAAAGATGAAGTAAGATACCACGATAAATGATAAAAAAAATACACATAAAGATCTTCAATCCTAAAACAAACAGGGACCTAGGAGCTTCTCCAAGAAAAGAGAAGAGGCTGTTGCAATAATCAAGGCTGTTGCAATAAACAAGGCTGTAGGCGATAAAAGCATGTACAACAGTTTCGCATGTCTAAATTTATGTATGTAATTACTTCCTATTTGAATATGATGCCACATATGTTGCCTCAGTCTGTCCAGCAGCACAAGAATTTAACACACGCCTGCATCAGCATTTATTAATAGTCATTAGTGACTCTAGGAAGGGCTGTCTTGGTGTGATGGTACTGACGAAAACCAGATTGAAACTTTTCATAGGTACTTTTACACAGCACTGCTTACACTGCTTTGAAGCAATTTTTTTGAGAATCTTAGAACCACAAGCTAGTTTCAGGCGATAGTCATCTTGAAGGGTATGATTAAGCCCAGGTTTTTATTAGGACTGGTTAGAGCTTTGTTACATTAAAAAGTATTTGTATACATTTAATAAATGGCTTTAATTTTTACACTTTATCTTTCAATTTTTTTGTGATTGTCTTTAGTAGGCACCTTTTCAGAAACAACTTCATTGTAAGAAGAGCAGATACATCAGGTTGGATATCAGCTGCATTTATAGCAAAAAACCCCACCAAACATCTAAATGCTTTTTATTGCTTTACTTGTATAATTTGTGGTTGTAGTTATGTAATGCTTACTGCTGCTTCTCCAAACCACAGGCATTCATTTATGTAATATTCAGTGTCCCTGCCAGCGCTCACCTGTACTGTTACAGGCTAAAAGACAATGTAAGTGATATTTGATAGCTTGGTGTAATGCTTTTGTGAGATTTTTAGAGGTCAACAAATCAGTCAAAATAACGAGGCTTATTCTCAGCTAGAGATAAAGGCTTGGCACATAAGGATGGGATTTGGGTTTCCACAAGAACATTGGTAGTAGAGTAATCTTTTAGTGGCCTTGTACAGCCCCACCTTTTAATAAATTTATTTCACTATATCTCACTACTTTGAATTCATTAAGGCCTTACATGGGTGCCAGAAAGGATTCACTTATACTTAAGTTCAGGTAATCTTTAGTTTAATTGCCAATGAAACTTGCACAGCCGGATTCATTGATGCACAACAGATGTTTGGTATTTAGACCTTTTTGTTCTTAGAGAAGATGAGCCCCCCGCCACCACACACACACACACACACACACACACACAGATTTTTCCAGTGAACTGAAATGCCGGCCTGTGGTCCCAACAAATCTGTTCAAGGCTAAGAATGGAAGCTTTCTGTTACATCCTGTTTCACTAAACAGTTGTTATGTCTGATCTATGCTGCTGTGAGTCTTTATTAAAGGTCTGATAACTGTTGGATTGTTGTTCTGTTTGGTTTTATGAATATTGATGTGTTTTTGGGCCTTATATATATAAAAATACTTAACTGCGCTATACCTCTTTTCTTTGACACTACCATATACAGAATATACTGTGTTAATGTTGTGCATACTGTTAAGTGCTGCAACTAGTGATTATTTTATCAATTCTGATTTATTATCAATTAACCATATGTTCCAAAACCTAAAGATATTCAGTTTATTATCATTAAAGACTAAGAAACAAGAAAATATTCACATTTTTAAACTGAATTATTTGGGGCATTTTTGCTTAAAAATGTAGTATTAAAATTGTTGCCAATTGATTTTCAACAGCTTTCAGCTCTAATACTGTATACCACTATACTGTACTGTACTGTCTTTACTTTTCTGTTTTCCAGGCAAAGAGGCTGGCAGCAAATGCCAGAAAGATGAATATCACATTGAGGTTCCTCCCCGTCACCTTCACTAAGAGCAGAGAAAACTCCACGTTCTTCCTTGCAAAGTAAGAATGAAATAACCCAAAAAAAATTTATTTTTACATTAAACAGAATAATATTATTTGTCTTGTCCATAGCTGTAGTTTGACAAAATGAGTGTAGTGTAATACAAGAGCAACAAATCATTTAAATTTGTCCAGGACTGCAGAGGTAATTTTTGTGACTCTATGCTATGAAGCAGTGAGTTGTACAATTAAAAGTACCATCAGTATCTTTATTAATTTAAAGAACACTACACAAGCATTATTTTTACTCTGTACCATCTTTAGACCATATCTGAAATATGTAAATAATTATTCATTTCTTAAATATCCTTGAAACATGCTACATTATCATAGAGAAGACCACAAACATTGTATTGCAACACTATGGGTGTTTGGATTTCTATCACAGCAGCACTGCTTAAAGTCTTACCCAAACATTTTGAGACTGTGATACGCTCAGTCAGAGACAAAGACAACACTTCACGGTTTTCTGGTGAAGTTAAGTCCTGCTTAGTCTGGAGCGAAATGAGATTCTGATTAGTGATGTTTTACTTTACCACAGGATGGCACTCTTGCTAAGCCCTAACAGCGGTTCCATCTAGTCCTGGCTCTCTTTAGGTTATCTTATGGTACTCGTAATGATGAAAAGCAGTTTCTGTTAAATGTGTGATCAATATTTTACATTATGTTTACCATTTTCTCAACGGAGATTCAGCTATGGTGACGTACTTTTAGTTGTTGCTTGACAGTTTTGCTGTAAGTGTTAAATCCTATACAGGTTACTAGAAAAAGGACACCATGCTTTCCATGCTGCAGATAAACCATTATTGGGCAACTGCTGTGCATCTCCTCCATTATGACAACAATTAAACGGAATGATCGGTAAACTGCTGCAGGACTACATGAATAAAAATGTATTAAACCCTAGGCTAAGTGTGTTTCACAGGCTGTAATAATATATTATGCAATCTAGTCATTCATGAGAAGACTTTTTGAAGACATGTTGACCACATTTGTAATTTGTTGGGAGTTAGTTCCATCATTATTAAAATGTTTGATATTTTCATAAATGGTAATATTTTACCCAGTGTTGTAGCTGGATAGCCCTGGTGTTTTTATTGCAGTCAGTAATTACGTTCACAAAATGTAAGATCTTCAAATAAGCATTACCTTGTCAGACTTTGACTCCTTGTGGCCAATGAATGAACAGCTAAAAGGTTAAATGGTATTTCAATGATTAATTTATCATACACCCACATCACCATCAATATGGTGTTGCTATTTAGTGTTTCCCCATTGGTTATATTGATTTAGGAGGAATGATTTCAGTGTAGTCAACTTTGCAGCCTTGCAGTAATTTAGAGAGTGAGCCTTATTACTTCCCGTAGACCCCAAAGTAGTAAGTAATTCTTTGCATGGGCACTTTTCCAATTTGCTCAGTTCTACTGGTGGTCTTGTCATGTTTGGCATCTTTTATCCCTCCTTGGACAACCTACCTTCTGCTGCTCATTTTCCCATTCTTTTGAGGCTGAGCCTGCCACTCTAATCCCTCTGTGGAAGAATAGAGGAGGGAAAGAGGGAAAAATGGTTATTGAACTGCATATTAAAGTTTTATGAGCCTGAAATGCCCAGGGACAACATTGGGTGCCAATCAGGATTGCCACTAAATGAATCCTTTGTCAGTCCCTCCAGCTGGTTTTATGTTGTTACTTTCCCTTTCACCACCCTCTTTTCCATCCTTAAAGTCTAGCACTCTGTCATGTCTGTCTCTGGTGTTTTGCAGGCGGTAAATTAAATGTGCACGTCAAATCTCAGGATGAGGCAACATCATGTCAGGTTGTAGTAGCACACACTGCCCACCCTCCCACCCCAAACTCCCTAATCCCAACTCAACACTTGAGATGGTGACAGAAAGTTTTTGTAAGCTAAGACCAGAATGTCTGCCAAATGTTTGTTATTTTATAAAGGTTCACACCTGGTAAGTGTCCCACAACTGCTCCAGCAAAAGACATACGAAGAATCTTTATGCTTTATGCTGCTGCCGTTTGGAATCTTTGGCCAGCTGCACAGCCTTATTTCTTTGTTTTGTCTGGTTAGGTTCACTGTGTCTCAGATTTTTCAACTAACCGCAACGGCGTCCCATTCACAGACCAGTAAATGGACACAAGGGATGGGATGAAAGGTATACAATAAATTGCAAGGGAATAAGAGAGAATGTGCTTCAGAATGTACCAAGTACATAATATAAAAAGCAGATGTGTGAGCAGTGTGACTGCAGCTGGTTAGCGACATATTCATGCTACGCACTCACGCTGCCAGAGAAGGATCATTACTGGCAGACAGCTGACTAGAGGGCTTTCATGCCTGGCAATGGTGTGCGTGTGTGTATGTAAGTGTGAACGTATGAGTGTGAGTTTGTGAGCATGTGTCTCCTTGATTAAATGTTTGTAGGCAAAATAATGGCCGTGCAACTACTTTCTTTTCACCTTTTGCCGGTGACTAATTCCAAAAACAAGGAACAAACAGTACAGAAATTGATGAAGTATTACAGGCTACATCTAAGTTCAGCCCTTGGAGGGTAAGTATATAGTAGCTGGCATTTGGCAGAACATTGGGAGTAGTTGTTAGGGTGGAATTATGTTTTCTACAGCCCCAGCTTGGCATGGCAGGGCATTTTCCTCACTGAGTGAATGGACTTGAGTGGACTGGACAACACTTTGCAGTGGCAGTTACTGTGGATAATAATTGAACATATTTCTATAATAACTTGAGATAATTAGTAATGTGAATAACGGTGGATTTGTGCCATATGTCAGTTTGTCATATATTGGGAATGAGGCTCAATTAACCCAACTCTCTCTTAGATGAGACCTAGTTTTCTTTCCTGATATTGACCATAGACTTTAAAGATGGATGTCTCCACTGTACAGAAATGAAGCCAAAATATCCCAGATACAGGCACTGCGTGGAAAGCTTTTAATCTGAAACAAAAGTAGGAATGTTTGTTCAGCAGACATCACCAGATTTCATTACAGCTGCAATAGCAAGGCAAAGGAGATGGGAGGCGTGCTATGAAAGTGCAGTTACCATGCTTCAGTTGCATAGTTGGTGAAAGTTAGAACAGAAATGGTTACCAGTTTCTTTTGGTAGTGTTTCAGAACTCCAAAACTATTAAAAGCTGGATACTGCGTATTTGCCATCACCAGCGCATAATGGTCTGGTCTTTTTCCCAAGCAGAGTCAGAATATCACTGATCAGCAGAAATATCCCCTGCTGTGAAGGTGCAGTAAAAATGCTCTTGCACAACACATCATAGCTAAAGCTTGCAGTACTGGGACAATTGAGAAGGGGTGTAATTTTAGAACCTCAATTAGGCCAATTAATGCAATTTTGAAAATGCTGTAATGTAGAAACCCAAGTGGTGTATGAAATATTGCATGTGATGAACAAATGGATTAAAGTAGACAGCCATATTTCACCCCAGATTTCATGGCGGCGGACGACTATTCATCACTTTGCACACTCACATGCACCCGACTCCTACTTTCCAGAAACTAAGTTCAAATGAAACAATCAGCAGCAGCTTTACGCAAATGTTTTTGAGACTCCAGCAGGCAACCTTTGGCTGCCAATGGCCAGATTAACCACTGCTGATGCAGAGCAGAGTCTGTGCCGACTTGCCATCCGAGGTAAACCTCATATCAGAATTGCAAGCGGCAGTTTCATCAGTGTTGCAAAAGCTGTCATCACAATTGGCTACATAACTGGGCTACATGCTGCTCTCTGACTCTGAGTAAAATTCCAAACTGTAAATTAAGCAGAAATGTGAGTGTGTTGCATGAGCTAGAGAGAATATAAACCTAGCATGTGTCATGTTTGGTTGACAGAATTTAAATAATTGGTTTCCCATGTGTTGTTCAAAATTAATTAACATAGTTTTGTTCTTGAACATTAGAAGTATAGCGTTAATGACTTGCCTTTCTGGAAAAGAGGAGCTTAGCTAAGAACTCACTCAGCATTTCAGGGAATGCAGACCCAAGACTTAACATTGTGGCATTTGCCCAGCATCTGTGGCTAAAGACAGAAGTTAAAGAAGGAATCTTAAGATACAGCTGCCTCTAATCTTTGTCTCCCCTCTCTTTTGTCCATCAGCCTCTCTGCCACTCCACCCTCTTGAGGTTGTAGATCTAGCCATGGCGTTGGATACTGGATTTATTTGTTGTATCTCAGTAGAGAAGCCCCAAAACCTGTCATCTTATTCCACCACTTGCTACCAAAATCCTGGCATCTGCCTGTGACGGGCAGATACACAGGACACATGGTTTTATATGTGCCATTTTTGTTGGATCTGTCCAATCTTTAATCCATCCAAATGGATCTGCTCTGACTGCCAGAGTACCAGTCAGGCTTTCTGCTCTCTAGTGCTGATGGCACAAGTAACTCAAATCGCTTACCTAATCAGTAGTGTTCTTGTTAATGAATTCATCCATCCTTCACTGAGTCTGCTTTTTTTCTCAGTCTCCCTCATGAATGCAGACAATTGCTCACTCTGTTAAAGTTTAGAGAGAGAGGCATCCTGAAATACAAATTATTTGTAGGTCTTTCTGTAAGATGTTTATTATGCATTTGAAACTAAAATGTCACACTTTGTACACTTATAGTGTAGTATAGTTTTGTAGTTAGGAGCAGAACAAAGACAGTACTCACCAAAGCCTGGACACTAGGCTTAGTATTTATAAGTCTCTTCATGGCAAAGATGACTAATTTAGCCACTACTGGGAATGACCACTTCTACTAAAAAAAAAGTTTTAAAGTGAAAGACAAAACCTGACTCATCACTTGCGCTTGCGCTTTTCAGTCTAGCTCCAGGGCTTGAATAACTTGGATTGCTATTTAAATCAGTACCTACATTGAATGACTATATTGAGTATTGTAGCAATTATTAAAACGCATTCAACACCAGGCCTTTGTTCCTAAAAATGGGGCAGCAAGCAATGACCGCTTCCATCTCCTGTCCGCAACCCAGGATGCTGAAAATAATTTGAAACCTCAAGGTTTTTTACCCCTTTACTGAGGTTTCAGAGTGAGACAAAATATCACAATCTGAATCTGGAGCCTACATTATTGCTTACAGAGCTGACCATAAACTGTCCTGGCTATCCTTAAAAAATTTATGCTCTGCAATGTATTCTTTCTCATATATATGCAAACACACATACAGTTACGGATTGATACCCATTTAATAGCTCAGTCATGGACTGAGATATTTGAAGGAATCAGGTTTTGTCCCTATAAACAAGCAGTTAATTACTTGTACAGTATTAGTAATGATGTTTACATTTTTCCCATTCTATTCTGGCCATGTATCAATCCTATTGTATTTGTTTAGGCTTAGTTCTTGTGGCCTAAAAGCTGTTAATCCCTCTTGGAGGAGAAAAATACCTTTTTAATGCAGGCCGGAAGCAGATAGCTTGTTTGCATGGAATTCTGTTGAAGTTATAAACCTAACAGCATAATGTTTGTGTGGTAAGTCTTTTTAAACAGGCATGTTTTCCGTAGGAATTGTACTACTAGTATTTACACAGTTACATGTGGGAACTGGCTTGCAGAACTATCTTTTCACTGTTTGATACGGTTTCTTTTTTTCAGCAGGTTCTGGTATTCAAAGTAGTCGCGCTCTACTGTCCGTGCTTCTGTTTTGACATTTTAAGATGCTCTCTCCTCTTTTTTCCCCCTGACAATGAATGATGGCACTTATCCCAGGTATGCACTGTGGCCTTGCCAGAAATCATTACATGCATCTTTGGGCAAGCCCCTTTTCCATTGAAAGACATAGTTTCCATTTGCTGTAATGACAGAATAATGGCATCACACCTGGTGCTCCACCTCTTTTGCTTACACGTACAAACACATACACACCTGTACACGTATACACATGCACACATACTGATGCACTGAAGAAGAAACTCAGCCAAAACTGAGCAAATACAAACTCCTCTGACTAAGGGGTTAGAGGTGTTAGGTACCTCCTACAGTTGCGTAGGGAATCCCCTCCCAGCCCCATATCTTCCCTCCCAGCATTCCTGCCGCTGCCTTCACTGCCCATAGCTTTACCCCTTCACCCTTACAGCCAAATGGAAACTCATAACCACCTTTCATTGGGTATCCTGCCAGTTCTGCACATACTTCTTTGCTTTTGAACTTGTCCTACCCATCCTGTTTCTGTTTAAGGAAAAAACATGCCCCCTGTTGTATAATGCTACCATCTGGATCCACAAAACAACACAAGCTCACAAGCACCAGAACCATGCCTGCACTCAAAAAACACATGGGGTAGAGTTAGTTTTTTTGCTGTGTTAATCCATTTCACTCTAATACCTGCTAACAACGATGGCACAATTATGACCCCAAAAAAAGTGTTCAAATGCTGAACCAGTCTTTGTCAATACAAGAGAATGAAAACAAATTGTTAAATAATTGTCTTTGACGTGACTGAATCTGAACCTCAGTGTAGATCTTGCTTCGTCTAAACGGTCAAAAACTACCAAGCAGTTTCTTTTTCAATTATGTAAAACATAGAAAACAACAAATTGTCAGAAAGCTGTGACAAGCTGGAACCAGATATTTTGTATGCATTGCTGCTTGAAAAATGACTAAAATTATCACAATATCCAACGAAGGTTAAAATCAAGGGCAACTGGACTTGGTTGAAGATACTGGAAGACGTTTCGTCCCTCATCCAAAGGACTTCTTCAGTTCTGACTGACTGGCAGGGAAACTCAGCTATTTAACCTCAGTGGGGTCGTTGGCCCGGGTCATCGATACCGCTGGTTTGTTAGTGTTCCTTGTTGCTGTGACGACAGTCGTTACAGTCGTTAAGACTACCTGTGGCCAAGACTGAACGACCATCGTTGGTATCTTCACCTGAGGCCAATAGGTTGTTCATTGACTGATTAATAATAATTATATAATAATTTAATTTCACCTCTAAAGCCTAATGACTGAATTCCCATCACCCTCAACTGTATTTGAAGGTGAATTCTAACATAGAGTGCTAACATGCATCATAGTTTACATTACAAAATGACACCATACCATGTTTGCATGGTGGATATAGATATTTAATCTTGTTTCAGCAGGAATCCACAAGTCTACTGTATTGTCAGAATGGGCTGGGTAACTCCTCAGAGCTTTGTCTTTAGATTTGTCAATAAAGAAATGTATTTTTACTACAGTTATCAAAAGAAACCTTCAAGTTGTGCTCTGTATATGTCTTGGTGAGTACTAAACCCTAATAACTAGGTATCCCGCATGTGCCTTAAAATTATGTAAAGTCTTATTTTTCATCCGCATCCCTCAGATCCATAAAGGCCTCCGTCCTTCCACTCTGACGGAGAATGGGTTGACGAATCAACTCTACCAGATATATTGGTCAACGCAAGTCCTTGTAGTTAGGTTCAGCTCAGTATGTAGGGTATATGACTGTGGAGAGCAGGACTTAATTGATGCCTGTGCCAGTAGACTATATCCTATTCCTCAGGGCAGCAAAAAATATACTTCTACGTTTTCATTGGTTTTATCTACATAAGAGGAATCTTTCTCTGTGTGTCAAACTGGTGTTTATGTTGGCAAAATTGAAATTACCAGCGAGACCACACATTACTATTAATTGATTACTGTAACAGAATAAAGGCGGAATTTCATCTTGTTATTCATATCTCCCAAACTGTTTGATATATTACATTTTGTTGGCTATTTCTGCATCATGATGACATTACTTGGTCTGAACACAGCAGCTGTTTAGGGGATAAATGTTTGGTTGTAGAGCACGCCCAGCAACCCTGAAAAACTCAACCACGTTTAATAGTTGCTGCCCAAAGTCTTACCCCAGAAGAAGTGATCATTATTTGATATCCACCAGCTGGTGTCCTAGTATTGCGTGTATATGTCATGGTCTCCATGGTGACTCTGGTTTATTCATTTACACACATGCACTCACACAGTCACACAGATGGACAAGATTTTGGAAGCAGCCAGGCGTTTTGTCTTGGACAGATTAAGATTGAATCCATTTTATGCTCTGAATTTAAACAAGGGCATTTGTGTTTGACTATGAAGGGAATACTGTGAGAGTACTAGTGACCTCATATCTGTGGAGGAAAAACAGGCATCAAGCACTACTGTTTTTGATAAGCTGAAACCAAAAATGAGTTTCTCTGTGTCTCATTTAGAGAAGCACTGTTCCTATGGCACCTGAAGCTCATCTTTCCTCAGAGCAGCACAGAGTTCAGTCAGAGGAGGTGAGTTACATAATAATATTCTCTCACTCACTCACTCACACACACACACACACACACACACACACACACACACACACACACACACACACACACACACACACACACACACACACACACACACCCCTTCTGAACCACCAGTTTTTTTTATTAACTGAAAGCAAATGATCAGTACTGTTTCAATACTGAAAAGAAGTGCTTGTTACTGTAGGGAACATTTTGTTAGACAGACCATGTTGGTGCACAGGCTGCAACTTGGCAGTAGTGACCACTCAAATCTATATGTGTTTGTGAAGGCTGGTAAAAGCTTCACAGAGACATTATCCGTTATGAACATGGTTTGACGTAGATTAGGCAAATATAAGCCTTGGCTTCAGCCTACTCCTTTTTTGGTTATTTCATTGTAAATTTACCAAATAAAATCATTCATTCATGACTTGATATGGGTGTGAACATTAACAGATTTTTTATCACATTTGTTTTTTCCTACAAAATATCCTTCTTGTTCTAGGGTGTCTGACAAGCAAACCCTGGAGCAGATCTTGACCCGTTATATCCATTCTACAGAGTCTGATCCTGTGACACGTCAAAAGTGAGCTTTGTCCCATTAACACTTCAGTTCCATTTGATTTTTTTGTTCTGATTGTTTATATAGACCAATCACACATTTTCTACCCTGATTCTGATACCCAAAGTCAAACTCGTTCTAGAATAGAACTAATCCTATAACAAGTGTCTTTTTTTCCCCCCAAAATATAAAATCTGTAAACTTAGCTAACCGCCCCAGTTAACTTCTTAACTATAAGTGGAAACGTTAATACACCTACATGCTTTTTAGGTGTGTGAACATTTTATTAATATTGTTAAAAGCTTTATGAAATTGTGTCATTACAAGACTGTCATGTTCTTGTCAAATACATGTAACACACCCAATTCAAGCTGTAGAATTACCGGAGTTATGATCAGCAGTGAGCTGCTATGTGTCCAGGTTTTATGACAGAGCAAGCAGACAATTCACATTAAAGTATTTGGGAATGGTGCTACTTAGAGGTCTGCTTGGACCTTTGCGACAGGTATTTTATTTCTTGTACAGCTGGAGTGAAAGCTGCGTCCCTATTATTGGCAATAAGATTGCTGTTCATCCCATTATCTTCTCTTGAAAATCATCTGTTTTGCTATTGGCAACAACTGTGAAGTTGGATTTAGTTACTGGAGTCTCATGTTCAACAACTAGGGATGAGATTGGGGAAGAAGGCATAGCAAAATGAATTGCTCTCAAAATTTGTTTGTTGAAATGCAGGTTCTGTGATATGTGCCTTTTAGCAGCATAGTATAATATCAAACACTACCACTCATACTAACACCAGTGTGAAGCAGTTACATTCATTTGTTACTGCATCTTATTATCCTGACAATATTACAAAGCATATGAGCATTTTGTATTGTCTAAAGCTGTGTTGGCAAGATGCAGCCTGAGCATCACTGCTGCATATCTGAATGAGTAAAAAAAAATGAGAAAAAGTACAATGGCCTATTGTATTCCAGATTTTACTTGTTGTCCTCACCGTTTTTTGTTAAAAATATAGGCCATTTGTAGCTATGACTGCTTGGTTTTGATGACCTGTATCAGGTCCACTGTAGCCTGCATGCCAGACCAGAGCTCCTGTAATTGAGTTTGGCAGCAGTGTGTTTAGGGATTATGCCTCAGTTACACATAAAGTACAAGTTTGCATTTATAAGGGAGAAGGAATGGGTGAAGACGCAAGTATAGCTCTTAAAAGATTCATGTTAGCTAAGTATTATTTTTATTTTGAAATCTTTTCCCCTTTCACACATTTCATAGATATTTTCTTTTTCTAATTAAAATGAACTGTAGAATGTGGACCTGTATGAATGAATTTAACGCTCTGCTCATCTGTGCGACCACACGTCGTCACAATTGTGCTTGACTTGAATGTGAACGTTTCCCATAGAGTAGATGAAAAGGTGGAGTGTATTTCTATCCTGATCTTTAACATCAACCAACTCAATCCAATTTCAGTCACACAGGATTCGGTTGGGTTGGTCTCTTCATGTTGTATAATTCCCACAATCTTACTTTCCTACATTTATCTCTGTAATTTTGCTCTTACTTCACTTTCTTTTTAATTTCCCAGGCTCATGTGTCTCCCAACATAAACTACGGTCTTTAAACAAGGCACGCTCTTTGTTTGCAGAACACTCAGTATTTCTAATCTGAACCTGTAACAGAACAGCGATCTGACTCCTATGACCCAGCCATTGTACTGATAACAGTCAGCATTAAGCAGTCTGCTGAAAAAACCATCAGCGAGAGCATATTGTAGACCGGTGCAACTCTTGTAAAAATAGACACCTCACTTGGTTCAGTGCCAACCATTTAGACACAACCTCCGCTTAGTGTAGATTCAAGTGAGTGGGGTTTAACTCTCCATGGCCCATTACCGGCTCTTTACAGCAGGCTAAGGTGCTGTGGCTGTCAGTAGCATGGAGCATTGTCCCTTACACAAGAAACCCCAGTCTAAGCCTATAAATATCAGTCAGCATATGAGACAAGTATACATTTCTCCCTTGTGCTATACTCAATAAGCTCTTTGTGTTTTGACCTTTATGGTAACCATCGTAGGAAATTCTTCACAGTCTATGTTCTCATGTTTTTTCTTTATTGTCTTTTTTTTTAAGGGATAGGTTGGAGTTTAGTCTCTAACCTTCTATGTTGATTTGAATTTCTGTTTCAGGTTGAAGATGTATGTGCACACCCCCTTTGATCATATGAAAATCTTCATGAAAGCAGAGGGGCGAAAGGCTAACTCTGTGAGGTGAGATTTACTTCTACTTCTCTTATTCCGCATTATCAAAATAATTTGTTACGTTCCCATACATGTAACTTTTCTCTGGTAGATTTTGTCATCCTAATTGTCTGTATTTTAATTTGACTATTTTGGTGTATATGACACATTACATCTGTTGCATGAGGCAAATTTGTGATATCGGGCTTTTTAAATAAAATTGTTTAAAAGCTGGAAGACACATTTCTCTCTTTTTCAAAAATGTGTCAGAATCCCAGTATTGCTCAGGCATCTTGTCTGTGTAACCATTTTGACCGTTTGATTGGACTTGCCAGTCATGACTGATTTATTCAGTGTGTATTAAATCTACATAATTTGTTTAGAAACATGACATCACTGACTTGTAAATTCCTGCAAAGTTACACAGCCATTTGGCAGGAAGGCCATAGAGAGTTTTTCTCCTCCCGCTTCTTCTTAGATTCCTACATTGAGAAATGCCATTGATCAAGAAACTTCTTTGCAACTTTTATCCACATATTCCATCTGCTGTCTTTCACTTTTTCTCACTCAATCTGTTTCCATAGTCTCTGTCCTGTGTGGACTTGCTTCCTGCCCTATCTGTCTGTCTTGCTTTTTTTGATTTTTAATGAGGGTCATTGGATTGTGTGGATAGCACCCATTCGCCTCGCCTACTTTCGAATTCTTTGGCTGCCCTCCATTTCCACTTAGTCATGAAGTGAATGATGTTCCTCGGTGCTCATAACCATTACCCCCCTGGCCAGCATGAAATGTCATGAAACCTCCCATCCCATCTGTCACACATGGTCCTTTTGCTTTGCCCAGTGGGATGGGCTGCAAACACTTTCAAGGCAGATACATTTTATTTTGTGGCAGCATAAAGAGAAGAATTACTGAAAGACGAGTCTAGATCTGTGACATGCAAGCCACGATTTAGCACAAACTGTCAGGCTGTCACCTTTTACCCTTACATGAATTGAATGAAATTTTAAACACTTTTAAATGTGTCATTATCTCTGATCCCACACACCTTTTGCAGTGTCACCTTCATAACGAATGTCACTACAAGGTAGTTTATAGTGCTGCATAATCACAGGTTAATAACCTAATATGAAGTGTCTTAGTGTGAAGTCAGGCCACCACGAGCCTCCAGACAGCTTCAGTGCTACTTACCAGGTCTGTGGAACTATTGGAGGGATGAACACCCTTTGGGATAGGAGGTCAAAGGCAAAGTACTGGCCGACGCATGTGTCTCTGGGCCCTCCTGGCACGGAAATGAAAGTCAGAGTTGGTGGAGTGAGCAAGGTTGGAGCCTTGGGTTGTCTAAACATTGACCAACTTCTATTCTCCGCTCTCTCCTTTCTCTACCT
Source organism: Micropterus dolomieu (assembly GCF_021292245.1). Lineage (NCBI taxonomy): Eukaryota > Metazoa > Chordata > Actinopteri > Centrarchiformes > Centrarchidae > Micropterus > Micropterus dolomieu. The sequence goes on from NC_060154.1 coordinate 6,829,989, forward strand.
GGAGGGTGCACACAGCCAGGATGGCCCGGAGATACATACGTCGGCCCAAGCCTTTCCTTTGACGTTTGGAATAGGAGGCCGCTTAATACACCTAAGGGGTAGGCAGCAGATAGAAAAACAAATATAGCCAGACAGGACAAGGAAATATAGCATCAGAGTCAATCACAGAAATCGGACAAAATAGATTTGAAAATGAAAGGTTATAAGTTTTATGGAGGTGGTAGTAGAGAGCATTGTCTTAGATGTTGGTCTGAAATCTTCTATAGGTGTCAAAATAGGTTGAGATCTGGTGACTGTAAAGCCTGTGGCATTTTATTCACATCATTTCCATACTCACAATGTTTTATATATGACTTTTAACAGCTATGAGCCTGATACCGTGACAGTTGTAAATCAGACTATGGAGAAAGAATGTTTGGACGGTGTCTTGTCAAGTCTGTGATTCAGTGGAATAAATGGCCCTCCCTCTCCCTGTTCCACGTTCTTTATCAGTAATCGTTTCTTGTTTTTACTTGATGAGTAAATTCCATTGTTCAGTTCTTAGGAAGTGTTTTTGTTAACATTGAGGATGGATAAATAGAAGTTGAGCAAAATTAGAAGGCTTGTCCAAGGGGGAATCATTTTACATTAACTAGGTGCAGTTACATAACAGGGCCATGGCCACAAACTAGAGCTCTAATAAGAAGCCCCCTACAGACTGAAGCCAGATCGCCTTTTTTAGGGATCACAAACAAGGTCAAAGCATTGCAACCACAAAGGGGCTTCCACGTTTTGAACGGTGTTATTAGTGTTATGAAGTCATGGGCAGTAGTGGTCATGGCTGCTTAAAGGCTGTTGGCCAAGTCCAACACAAAAGGGTATGACTGCATGTTTTTGTTGTTGAATGTCTACTGGAATATCAACCCACTCCAATAAAGGAGTTCTTGTGCTAAACTAAACATAGCTGTGTAACCAGTCAACATTCTCTTACGGGAAAGGAGGCAGACTGTGCATCAAGAGAGCCATTCACACCTTTGTGGATGTTTGTTTTTGTTATTTTTTAATGTTTATTTTTTATTCATTCCACTTCTGAGATCCAGAGGATGCCCTTTCCGCCTTTCCCTTACCTCTTCTTTTCCTCTCAGAAGCCGAATCCCACAGAACATCTACGCCCGTTGAAGTGTGTGTGTGTGTGTGTGTGTGTGTGTTGTGGACCCATCAGACAGTGATGTTTCTGTCTTGTCCAAGCAGTGCTTTCTCTCACATATTTGTGGCAAGCCCTCTCCTTATCCGTCCTGAGCATGTCGAGCTGCTCTCCCTCAGCTTGCCCTGAAGATCTGTTCAAGTATGTTTCTGTGAAGCAGATGCTTCCTCAGTTCTCCTGCAGTGCTGGACTGGTTTTTGGTATTGTTACTAGAATAGCAAGGAATTAATAGCACCAGATTATATTGGGTAATTGTTGAGCGTCACAGTTGCAGTGTTTCCCACATCATTTTAAGAGACTATGGTGGGTGGACCTCGGGGGGTCTGGGGGAATGCCCCTCCCGGTAGAAAAGTTTGTACATTTAAGCTTAAATGCATTCATTTGGTGCAAAATTAAGAGGTTATCTATTACTTTGCACTCTTGTAAACAATGTTGTGCTCTAGTAAACTATTTCATCATAAAACCATTTTATAGTAGCTATAAATGGTGATGAAACGGCAACAAAGGTCAACAAATTTATTTAATGTTTTTCCAGCAACCCAAATTAAAGAATAGAAAATAAGTAATTTCCCTATTTTATTGTTGTTGTTTTATACTTAATTGGATTATATTCACAGAATCTTATTTCTATACTATATAGACACTGTATTTTGAAAACCGGATGCTGTCACATGTGTATCCTTGAGCTAAATTCATCAAGTCCGACCAATAGACCGTATATAAAAAATCCGACCCAATATCATAAATGTTGTATGTGGTTCTTGTATCGCGTAACATGAAGATTTCATAGCCTCTCTTCAGGCAGGACTCTCATACTGCAACACTTGTCTTTGTAAAGAGAGAAACTGACAGGATAAATTCTCTAACCTGCCTGTCAGCTCGCTCCGATCCGTTTCAGTTACCATGAAGTCTTTAATATGTGTGCACTCCAAATTTAGGCGTGGCTAGCTTAAAAACGAGTGACAGAAACATACCGTTAACATCACTGTAGTCACCTCAAAAGAAAAGTGGTTGTCTCGAGTCGGATGCCAAAGTGTGTGAGCGTGCGAGCTTACAGCAGCGCACACAAAACACAACGTTAGAGGTCTGAAATGTTGTTATGAGACGTGTAAAAATATTTTTGGTTCATTTTGAAACTATGGCGGGCCGCCATGGTCTCGTTAAACAATGGGAAACACTGCAGTTGGATTGTGGTATTTATATCTGTATAAATTTGTGGTCATCCTTATTTATTGAAGTTCCCGTCAGCCTCAGTAATACGATGAGATTTTAGGCAGGGATTTGCTTGAAACTTAGTCTAAATTTAAGAGTCTATATATGTTCTAAATTCCTACACTCAAAAGCAAAGTGAAGAGCATGCTGTTGAAGTGAGGACCAGATGCACTAATCTGTCAAATGTGGGAATAATAGCGAATGCTTTCAGAATGTCTCTCCTCAAAGGCATGGTGGTACATTCATTTGTACACATAAAATGTAACAAAAATAGTTGAATTGAAACCTGGCCATTTGTTGAGTGAGGTGAGCATGCTTGTAAGTTTTGTAACAGTTGCAAAGAAATCCAATTCTGTCATCGGAAAGGTGTTAGGGGCATGTGGTTTCACATCCAACCTGATAAGCACTTAATTTGCTAAATGTAATGATTTAACATGTATCACACAGTGTGTCTAAATCAGAGGTAGCTAAAGAGGATGGTTATATGCCCAACCCCAAAATATCTGATTGCACCAGCATAGAAGCAACTATCATGCATCCACCACCATTGTCTTTTTATAACCTTGTAACGGTCAAATCTATAAAATATAATATTTTGGCAGAGAATTTTAGTTAACACAGTCCCTGCCTCTGAGACAGTGCAGCAGGCCCTTGGCATTGAGGAATTGGACTGAAACGCCAAAATAAAATGAAGTAAACCTGAATACTAGAATGGGTATCATTGTCAAAATGTGAAACTTGGTTTGCATAGCAGGGTTCTCTTGTTTTCTTGTCTGTCTGAATAATGCTACAATATTTTGTTTACGACTGGGCTCCTGTTGTCCTCCTCTGGTTGTAGTAATTGTCCGATTTTAACAGAGTTGGGAGAAATCCAGCGTTTGTAATCTTCAAGAAGGCACTAGTCCATAACTGCTTGTCACTCACCCGCCATTGGAATGAATGATATTCATACTCATCATCAAGAAGATTTTACTCACAATATGATACAGTGAGTTTCACAAAACAATGCCAGTACCAACTAGTAGACGACCATGTACATATCCTATTTATTTTTGCACTAGCTTATTCTGAGTTTTCAACATTATTAATAACACAGTACTGTCTATTCATGATCAAGATATTTGCAGTGTTTCTTCTCCTCCTTACACCTTACCACTGCCATATTCTTGCTGATGGGTCTCAGCATTGGAGGGGGAAACAATAGGAACCTCCCTGAAGGGAACATCACTCTTGTCCTCTGCTCTTCATTCACTAGAACACTATATAGAGACCAGATGTGTGCGTGTTCTTGGCTGCGTCATCCAGACGTGTTTCTAGAAATGGCCAGCTCTTTAACAATCACTTCGACACCACAGGGAGCTGAAATCTGCTTTGCCATCTACCCCTCTTTTGCTGTTGTTTACAAACACTTGTGTTTTATTTTAGCTTTTATATTCACAAAAATAAAAAACATCCGTGAACATTCAGTTAGACATAAAAAATAACAACAAATGGAATGGAAACATGGAAACAATCCTTGTCTAGTCTGCGTATAGCAAATGTATTCAATCCTTTTAGATATCCTGCTTTTACTTGCTGCATTATTTTCTTTTAATTACTTTGCACCAGCTTTACAAACTGCTTTCACTGCTTAACATTTTATCCTGTCAATAATAGCCTTTTTTCTATCCAGGAATCATGTACAAAATATTGAGTCCATCTTTAGATATGCTATTTCTACTCTTGTGTTGTGTAGATATCCCAAAAGTACCCTGCAACCATTTTTTGTACTGCGGCAAGAAATTTCCTGTGTGTTTTGAAACCCACAGTCTCACATATGTCCTTTATCTAGTCCCACAGGAAGTTCCAACACATTTTGCTGTTTATTTATATACTTTAGCCCACCTAAGAGAATCACTTCCAGGATGGAGGGCTTCTTGGAAGCTGGCACGCCAGTAAAGACCTGTAAATGTCACATTAACAAAGTGCTTTGATTGGTTTTGGGAGTGGGTGACTACCTGGGCGGTTCTCAGTCTGCTTGGGCTTTTAGCAAAACAAACAATGGTAATAATCTTCAGTCTGGTGCGGTTTTGACAGTTAGTGGGGATGGTGCCAGTTACTGTGTACATCCAAATATATGATGTTTTGTATTTTGGTGATGACAACCTAAGCGGGATGGTTCTGAATTACTTTAGTGTAGAGGCAAGCCATGTCTCCCAAGAATCCAGTTAACTATTTAGTCTGGTGATTTATGACCATCCCTAATGCTTGACAGGACTACTTAGATGCAAGACTAGACTGATGTCATCTCATACTGAAGAGCTAAAGGAGGGGAAAGAGAGCCCTTGCATGTGCTTGTGAGAGATGTTGATTCTTAGTTAAGTCAGTTTCCATCTCTTGAGACAAACACCAAGCAGAATCTTCAATGTGCCAAGCCATGACTCAAATCTCTATCAATCTTCAAAAGATTCTCAGCCACCAATGTGCCACAGGCTGCTGTAAATAAAGAGCTACAGCTGCCAGTTATAGACTTTCAACAACGTTGGCTATTTCTGCTCTGTCTTTGTTGTATCCTAGCACCTAAAAACTTGAAATTACCTTCAATGAGCCTAATATCCTGTAATTTACCCAGCATGCTGTAACTGAGTTGTCTTGTAATCACCTCTTTTGTCTCAATTTTGTCTGGAATAGGTACCATGAGTTGGACATTTACAAAACCCTAAGGGACAACCTGAGGTACAAAACACTGATTGAATATCCTGTGCTGCATGTTGTACTCAGAGATCATTGGAAGGACTATCCACTGAAAGGACTGGGTAAGAAAATAACAAAAAAAAAACACCCTTATCTAGCTTGTCATGAATTTTCTAACTCCTGCTCATAAGCTAATTTCTGCACCAACACTAACCTACTGATGGCTTATTAGTAAAACAAAATAATTTCTTCATCACTGCATTCACCTTAATGCTTCCTTTTCATCTATGTTTTCTCTAACTAAATAAACGGGTGTATATATGACATGAGTCAAAACTTTATGTAGCCTCAAAACGCCAACCCCTCGCCACTTTGCAGCATTGTATCATGTCCTGGTTTCTCCAGCTGAGACCTCAAGGCTCCCTGTTCCTTTATTTTTCACTATAGCAACATGCTACCCCAACGGAAATGAGGGTGTTCTGCACAGCATCACACACACCAACTTAACCTCGACAGCGACCATGTCCAAAAAGAGGATCAAACATGGCTTACTGTTGAACAGTGACCTCAGTGAGTTGTGAACTGACGGAAGATGTGAAAACAGGACATCAGCCTGTGGTTTTTCCTCACCTGTTTGTCAGTGTCTTCTAGTACCGGATATTTAAGGCCAAGAAAAGCCATGACAAAGTAGGACTCACGAAAAGTTTTTTTTTTTGCCTCAGCGAGATCAAACTCTACATCTGAGTAGGGTTAGCTTGGTCACAAAAGACCACGCTAACTCTATATCATTATACTGTCCGATCTGGACTGGCTGAGTGACGAATGAGGTCATTTTAGTTTGAGTATGTATGTGTTTTCAATGATAAGGTCTTGGTGCCACACTGTTTCACTATAATAGCCATAGACACATCCTGATAATTACACACGCCATGGCCTGGGAAGCTGGACAGGAAGTGATAAAGACCAATCGGACACTGTGGCAGTGGCTTATCCAGTGAGGGTAAAGTCATGTTGAAACTCAGGCAGCATGCAGCCGGTCAGTATTCTGATTAGAGATTGCAAATCTCTCTTCAATTTTCTCAAAAATCCTTTTGTAGCCTCATTGACCCTGAGCCAGAATCTCTTTGATGACATTTTTATCTTGCTGTTATGTGGGTCAGATTGTTAAATAACTGTTTTAATGTTACTATTCCAAATATAGTTACCCTTTTATAGGTGCTCTGAGAGACAAAGGGTTTAAGTAATAAGTCATAAACAAATTTTAAACAAAAAGCTTGGCCCTTTAGCCAAAACATCTAAACCCAATTACTAAGTTTTTTGACACTGTCTTGGCCATATGGAAAGGTGGAGATGTCACAACTGCTAGCCACTTGGGTAGCATAATGGAGTAAGTGCTTCTGTGAATAATAGAGACACTACATCCTATAGTGAGAGATTTAGTCACGTGTCTCTATTGAAAGGATTGACACTTGACAAGAAGGGTTTCTAATTTGTCCTGTTGCTGAAAATGTTTCTTTTCAACAGTAATGTTTGTAACATTGGACTGAATCAGGGCTGTACTTCTATCTATGGTCAGTGGAGAATGCCCTTTACCCATAACCTAAACTCTTAAGATGTGTATATTAATTTACTTCTAATGTTCTGTACCAAAGATAAATGGATAATGGGAGGCAGGCATAGCTTAATTGTGTCTCATGTTATAGCACAAAGAACTGAATTACATTAATCTTTTATAGGCTCTGCTGAATAACCATTTTTTAGAAAATGTGTTGGCAAAAGTGTCTGAGGTTTAAAGTGAATTTTCCACAAATGGACTGTGGGGAGATCATGTTGGGCAGTAATTGCTTAAAAATTCACAATTATCGTTTTTATAGTCATTTATTCTACAGCCTTTCTTTCACACGTCCACCCTTCTTTATTGCATAACTAATTGCTTGGCAAGCTGCCTCATCCGGGAACCCAGCGTGGAGCCAAAACGTAGCATCATCAGTCCCAAACTGTACCGTCCTTCTCTTTCTCACGATTTCTGTTAAGCATAACCTCAGCTGTGCTCTAACCATTTTTGTGCAACTGACGATACTGATCACTTGTTCTTGTTCTTCAAGTTTGGATGTAAGAATTTACTGATGCATGAGCCATGTTTAATCATGCTTTTTTATAGACAAATGTGTTTTCAGCTGATTCATGTTGTTTCAGCTGAACAGTCATCAGCCTGCAGCAGTTTTGCAACAAAGACCAAAAAGGTGGACCAAGAGAAGCGGGACTTCACCCAAGTTTCACCGTTCCTACAAGGGACTTGCACCCCGGGGGGAACCAACATCTGGACAGGAACCCCAGAGACCAGCCCTGAAACTAAACCCCCACAAGAGAAAAGGGCCAAGAGAGAAGCAGGGCAGGAAGAGCCAGAGGAGGGAGAGATCATAGACAGTAGTGATGAAGAGAAAGATGAAGCAAATTCTGAAGAAAATACCTCATGTGGAAAGAGCTGTGATGGTGCCAAAAGCCCTGCTAATGACATGGTGGTGATAAAGATGAACCATCACACAGTTAATGTTGATGATGTTATTAATAAACACAGTGACCACAGCAGGGATCAGTGTATAAATGTGGACATCACTGATGACAGTTCAGCTGCCAGAGAGAGTGCTGAGGTCAGCATGACTAAGGAGGATGCTGTGAAAGAGTCGGGGCCTGTTAATACCCATCACTGTCATGATGAAAATGAGTCAGCTAATGCTGCTGGCAGCTGTGGAATGGAATGATAATGCCCAGATGTTCAGTATGAAATTCCTGTGGAGGCAGACAAATCTGCCAGGAAGTCATCAATCTTGTGTCAGTGTACAGTAGACCAATGCAATTGTTTTAAACAAGTTGTGTTAAGAAACAAGAACAATGTTTGTATGTTTACACATAGAATCATTTCAATGTTAATGTTTATTTTTTAGGTTTAGTTGATCTGTCGGCAAACATAAATAAAGACTGTTTTTGGAAATCTTTTGGTATTTGTTATACTGCTGCAGTTGATGCTGACTGTAGTATCAGACCATATTCAATAAAAATATTTTTTGGTAATCTCATGTATTTATGAGTTGACTTTCAAAGATCATTCTTAACCTTGGAAACTGTGTTTGACTATCTTTATGACGATGCTCTAAAGCAGAGGTCACTTATAGGCAAACCACGGTCCGGACCCAGCCGCCGTCCTCTCCGGACCCGGACCTACAGCCAATTTATTGTTGAGAATTACTACCCCGTGACGGAGCCTTTTTATTTTAACTCGCACAGCTTTTCTAGCATTTACTGTCCGGGTTTAGTGCACAGGAAACTCACAGACCTATTGCATGTGCTCCAAACGTCTCATGTGATGCTGCTCAGCCAATCAAATCTGTGAATTTTGGTAAGCATTGCGAGTCAAGTCCGTGAGTGAGATACACCGGAGATGTTCTGGAAAAACACGAATTGAGGAGACAAAAGAGAAGAAATTTCAAATGGCTTTTAACCAAGAATGTACAGATTCTTACATGTACATTCTTCCCACGGGCAGTTCAAAACAAGATTATCTCCTGGATCTCCAATCCTAGCTGGCAGGACAAGCTAGAGCCCATGTTTCTCACTGAACAAGTGAATGTAGGAAAGTGGTAGCTCTGTAAGAGGGAATGAAAGAGAAGAGGAGGTAGTTCATTTGTTAAGATGTGTTGAGTGTTTATTATAAAATTGGTTGAGACTGCTCTTCATCACTTCAAGCTACACTTTTTATTTCATTTTTTTCTGAAATAAGCACTTTATTTTAGTTTAATTAAAGGTAGGTATAATCGTGAAAACTGACTATTGATGTGTATATATATATATGTACATGATTATTTGATTTGACAGTTGCTGACTCATTTTATAGCTCTGAATGATAATGGAAGTTAGTCGTTATGATGTTCTGGACCTTCGCTTCAGGAAATTTGCTCTAACTGGACTCCTCAATCAGACTCCTGAATGATTTGATCATTATGAACAGATGGAGATGGAGCTTTAAAAGTGAATTTTATGAACCCTGTGATCATGAATGATTGTAAGCTCCAGAACACCTAATAAATGGACTACAAAGATCATGGACAATGCAGTGCACCGTGAAACACAATGTTTAAGCCAGCATGGATGATAAATCCTTGTGTTCAGAAAAAAGGATCTTCTGTTTTCACCTCAACTGGACAAACTCTGCTGATGAAGCTTGTTTGTGAACAAATGGCCTTTAATATTGGTTTAATGTGTTTAACTTTTTGTATTTTTATTACTTTTTTTAACTTGTCTTGAAAAACACGATACAAATGATGACTACTCATCATTAATAGAGCAAAATTGAAACAACCCCAGGTTTCTTTTCAGCACTGTAGCCAGGCTGACAGTTACAGTTCTATTGAGCCATGTATTCCCATAGCTCTCAGTTATTACGACTTCATGAGCTTCTTTAATTATAAAATTCTAACTTTTAGAATCAAAATTCATCGAGACCTGCCCTCAACTGGCGCCGACATATCTCTAAACTCAGGAACCTTAGAAACAGCTGTAAAACCAGATATATGTTTAGACTGCTTTGCTTCCCTCAGTCTTTACCAATTAACTTCAATAATTTCTTCATCTAAACCATTAACCTGCCTCTTCTAGGCTGCTTAAAGAAGTTTTACCCTTAGTAAGCACATCTCTACTAGATATAATTAATCTATCTTTATCAACAGGCTATGTACCACAGTACTTAAAAGTAGCTGGAATTAAACCTCTAAAGCCCAACCTTTATCCAGATGTTTTAGCAAACTATAGACCTGTATCTAGCCTTCCATTCCTCTCTAAGATCCTTGAGAAAGCAATTGCCAAACAGCTGTTTGACTTTCTACATAGCAATAGTTTATTTGAGTTCATCATAGCACAGAGACAGCACTGGTGAAAATTACTAATGACCTCCTAATTGCATCAGACAAAGGATCTTAGTGCTGCATTTGATACCATTGACCATCAGATCCTATTACAGAGACTGGAACATTTCATTGGCATTAAAGGAACCTCTCTAAGCTGGTTTAAGTCCTATTTATCAGATCGATTTCAGTTTGTACCTGTTAACGATGAGTCCTCCATGTACGCCAACGATAGTCATGGAGTTCCACAAGGATCTGCTCGGACCAATCCTCATCACTTTATATATGCTTCCTTTAGGCAATATTATCAGGAAACACTCCTTAAAGTTTTATTGCTATGCAGATGATACTCAATTATATCTATCAAGCCAGATGAAACTCATCATTTAACTAAACTTCAAATGTGCCTTCAGGATGTTAAAACCTGGATGACCTGTAATTTTCTAATGTTAAACTAAATGGTTCTGCACAAGGTTCTGCCTCTTAAAAGGAAGTTTTTCCTCACCTCTGTCGCCTAGTGGTTGCTCTTGGTGGGAATTGTTGGGCTTCTGTAAATAACATCAGAGTACGGTCTAGACCTGCTCTTTTATGAAAAGCCCTCTGAGATAACCTTTGTTGTGATTTGGCGCTATATAAATAAAATAGTATAGTATAAATAGTTGAGAGTAATCTTAACACATTACTCTCAAAAGGACATAGCTGTGTTTTAACACTCATTAGGTAATGCGTCCCTCTGTTGACTATTTGTTTTAGTTGAAAACTAAAGGAAACCGGCCTCATGCTGTGCCGCAGTCACCTTTCGAAGTTCAGCAAAGTTCTCCATTCTGTCAAGCTTCAGTAAGACCATTAGTCTCATTTTTCCATCAGCTAATAAAAGTTAATGTTGACATGCTTGTTTTTCTGACACCTCTGGGGTGTCTCCTTGTGTGAATGCTCTTACGCATGCGGGGCCTCTACACACTGTATTCTTACCTAATGTTAGTTTATTACAACAACAGCTGAGGGAAGAGTGCCAGTAATAACTGAGAGAATAGGTCATTGGCGGGGCCCGTGTTTTTCGAACACCTACTAACCTCTTTTGGATGTTAAGACCTATGGACAGGCTACCTTTCATGTTTGGCCCGTGGTGACGCATTTTCCACCCTTTTGCTGTCAGAGGCGATGAGCTCACATCTGACTGTGCATCCTTCTGCAACGGAGGATTCAGAGACCCCTAACTCATTACTCCTCGTCATAAAGTGCAAGTTTAATGTCAATGTTCAGGTTTCACCTTATACTGAAATATACAATCTTTGAAAAAATGGGCTGACAAGATTTAACCACGCAAAGGTTTAATGCAGTAGTGTGACAGTTTGGGAAATATGCTTATTCAACTTTAGGCCTACAGTTCAATGAAAAGATCGATACCACTGTCATGTCTTTCTGTTAAATACAAGCCAGCAGCAGGTTAACCCAGCTTAGCATAAAGACTTGAAACAGGGAACCAACTTGCCTGCCTCTGCCAAAATCCACCAGAAGTAGTCTCACACATACAAATTGTTGTTTTTATACTTAAGGTGTAAAGGCACTGGTAGACAGATCAAGGCCTACTGTCCGACTGTTTTCAGTGATTATTATGAAATAAGCTAACCGACTGCCTGCTGTAGCTTCATATTTACTAAACAGTTATGACGCTGTTACTGATTGTTTCTTTTAACTGTCAGCAAGAAAGTCTACAATTACCAAAATGTCAAACTATTCATTTAAGTAAGCCATGCCTGTGTCAGCCAGGCTATGGCTATGATGGTGCTGTATTGGGCCTTCTCGTGCCACCCACAGTAGTGAGCGTTTTACTAATATTGACTACTGATTGTCTTACAGTCAGATAGGTTTAAAAATCTGTTCTGTCCATACAGAATAAAAACATACAGTACTTAAATATGTGGTACCTTTTTAACAGACAAATTGATTGTTTGCTTTGTGTAGAAACTAATGTAATATAGAAGAAGTAGATGAAAGTACAAAGTAGGAACCTCTGGTGCTTACACATCTGTTCTTTCTTTTCTCATGGCTTTGCCTGTGTTGAATTACCACCCATTTCATTTTAGCAGTTCTCTTAATTTTCTATCTCAATAAAGTTACTCAATGTGACCACACAAAAGCTCAGCTTTTGTTTCTGTTTGATGTTAAAAGTAAATTTGAGCTGTTTTTAGTCTGTGGGGAACACAGGCATTGTAAATAATTCCTCCAATTTCAGTAAATTGCCCTTTGAAATTTCTGTAGTTGGTTTTCACTTAATTTGTCTTGATTTGGTGGGCAGGGCTTCATGCAGAACTGGTTTTTATGACACCAGCTTCAGGACATCTCTGCTGTGGTGGCCTTATCCAAAAACGGATTAAAATTGGCACAACTGCACCAGGAAAGGCATGTACTGAAGCACAAAATCATGTTTCCAGATTCTGATGTCACCCATTTTCACATGGCAAACTATGAATCATTTATCAATCACAACCTCCAAAATGCATGGAAAATATTCTCAGTGTTCAAAATCAAACACATCTGCATCCAAGTCTACAATTTTGCATGCATATTTCACATTATAAATTGAAGGTCAACCGCTTTCGCTTATCACAAAGTTCCAAGCATAGAGAAGTGTTACTAAATGAGGCCATCTGTTTTTGCTAAAAAGAAAAACTATACCATAGTTATTTTCTATTGTCTCTTCATAGTCTAGCTCTTGGTGCTCCCTCATAAATCTATACTCTTAACATGCAGGTCACGTAAGATAAAGCCTAAATGTATCTTTAGTGTAGTTTGTACAATGCATGAGTATTACTAAATTATGAAATCTTAAAATTTAGGACAAATTTAAGCAGAATGCTGCAGAGCCTTTGGCTGATTGAAACTAGGATAAACTAACATCACTTTTATAAACAGACCAGCAATATTGTCACTGCAATCACCTCTGTGACTGATCCCAAAGTTGTTTGCAGGAAGTGATTCACTTGTTCCCTTATGTCTGTCTTGTGTCAATCTGACAGTCTGAACCAACAAAGGCTGCTCATTTTCTGCTGTCCTTTTCTTATCAGCCTCAAGCTATCATGGCCAAGTCAAAAGTACTTGCCATTGCCTCATGAGACTTTTGGATCATATTTTCTGTCTACTACATTATCGAATCTGCTTGGACCTAACTGTATGCAGACAGGAGTGACTGGGAGGAAGTGACTGTGCCGGATAAGGGAATACAGGTCCATTTCCTGAAATCAGGCCTGGGATGGGTCCTCACAGAAAAGCACCTGTACTTGTGGGGGCCTAGTCAGTGTAGGGTTCTGGTGTATTGGTGGTAGAGAGAAAATGAATGATATGCAACCGATGTTCCCAAGCTCCCTTTTTATGAAGGGAGTTAAAGATTCAGTGCTTTAAACCCTCCAACAGCAGCTTTTAAACCAAACTCCTGGATAGCTGCTGGACTGTGTCCTTAAGTGGGGATACTCATGAGTCCCTGGCTGAGCACTGGTGTCTTTTTCATCAAAGAACAACAGTGTTCCATCTGGACAATTGTGTGCCACAGAGGAGACGCTGCAGTTCAACAGTTAAAAGTATCCAGCCTTCTTTAAGTCTGTTTGTGGGGGTCCTGGAGAGGGCACCACCTAGGGACTGTATAGTTGTGCAGGGGGACTTGTGTACATTTATGCCTGTCGTGGACTGTCCAAAATAGCCCTGTCTTTAGGCAGGATGATTGAGGGCCAATGATGATTCACTTTGAAGTCATATCATCTGATCTGTCATGTTTGATCTTGTTTTTGGCTATAGTTGCTGTTGAAGTTAAGTTGGTGCGTCTGGCATGTCCTGGAGTAATGTCTGGTTGAGTGTGAAGCAGATGGAATGAGACTTAGTACCTCCAAATGTCCAAGATAATATAATAATAATAATAATCCTTATTTGTAGAGCACTTTTCAAAAACAAGTTACAAAGTGCTTTAACAAGTGTAAAGAAAGAAGATGCTGTCCCATGTGTAGTAGTTCAAATATTTTAAAGTCAACGAAGGCAAGATGTAGTGTGAGATCAACAGGCAGACTGGTGAAGGCTCGGCATTGGCTGTGAAGCAGGCATTTTACTAATTTAAATTGTCGTTTTGTGTTTGCCTTTTTTTATGTTGCTTATATGTAAAGCACTTTGAATTGCCTTGTTGTTGAAATGGTCTATACAAATAAACTTGCCTTGCCTAATATCTACCTACCTTTCAAACGTCATTTATAGTCATGACTCCAGGGATAGTATGTGGAGCGCAACATTAAGAGGAAGCTTGGAATGAAACTTCTGCTCCTTCGCATTGACAAAAGAAGTCAAAAAAGTTGAGCAGGATGTTTCTGGAAAACCTCTCTGTGAATATGTTCTTGTCCAATTGGGAAGAAACCCCAGAGCAGTCCTAGAATATGCTGAACAGGATTATATATCCCACCTGGCCTGGGATTAATAATCATGATGTCTCTACAACTCTGAGATAAAAACATTTAAAATGCCATGCCATTTTGTATTCTCATGCAACATCCTGAATGTCATCACATTTTGCCTTACCATCTATTCTGCTAAGTCCATATAGGCTATTAATGTAAGGCCACATTTGGTAAGTGCATGTGTATGTGCTTCTTTCCTTAAGTTTATAGATATTTCTTTGTGTGTTTACTTAATTGCAGTTTGTGATGGGCACTTTTTTACTGCACAAAGCCTAGAGTCGTTGTCGCTCATTAGCTACATTTCCATGGCACAGCCATTGTCAGCTCCAAAGATCAAAAGATGCAGAAAAAATCAGAACTTGTGTTCAGCGGAAAGTGGGTGGCGATAAAATGACTAAGGTCTTACTAGCCCTCATCTCATCACAATTGTGGAAAAAAAGGCTGCAATTACCCAGCATGGGGGAGACAAAAGAGTAGGAAAATACATCATTCTTGTCCTTTAGTGTTCCATAGAAACATCAGCAAAGTCTTGATCCTCAGGCCAAGCACTGCTTATGAGTTCAATTCACGTTTTTAAATGCTAACCAAGAAAATAGTGTTTTATGACATCAATCATTGTGGTGAAGTTTTAAATGATCTGTGAAATAAATTAATATAGCTTCTCTGCATTTATGTGACCCACATTTACAAAACGTTTAAATGCCAAATTTGAGCATATTTACATGGAACACAGAAGACAGTAGCTGTCTCTTTTGGAAAGTAGTTGTCACAGGCATCACACTGTTTTTGTTTTAAGAGTCGCCTGCTGTAAATGAACTTAATTCAGAGTAAATATATCATTTACGAAGGACAAAGCCAGTAAGCGCAGGGGAAGTGATATTATACCAACTCTGCATTTAGTCCTTGAAATCCAGGTTTCACAATTTATATCCATGATGACACTTTTAGCCGTTTTTGGAGGCAAACATAAATGCTAAAACAAAGGAGCTGTAGTGTATGCAAAATTACAGCTTCTGCTTATGTGATCTCATTGGTCTGCCCATTTTAAACAATAGCGAGAGCAGCATATGCCAACATTAGCTCAGCTGTTGGCGATGTGTGCCCCCTTGGAGATTATTCAGTCCAACATTGTCTCCATTGGGCTGAGACTCAAGACGCCCAGAGACTCATTGCTGCCTCTCCCATCAATGCTCAGCTTGTTTGAGCAAATAATCTCTCCAGTAGCCCGGCGGCCCTCTGGGGATAGACTGAACAATCCAACAGCCTGGGAGGGAATTGACTCTGATTTTCCCCTAAGCCTGCTCATCAGTTATTCTTATGTAATTGCAGCTGGGGATCTCATGGGTGTGTCAGAAGTTGCATCACGGTCACTGGTGTGTATGTTCATGCTGATTGCAACAGGAGGGTCCCACACCCTGTCAGGATTTGGCAAATACTTGTCTTTTACATCACTGTGTTTCACTGAGAAATGTAACATGTAATATGCAAATACATCATCGCAGCATAATTCAAATGTTAATCCAGTTTTAGCTGCACATTTGATAACAATGAGTATTTAAGATTTGCAGGTGTTATCAGGTGAGTGAATGTAGAATATTTCAAACAGAATGCTTTTTCCTGTTTTGTCCAGCAGATGGTGCTTTTTAAAACAAGTGGCTGCCTCTGCATTTGTACTTGGTGGCCACCCTCTAACCCTCCTTGCTTCTTGCCCCTGGGTTCTTATAACAGTGAATATTAACCTGAAGTTATAGACCGGGGGCTGTAAAATAGCTGACATCAGTGCTCAGCAGCTTCCAGCATGTTGTAATGGCCAGTCTCGATCCTGTTAGCTTCTGGTTGCACAGGATTACGTAGTGCTTGATGAAGCCTTAATGCTAATGTCTTTGTCATATAAACACATTTTGGGTTCAGGGAATGAGGTAGCCGCTGAGTGATTTAATTGCAGGGGCGCATGTGTGTGAGAGCCTTGTTTTCCTGTGTGAGAGTGATAGTTTTTACAGGTTTTCTGTGTTGGCTGGGACACTGATTTACTTCTCACATGATCTCAAGCATGATCTTTTGGTTCTCTGAAGGAGTTGAGGCTGAGAGATTGTGGAACTCGCCACTGTGCTTGTCTGTATTATAAAGGAATGCTACGGATGACCGAAAGGACTGCTCACATAACATACAGGTGCCATTACATAACCAAGTTAGCTGCATTGTGGTAACAAGACAAATGATAGTTTGATTGCACAGCACTTACCGAACTCTGAAGGGCAGAGATGGAAATTTTCTTCGTTAGGAAGCAACAGAAAGTTAAAGAGTAAAAACAGGGCTCCCTGAAAGTGTTTGGACTGTATATCCAGGCTGCAAAGGGCAGCCACACATCTTTGTGATTAGGAAAACCTCAGAAGCCTTTCATGTGAGCAATCTGTAAAACCTCAGTGGGCACATCCTGTGCGGTATGCAGCTCAATCAAAGGCAATGTGTCCTGCTCAACCTCTTATTAAATACACTCGATTAAGACTTCCTTCCAGCAGCTAGGCAGAAAAGTTGTGAAGGAGTGCCATGTAACTTCAGATAGAAACATTTTTATAGTTGTTTGTGAAGAAAAAATACCTTTTGTGGATGCACCAGTACTTGGGAGTTTTTGTGTATATTTGGAAAGTCTTCTTAGCTAAAGTGAACATGTTGCTCTGAAATATTTTCCAACATCTGCCGCCCATCAGGATGTCTGCTTTCTGAGCCACTGCTGCATTCCTGAGCCGCTCCCTCTACCTGGATCAAAAAAGAAACCCTTCCTTGTCGTTGCCCCTGAGCTTTGCTCTCACTACCCCAGTTCAAACTGTACTGTAGGTATTTGTACCAGGTGCAAGCATCTGCCATCTCTGTGCCTAAGAAAGAAAATTATGCATGTCCTTTTCATGATGTGTGTTCTTTAATTATACATTTCATATTACATTGGGGTCATAAAACATACAGGACCAGGTAAACATCAGTAATGAAAACACCAGAGCAGGAGCCATGAGGTGTTTGAGACAGTTGCAACACACTGTTTCAGTAGCTGGAAAACTGAATTTGAAGTTTCTATGGCCCTGTTTCCTGTTCTTCCCCTGTTTCTACCTCATAATAGTATTTCTTAATGCATGTTAAACTGAAATCTGGAAGGGAGACTTAAGCCCTCCCTACTTCACAGGGCTGTTTACAACTCTTTAGCAGACCCCTGCAGTTTAAGAGCCAACAGAGGCCAATGCAACTAATTCACTTTTAAAGGCAACTGCTAATGAATTAGGTCAGTTTGGTAGTGCTGTCCGCTGTGTGAAAAAAAGCTTCCCAGGGAATGCATTCTTTGTATACAGCCCATTGTATACAATAATAGCCATTGTCCTTCTTGCATGGTGTCTAATCCCAGCCCATTCAGAGCAGCACTTAAGATTCTTGGCATACTCCCATACTCATTGCTACTCGTGGACTTAATCTTTTTTTCCCCCTCTCAGAATCAGTCAAGTGTATGGCTTAGCCAGATCAAATGAAAGCAAGCTAGCTTGCTGCAGAATGGCATTCCAAAGCACAGAAAGTCAGGAGAGAGCGCCTCCAAGGTTGTGTTATATAAGAACAGACTGACCCGTTCAGTGTCTGTCTGAGAATCTGTTGGGTCTACACAATGATATAACAGGAGGATTTTCTCTAGATCCCCCCCCCCCACACACACACACAGCCTTTAGCATGTGAATGTTGTACTTTGTTTGTACCGTACAGACTGAACTCAGTGAAAGCAGTGTCATATTTCATAAATAAATCAGTTTTATTTTGTAGCATATAAAATTAAATCATTTTACAATTTATTCCAGTATGACATAATATCCAAATAAAGTAGCTACATTTTTGATAAATAATATTAATAACAATAATAACAACATTCATTCATCCTTTGACATGTTTCGCTTTGTCTTTTTCGTGAAGGGAGTTCAATAGCTGCCACAAAACATGAACAATAATGCCCACGTCAGGAAGGAATGAAACCACACACTTGTTAAACAAGTCCGGAGGTTACATTTCGGTGTCTTGTTCTTAAGATACAGGATGGTATGCTAATTGAAGTTGCGCATGTGCATATCTACATATACACACACAAGTCTACAGTCTGTGTCATGTCTGATGTAAAGGATCAAAATATACACAGTGAATTGATATCAGCGACTAACATAAATGTACAAATATTAATTACATCTTGCTCCATAACGAAGCTACTTCTGATGCTCCATTAATATGAAGCAGTTCTTAATTAAGAATGCTGATGTAGTCACAGCAAACAGTGCACTTCATTAAGTCCTCATGATGTAAGCCCACAATTCCTTGGGAATCTAGTTACAACAAGAAGCTGGTATTTGATTGGTAGTCTATTTACACCCCTGCATTCATGTGGACAGCCACTGGCTGCCAGTACTGCTGATGGTCTCTTTCTCTTGTTGAGGGGTTTGGATGTTTTTCACCAATTAGTCTCTGAACTTGTGGATGTCATTGAAGAGGCGGTAGAAGGGATAGGAGGCTTCGCTGGCATGGGGACAGTTGTACGTGCACTTGCAGGACTCGATCATCATGATGTTCTTGTTGAAGGTCTCGCCATCCTCACAGCGGAACTTGACACGGATGGTTCTGGTGTCATGGGGGGTGCAGCAGCGGCCGTCCACACAGGCTCCGCAGTATTTGGGCCTGTACTTCTTCAGGCTGGAGCAGCCGGCGTAGGTGAACTTCACTGGCTGGCTGGATTTCTTGGTTCTGCTGCACTTCTTTCCTTTCTGCAGAGGAATAAAGAAGGAGATGGAGATTAGTTGTGCACTCAGACCCAGAAGTTATGCAGTTTCAATATCATGAATGCTTCCATCACATTCAAACATGGTGGCTTAAGCTTACCTTCAGACTGGAGTAAGGTGACTGGGTGCACGGTCGCACTTCACAGATTCTTGTCTCTTTGACCAACTTGCACTCGCTGTTGTTGTTCGTGACTCTAGTGGAGATGCCGGTTCCACAGCTCTTGGAGCACTGGGACCAGGGTGTGGTTTGGACGATGCACTTCTGGCTGTCAAACATGTGGACTTCAGGCTGTGCTCTGAATGCTGTCATTAAAAAAAATAAATAAGAAACATTAGCATCTTAGAAACTTGCATATTTTAAGATCTTCTATGTAATTATATTCAGAAAAAAAACAAATTATTTCCAGGATGAAAGTCTTTCTTACCAGGTAGAGACTTGAGTCCTCCCTTGACAATAGTAATGAGCTCGTTCTTGTTGGTGAGGTCTCTTTCCAGCTCATCAGTCAACGTGTCTTTGCCAAAGATCCTCTCTGGGGTGTCTGTCTGCTTGCCATCATTACACACCCACTCTTCACAGCACTGGCCTGCTACCTTGACCAGTCTGGGGTTGGCACAGCCCAGGTTGGGCAGGGAGAGCTCCTGTGGGCACAGCGGGACACATCCCACTGCCCCATCGATACATGTGCACTGGTGTTTACAGTTGGGCTGGAAGCTCTCTCCGTTCTGGTAGATCCTGCTGTTGTACTCGCAGGGTCTACCCTCTGACTTGGCTTCAGCGTGAGAAAAAAAAAAGAGGAAAGGATTGTTATTCTTTGCTGTGCTGCTCAGAGACTCTGCTGAAGACTTCATATAGCTGCCAGGTAAGGATCACCTAAACTGTGAAATTCTAGAGGCTGCCTGAGGAGTTTCTTTCTATCTGTATTCCACAGTGTTGAAATCACACAGGGTCCTATACTCCTGAATCAAGTCTCCTTATTTAAAAATACTACTTCAAACTAATTCCAAAGCATGCAGAAGCTGGATGGTCTGTATGCATACCTCGGCAGATGCCACGAGTAGTAGCAGCAGCAAAGCTGGCCCCAAAGTTACACTCCAGCCCTTTAGTGTGGTCACAAGGCTCGGTCAAGCTGCAGTCCTCGTTCAGCTGCCTGGCGCAAACTTTGCAGCAGCCGCAGCCGTCCAGGACAACGCTCACTCCGGGTGCGCACTTGGGCATCTCCAGCGGACACTCACACACAGAGAGGCAGGAGGAGGAGGAGGAGGAGAAGACCTGCACAACCAACAACAAAATCTATCAAAGACTGAAGCTTTTGAAGTCATGCTACACAGAGTATCCAAAAACTAGTAAATCTCTCAGCATTTCGTCCCGTTAAAACCAACATGTGTGTATTTCTCCTTGCGTTACACTAAATAAAGAACATTATTCCTGCTGAAATGTTTCTCTTTCAGATTGAAATGGAGAAATAACTCACCAAGTTGAGGCTTCCAAGGAAGGTAACGACAACAGTAAGCATCAGCATCTTGGATAAATTTTCTTCTGCTCGTTCTAGAGGAATCCTGGTCCCAGTTTTATTAAAAGTAGATATAGTCTTTCTTCGGAGGAGTCCTTAGGTATTCCCTCACCCAATCGTCTTTTGATTTGTTTGCTGGTAGTCTCTAGTGTTAGAGGCTCCTTTTAGAGTAAGAAGCTTTCGGTAAAGCGGTTGCAGTCTGCTGAGGTCCAGCCACCTCCGGACTTTTATATCGTAGTGGAAAGCTGACGTCGTTCCTGGGCTGCCTGCTGAACTGTTCCCAAACTATGCCAGGAATGTTTCTCGGCGCATTTTCCATCTAAGACATAAGCTCCACCCTGTCTAAACCTTTCTCTTTTTTTCTTTCTCAAATGGATTTTTCCCCCCTGGATCCCATATGAACGCACTTTTCCGTCTCACATTTTTCCCTTCTTGTTTATCCCCCTTTTATTTTCTTCCTCTGCTCGCTTCTCACATCTATCAACTCAAGTTCAGTGGACTTTTCCTCTAGAAGTAGTGTCGTTAAGGTTCTTTATTGCGCCGCTTAGGTGCTTTATTTTTCACCTCCTTTCACTTTATGCAAACGTGACTAAAAGAGGTCATTGGATATTGTATAACTTCTTGGTTTTAATGCATCAGGTGACATGTTTTAAGTTTTGAAAGTGCTTGCTTCTGTTATGCTGTGATTAAAAATATTTTTTAAAAACATGCCAGGGGATATCCTCAAGAAATGCCCCATAGTATAGAAAAAGTATTATACTGTTTCTGTAAACTTATTTCAGTATCAGTTGTGTCCCCCAGGTTTATTAGGCTACTCGTATTTTTTTTTGTCAGTAATGCTTTTGCTGATAGAGGCGAGAAAGGAATTTGTTAAATACACTTTAATACCATGTTGCAGTGGCCACGTTTAAAATAGCTGTAGGTCTTTCTCTATGAGTCTAAAGGTGTGGGCAGAAATACGTTTAACAGCGTCTATTTCTGGCTTTCCAGTGCCTTTATTCGGAGGAGCTAAGCGTTTCCAGATGCGCACCAGAGCTCAGACGTAACAATATTGCCATATTTGGTATGGCAGTAGCCTACATTATTAACATATTTCCCTCTCTTTGGCCAGCAGACCACAAAGCATTCCTGACAGCTTTAAGGCTTGTTAAATGTGTTCTTCATGCAGGGAAATTCCTTTGCATTCATTCCTTGAGGCAATTTGACTTTTCACGCAATCTGTCCATCACGTTTCGGGATGGGGGTGTGGGGGAGTGGGACCCGTTTTAGGTAATCCAATTTTCCACAAGAGATGTTGTGGTGTTGGTGGGGGGAGACAAATACTTGGTCTTTGTCTCTACTTTTTTACACAAGGGGTCTCAATAAGTCACTTCCACCGAAGTTTTCAAATTATTCCGATTGATGAAAACTTTCACCAGATGGAAACGAAGTGCGTAAAGACGCAACATATAACCATTATTATTGCCATGAACGGCTGGCAGATTCCAAAGAGGACATTTTTCATAAGGGAAGAGTGTTTATTTGTGTTTATAGCAGCGGACATTTCACTTCTCTCTCCCATATATTATCATGTGTAGTTTTACCATGACGATATACTGAGACAGCAGCAGTCCAACAAGACGGCTGGAGAACTTCTCCGGTGAGTTTGTACTTATTTTGTTTGTCAGTTTAATCTGTGGACGTTAGTTGACTTTGATGAGTTAATGAACAGCTTTTACCCGCAAAACCGGGAATCATCATCGCACTCCAGTTAAATGAACATGAGTAATAGAAGCTAAAATTTATTATTAAAAGATTCTGTTCATTCAGCAAAAGTAAATAACTCCGGTTAGTGTTTCTTTTTCTTTTTCTTATTTGTGGGTCTCTTTGTACCCGATGTGACACTGAAGCTTTTTGAAACTTAAAGTAATCTTGACTGTAGGTCTCTGCAGGCGGGCTGTCTGGGCTTGGGTTGTGAGTTATAGTTTTTTTTTAATGACAAATGTCACTAAACACTGCATACATCAGATATGATATTAATATGATTACATTGTGAACAGATCCATGCAGCCTGTATCGAGTATTTGGACTGGAGGTGTGTTCAGCCTATTTGGATAGGGGGTGTGTCTGTGTGAGCACACATGTGCAATGGTTTCTTGTGTGTATTTCGTATTTCCAAGCTGTATTATGCCATATTATGTGTGTGTCCATTTGCCTGTCACAGACGTCAACATCAACAACTCAGCCTGTGAAAACAGTTGTAAAATGTACTTTATGACTCTGGGACCTTTACAAAGTAACCCTGATTATATGATCATCTCAGTTTGTGCTTGGAGACAAAATGTCTTTAACAGAAAGCCTGAGTGACAAATGTGGCCATAGAGTTTGAAAGACATGGGCTTTTACCATGCAGCAATGGTATACTGTAATGTCATGTTTTGTTTGACTGTCCTCTGCTATGTTGAACTAAAGTCTCTCAAGTGTGTATGTGCATACTTTATGTGAGTCTATGTGTATGGCTGCATGTGTGCATCCGCTCATGTGTTACAGTGATAGGAAACAGAGTTGTCATTGTACGTCAACGGAGAATAATATTACAGTAATCTTCATTCCTTAATTATCCATTCAGTTCAGGTAATATTCCAAAAGCAGCACACTCATCTCTGTGTTGCAATTGCCCTGGCATAATTATTTCCACTATGGCTGCCCTATCACCCCACACATACAACATACAGTGCACACTCCTTATGCCCCCCAGAGGATGGGGTCTCTCTCCTTCCCAGAAATTATCGCTGGGTTATGCTCACAGCTCTGTAGCTCTGTAGTTATCTGAGTAGCTCCACAGCATCCAGCTGGGATGCTTAAGTGATTTCACTGTTCACCAGAGTTTGAGAGATTGTGTGTTGTGCTGCGGCTCAATGTAATGGAAACCCATTGTCAGATCTTACCAGGAGCACTCACAGTTGAAGAGCCAGCAGTTCACTGTCGGTTCTCAGGAAGTCTGTGGTGAGGAGCCCTCAGTCTCCCCATTTATGTCTATGTGACAGATGGAAAAGAACAGGACAGTCCGACATGTTTAAACAACAGATTCCATTGTAGTATATTCAAGATAAATGTCATAACTCGTATGCAGTGTGTACTAGCAACACTTCTTTTCTCTGTCAGCTCATGGAGCAGCAGGAAGTCTGCTGAGTTATGGGTCGTTCTTGTGTGAATGAGGGCAGAGATGAGGCCAAGGATTAAATTACTGAGTCAAGTTCTGAAGGAATATGGATCTAAAAAGGCTGTGGGAAGACCAACTCTGCATGAATTTCACAGGAGTTGTTTATGCATCTTTTGTCAGCAAGTTTAGCTTATTCTTTAAAGGGGTAAAAAGGTGCAGTCGATGTGTTCTGCCATTGTGTTTTTGTTATCTTGACATAAATGAAAAGGCCTTGAGGGAGGATGGCTATTTCATAATCTTGTTGTTTCTTCAGATTTGGTATTGTGTAATTTCTTCCTCCAAGATTATTTTGGGGCAGTTTCTGCCTAAAGCTGCAGGGTGCATATTTTTACTTTGGAAACAATTCCAAAGAAGTCAGACATATTCTACCAGCAGTCCATCTCGGTCTGTGAACTTGTGCATACATCTAGTACATGGCTATGGCATATCTCCTGTTAGTGTCTCTCGTGGTGTTCAGGATATTTTGATATACTTTCATTGTGCGTCTGTTCAATAGGATTGTAGTTATCCCTGAGCTGGGATGTGGCTAACACAATGAAGGTAAAGGTGTTTTTAGCATGCTTGTGCAGCAAAATGTCTTGGAAAAGGTGCAATTAATTAAGATATTCTATTTAACATGCCAGTGCCAGTGAAGAAGTTAGTAGCTAGAACTTGTAGTTCTTGTGCAAGCAAATGTACTTGTGTGTTGGCTAAAACAAGAAAATAATATTCCTTATTTTGCATTCTTGACTACATACATCATCTTCAAAACACTCACTGTGTGGTAATGGATGAATTTAGTAAAAGTAAAAGTGTATATTCCTCCACGTGGCCATTGTTGAATGGTTCTAAAATCTCTGACAAATCTTATGTTGATGCAGATCTGTTTGCTATGTAAGCTAGATTGCATATCTAGTCTCTTCTTAGTTTCAGACTTGATATATTTTTGAGATAGACTCTAATCAGCTGTTGGGGTGCAAACCTGACAGTCTGGAGGGGAATCTTAATAAAATACGGTAAGTTAAAATTCACATATTAATCCCTTAGTGTACAAATCAGAGTAATCTACAGCTTTGTCAAAAAATTACAAAAGAGGAACCTCCTCTTTGTCAAAAATGTAATCACCAGCTATGATTGTGTGGAAACATGCTTGCCATTTTTGTCTAAATTGGTTATAATAAAGACATCTTCATCAGGTAAAATTCTCTTTCGAATACTCTGATGCAATATTATCAATCTGTGGTACTCAGTGCATTCCAGGAGTTATTGAGTGATCAGGTGTTGTCATCAGCTTTTTTGGATTGCACAGTTTCAGATACTTCCTTTATAAATACAATACTTAATAAAGGATATGGATGGAAATATTTTATATTTAGTTATAATTAACAAATCCCATGATAACACCAAAAATAATGTGTTAGTCCATCTCTCAATACTTGATATCCCTACATGGTGATGTCTCTAAATGAAACATGTCTTGTCTATTGCTGTTGAATGCAGAGAAACTAAGTTTCTTAGCTGAACATCTTTGGACCCAATTGTAGCTGTTGAAATGCCTCCAGATACAATTAGTTCCACCTAGAAACATCAGTTGCATCATTTCATCTCATGTCATTTCATCACTTTACGTTCTGTGGTAATAGGGTTCATAAATGTGCCTGACTGCTTAGAGTTAGAGTCTGTGCACCTGTGTAATCACGCATGTCTGTGTCACTTTAGACATCTAGGATCTCATCGTGAGTCCAATCATACCAGACAAATAAGAGGTGCTGCTTTCTGTGCCTACTTCTTTCGCAGCTGGAGGATCGTGTCCGCTTTCAGTCATTTCTTTTATAGCTGCACAATGTACCAGCCAGGTGTGCCTGAAGTATGAGGGCTTTCCTTCATCTAAAGTAACCCAAATTCCTCAGCACGGAGAGAAAAGAGAAAGAGAGAGGTCTTTTCTTTGGCCACGTCCATCCATGATGAGGAATGATTGGGGAAAAAAGTCTGGGTGTGGGCAGGTGTTAGTGTTGGGAGGAGGGCAGTGGTTGGTGATCCTGGCTGGAGTGGAAAAAGGAATGTGGGGCTCCTGGAATGTTTAGAGCAGTTGGAAATAATTGAGTGAATTTGGAACAAGAATAGACAAACTGAGGTCCTGCAGTGGAAGAATGTGTTTCTGGGACGTCTGAAGAAACATTCCATCTATTCAGACAGCTTCACCGGGTCCAGAGCCTTCCTTAGATGGCACCATAGGGAATATCGCCCCCACAACCTCCCTTCCTCCTCCCAAACACACTTACTAACACAGCTCTTCCTTTGACGCTCTTCTTACCCTAGGCTTCTCACACTGCAGGACAAGCAGAGATCCTCCTTGATATATGTTCTTTGCCCTTGAAGTTTGTGTACATTGTTTCATAAAGTCTGCCAGGAGTGAAGCAGTTACATACTTGTATGTCTGCAAATCCGGTGCTCTTTCTTTCTTGCTTTTTATTTGTAACCGTTGAAACAAAATTTTATAAAAGCATCAACAAAGCATGGGAATCAAATAAGGTATACATTTCTTACCCTACTGTCTTTCTGGCCTTAGTTTTATGCAGATCCAGATACATTAACATTTGTATTTTTTTCAGTAAAGATCAATTTCCCCTAAAATTTCCACTACAAATATATAATATATATAATAATATATGCCCATTCATTGTTTAAGTCAAGGAGTTCCCAGCAGTGGTTCACTGTCCTTTTTACAGGGAACCAGTAAAAGTCAACATGGAGACAAGTTGCTTCATTTTTACTACTATTATCACATCACAATAGAACCTAAAATATAACCTCATATATTTTCCTAAAATGTTCATCTTTTCACATGACCAGAACATGTAGGAATGATCTGCATCCATGTGTCTCATATTCTTAACAAATGATTTCTTATGTTCTTGATATCAGTCATCTTAAGTCAAAGTGACATAATTCCAGAACCCACCATATATAATTCTCACTATTATGCAGCAAAATGTACCGGAGGAATGGTCCAAATACAGTCATCAGTGCTTGGATAGAAACACAAATGCCTACAATCACTGTTGATTGTACCAATTCATATTTCTCTGATTAATCGTTTTAACAATCATTAAAACAGAAAATATATAAATAATGCTGGCCACAGTTTCCTAAAGCTCACCATGATGTTTCCAAATTGCTTGTTTTATCCAACCAACAGTCCAATACCCAAGGATTTTCTGTTTTTTAGTCTATCAAATAAGACAAAAAAACAGTGAATAGTTTAAACTGAGAAGCAGAACAAGGTCGAGTTTTGCATTTTTGCTTGAAAAATTACGATTAATCCATAAAAATATTTACAGATTATTTTCTGTTGACTGACTAATCTATAAATCAACTAATTACCACAGGTAATTCCTATAAATATTGCTAAATAATCTGGGATGTGTTACATGAGGAACTATTCTATATTCTTAGACTTTTAATGCACGAAAGAGTTTGGCTTGCAGGCTGTGGTGGTTGCTGGTTCAGAATGGAATTGATTGAGCCATATGTTGTTTCAGACTGTCACTGGGCTGAACGCCTCACTAAAGGCTGACAGTCTCGTACGCTACACGTGATGGTCGGTGCGCGTCACCGAAGCGCCGTCGCTCGCCTGGAGACAGGAGCAGGGCTGACTGACACTGTGTGTGCAGGCTACTGTAAATAAAGAATAAAAACCCAACAAACTAACAGGGAACACATATGCAAGCCAGGCAGCATCGGGATAACTGATAGCAGTTTCTCTCATTCATTCGCTGAGTTGTCTGTTTGGGTGTTTTTCAGTCCTTTTTTTTTCCAGATTTGAGCGTGCCAAGTAAAGGGAAAGCTAAACATGGCTGGTTTAATGGCAGGTTTTGGTCATTACACCCACGCCGTCGTCCGGGGAATCCCTGCGTCCCTGACCAAAGAAGCGCTCCGGAGCAGCCAGTCGGACGTGGACCTGGCCAAGGCGCAGAGGGAGCACGAGGCGTACGTCGAGGTCCTGGGGACAAGGCTCGGGCTGGAGGTGGTCGAGCTCCCCGCGGACGAGTCGCTCCCGGACTGCGTGTTCGTGGAGGACGCGGCCGTGGTGTGTGGTGATACGGCGCTTATCACCAGACCCGGGGCAGAGAGCAGGAGGAGAGAGGTAGGGACGTATCATCATTATATTCCACAGCATGATTCAGTACGCCGAAAATAAAAAAAGTTTTGTTAGAGTGCAGAAGAACCCCACCCCCGTCTGCTTGTTGTGCTTACTTAGCATAATAGGTCTGCAGGTAAACAAGCAACAGTGATAAATATTAAGCTGCCGGATCCACATGGCAGTGGTTATATGATCATTAGCGAGGTTTTTAGACATAAACAAAATTTCTTGTAAAAGCAAGATATTTCCCTCTTTGAGACTTTGAGTCAGTTCATAATTAACTCAAAGTTAATGATCACTCCAGCTGTGTGATGGCACATTAAATCTTATGCAAAAAGGTGTGAAACTTGAGTTTTAGGAGGGATTACTCTGCAGGAGGCCTAAGTCTTGGAAAGCTGTAGCCTATATCACCAGCCATGCCCTATCATGATCATCATTCAACCACATTGTGCAACAGCATACAAAGGATATGGTGATTAGTGACATGAGGCAACGCCCATTTGAAAGACCTACAATATGTGCTCTTGTTGCAGTATAGATGTTCTTATTAAAGCAACAGTTTGAAAAAGCTAAGTTATGCAAGAATATTGTCTACACAGTGCACTTTCCAGGCATTTCTGAACTATTTATTGTCAGTTGTCATTCATTATGTATGTAGATTGTCAGTATAATTCATGGGATACTTCAAAGCATCAGAGACAGTCTTCATAACTCACACAGCAATTGGCTGATTAGGATGATGACAAGACCTGGAAAATATTGACATATTTTAGGAACTGAGAGGCTTCATTGATCTGCTGAACTAATGAATCAATACATTTTTAAAAACAAAGCAACAGTATGATGTGAGTGTAGCTGCAATGTCGTGCGGCTGTGTGTGTGAATGACAATGAGGGAAACGGTAGGACAGCTTCTGTGAATGCCCCTGTCATTTCACATCAGAGTCACTTTACTTGGCTCACTGGTCCTAATGGTCCCTAGCCTCAGAGGCGGCAGGGATATTGACTGAAAAGCTTGGTGCCGCTATCTTCAACCACATCATTTCACTTATGCCGAACGTGGTGCAAGTTACATTTGTATGCACATGTGCGCATGCCATCAGCACTCTGCCAAAACCCTTTCGCACATTTAAATTGTGAAATTGTTCATATTTCATACAGAGATAGCAGTGGTTTGGTTTCCCGCCCATATTCTGCTCATGGGAGATGTCAGCTGTGATGAATGAAAAACTGGCAAAGTCTGAAGTATAAGAGCATAAATTACATGTTTGCAAAGATTGGATTGTAAATATCACAGATGGATTCCAGTGAATGCATGACAATTTATTGTCTCGGGCAGAATTACAAGTGATCCAGCTGAATTGGATATATTGTTAATCATTTCTATTGGGAATCAATGTTACGCTATGTTACGTTTTCACATAAAACTGAGCCTAAAAACCTTTGATCCACAGTTAAGGTTATTTGGTCATTTCACTGTTAGTAATGGTCATCAATACTCAGAGCCATGTTTCTCAACCAATAACTGTTTTTAACTTGTTTTTTGTATATAACCAAAGAATAATGTCCGTTACCAAATTCAATGTGTTGCTCATAACACATATCGAATGCAGTATAATGCATCATAAGCACATTATAATTTAGAATTATAGTTAGTCTAGTTATAAATCTGAGCTGATGTTGCTGGTTATGCAAGAGGTACAAGATGTATCTAAACACAGCAGCATCACCAAAGTACCCAGCCATAATGGGTGTTAAACGAATACAGACTGTCTGAAAACGGTTCTGCAAACTCTCATTCTGCCTACTGTTTATTACTGCTGTCATGGAAACAGATAAGGTGCAGCTATCAGTCATGCATGTCTCCAGTCAAATTGCTTGCTTGAACCTCCCTGGCATGTAACATATCATAAAATAATTGTAATGCTTGTAATTTTCTAATGTTATTGTAAGTTTTGTAAGTGTTGCTTCATTAGTAACCCATGAACAGATGGTACAGTAATTATTAGGTTAATCTTTATTGACCTGAAAAATACTGGAAAATGGGAAACAGCTGTTGAACATTGTCTTTTTATCAGCCCTCTTGAGAATAAACCCTTTTGCTCATGGAGGTGGAAGTCTGCAATTGTGTGATCGATCACTTTGGGTCATGGTGAGGGCTTTTCCTACCTGTGTTTGCTTGGTCTGTTTCATTTATACCATCATGTTTGAATGCTCTGCCTATAAGTCTTTAAAAACATGCTGTATTGAAATAATTACCATATCCCATTGAGTGGTGAGAGTTGTTTCTGATCACATATTTACCTCTGACGTTTCAACAGCCTTGCATGCAGATTAGGCTCCACAGCCTAACTAAAGGCCCATTTATACTCCTGCGTAGGGTCTACTTGCGTACCTCCGCCGTAGGCTACGCAGGTAGCCATGCATTTATACTTGTGCGTAGGTGTGTCCGTCATTCTGCAATTACACCCCCAAACGCTAGTCGGCAGTAGCGCTACAGCGTCCACTGTGTTGACTCTTGCCGGCCGAGCAGGCTAACTTCCGGTTTAGCACTCTGCTAACGTAAATGGGGGTAAAATTGTATACGTGCAGCTGGTGTAGCCTTTTCAAATGTTACAGACCAAATGGATCACATTCGAGTCATTTCGCTCGGGTTGCGATGGTCAAATATATTGATTCAGTGTGTTACAGTTGCAGTTTTGGCCGCTAGTAAAAGTTACTTCAAAGCGCGGGGTACTTCCAGTCGGCTCGGAAGCATTGCGAGGCTACCCAGCCGACCAATCACAGTGCTTACGGTCTGCGTCGACTCGACGTGTAGTTACATTTTTGAGGAGGTGCACGTCAGGAGACGGCGTAGCTTCTGTGTAGCACCGTAGCCTACGCTGTCACCTACGCTGTCGATTCGACGCAGAAGTATAACTTACACTTAAGTGTTCATTCTATGTGACTAGTTCAGTAATAAACTTAAGTCAATAGTGACCTCTCAGGAAATGTATTAATGAGTGACTTCTCATTTCTAATGCATGATTTGCCCAGCACACTGTCTATTTTCTCTGCCTTGATTCACATATTCTCAGCCCTCA
>NC_060154.1:6861121-6864866 GCF_021292245.1 Micropterus dolomieu
CACGGTCGTGCTCGGGCCCTAAATATAATCCGAGCAGATTCAATAGGGACCTCGCACGGTCGTGCTCGGGCCCTAAATATAATCCGAGCAAATTCAATAGGGACCTCACACGGTCGTGCTCGGGCCCTAAAAAAAAAAAAATAAATTCCGAGCAAATTCAATAGGGACCTCACATGGTCGTGCTCGGGCCCTAATAATCCGAGCAAATTCAATAGGGACCTCACACGGTCGTGCTCGGGCCCTGATAATCCGAGCAAATTCAATAGGGACCTCACACGGTCGTGCTCGGGCCCTAATAATCCGAGCAAATTCAATAGGGACCTCGCACAGTCGTGCTCGGGCCCTAATGAGACACTGAGGCGAGACCAGCGGATACAAGAAAAAGGCCATAAAATGTCTACAACAGCTACAGAAAGAAAACATCATGTGTGAACAGTACTTCCGTTTGTATCCTGGAAAAGCCATTCCATTAGAGCTGTGCGATATGACAAAAAAATTCATATCCCAATATAGGTCATTCCATATCCCAATAACAATAAATATCCCAACGCAGAAATTTTTTGTAAATTCTATGAAATATTATAAACTCATGATTTTTCTCTGCATCATAAAGGTGGGTTAAGCTATTCTGGAGAAATCTAACATCAGGACAAATAACATTACCATGATACAGAAGGGCTGGGCGGTATATATCGGTATATGAGGTATACTGATATAATTTCAAAAGAGATATAAGATTATACAATACTGTTTATACCGATATAGTTTGATGTTGAGTTAATTAATGTTTCCATAAAGTCCTGCCAGCGTTTGCTCCTCTCTCTCTCTTTATCTTAGGTCTTTATCAGCCTCTGCTGGCGACCCATAGAAGCTACACATGCATCCATACTTACGGATTCGTCTTGTCGAGACTGACAAAAACAGCCCACTTGCAGCCCTTTTATCAATATTTCAATGTTTTGGAAGCTTTATGTTATTTGGAACGTGGTTGTATGGAGAGAAATAATGTTTTGAAGATAACTTGAACATTTAAACCGTAAATATGGCCAAAACATGGACATTCGCCTGGGATATTTTTGAAAGTTTGTGTAATAGCTGTTGTATATCAGTTTCTTTTCATCAAATTTAAAGTTACAGTTGCATTCCCGGTGTATTAGAAGATATTCAGGTGCATTATAATCTACCTTATGATGGTTTATTGCATATGACAACCAGCTACATTGAGGGGTACTATCTCTGGGTACTATCTGCAATGGAAAACTGAGCACGGCCAAACCGAGTCGAGGAGAGTTGAGCTGGTACTTGTAATGGAAAAACGGCGTGGGAAGCGGACGTGTTTGCAGAAGACGTACGTTAGGTCTGTGAGTGTGAAGAGAACTGAAGGAGGCAAATTTAATAAGTGAGTGATACTTAAGATGGAGAATGAAGTATAATTAAAACAGTGAAATAAGTAATAATAATAACGTTAGCTAGGTTGTGGGTGAGCAAGCTGTTGCTACTTGCTGCTGCAAAGTAAACATTAGAAGACGAGATGGTCCCAGAGCAACACAGCTGCTCTATACAGCCGCAATACAACTCTCCTGCTGCTCCAGTTAACATAACAGCATGTCTTGGTCAACTAGAAAGTAAGCTTAAAGTCCGTGGACAAGTCATTTAACGTTACCTGACACACACATCATGCTGAAATTGCTGGAATAATGTTGTGTGGCTCATGCACTCTCTTTGGTATGAAGTCCTCCTGTTCAGTAGTAACCAGTTATGAGTAAACTTTACTCTCCTCCACGTTTGTTTATTCCTAATGCAAATTTCTTCCCTGCAACGACAAGTGTGGAAGAACGGACCGCGGTGAAGTTAGTTTAAAGTTGGATATTAGTTTTACGATGAATAGTCTACAGATGTCCGTCGAATATCCATCTTTCCAGTACAACGGAGGATTCTACAGCTAGACGTATGGCTGTGCCATGGGCTCACCAGTATCCCCAATTGTGGAGTGGAGAACTCCTTCAGAGGAACAGCACTGAGTCACTGGTATGTGGATGACACAAAATTAAGTGCAAGCCTTCAGAGAACACATCAACTCCGTGGATAGTAACATGGATATCCACAACAGCAGTTAGGCCTTCCTGGACTGTGCTGTACACATCAAAGAGGACAGGAGCCTGCAAACTGAGGTGTACAGGAAACCTACACACACAGACCTACTTTTCGATTCCCACCACCCACTGGAGCACAAGCTAGGGGTGATCAGAACCCTGCACCACCGAGCTGACAACATACCAGCCCAGCGCCCAAGCCAGAGAGAAGGAACAGAACCACCTGAAGGGGGCACTTACAGCCTGTGGAAACTTTGTGAAAACTGCCACAAGATCCAGGAAGAATAACACTACGGGGAATGAGGAAAAGAAGGTCAAGTGTAGCTACATTGCGATTCCATACGTGTCTGGATTATGAGAGAAACTCATGGGAATTTTTAAACACACCACGTCCCTGTATTTTTTAAAACTAAGAACATGCTAAGACATATACTGGTACACCACAAAGACCGCACACCCAAACACAAGAAAAGCAATCTAGTGTATGCGGTCCAATGCAGTGAAGAATACACAGAGCTGTATACTTGGGAAACTTAACAACCACTACACAAATGCATGGTTTAACACAGGTCAAGACTCAGCAGTTTATTTACACCTGAAGGATAAACGACACTCATTTTGAGTACCACCAGGTGCACATTTTAGACAGAGGATGGATGGTTTGAAAGAGGTGTCAAGGAAGCCATTTACACCCGCATTGAGAAGCCGTACCAATTCTTTTTGTTATAGTGTACTGAGCACCTGGTCCAGACCCTGAATTCTTATCTGTTTTTTGAGTTTTTGTCAACTTTAGTCCTTAAAACGGACAAAGTTATTATTGTAGGGGATTTTAATATTCATGTGGACGTTGAGAATGACAGCTTTAGTACTGCGTTTATCTCTCTGTTAGATTCCATTGGCTTCTCTCAGAGTGTTCGTGAACTGACTCACTGTTTTAACCACACCCTCGACCTTGTTTTGGTGTATGGTATTGAAATTGAACATTTAGTGGTGTTCCCTCAGAATCCCTCTTTGTCTGACCACTGTTTGATAACTTTTGAGTTTGTATTGCTGAACTACACGCCATTGGGCAAAAATTTCTATACAAGATGTCTGTCTGATAGTGCTGAAGCTAAATTTAAGGATGCGATTCCATCAGCTCTAAATTCATTATCAAGTCACAAAGTAACAGAGGACTCCTATGCTAATTTCAGCCCCTCCCAAGTCGATCATTTTGTTGATAGTGCTGCAGGCTCGCTGCGAATGACACTCAACTCTGTAGCCTCTCTAAAAAAGAAAATAATAAAACAAAGACGGTTAGCTCCATGGTATAATACTGAAACTCGCAAATTAAAGCAAATATCGCGGAAACTTGAGAGGACTTGGCGTTCCACCAAACTGGAAAATTCTCGTTTAATTTGGCAAGATAGTCTCAATAATCTTAGTCTCCGTAATGCCAGAGCAGCGTACTACTCGTCATTAATAGAGGAAAATAGGAACCACCCCAGGTTTCTTTTCAGCACTGTAGCCAGGCTGACAGAGAGTCACAGCTCTATTGAGCCAAGTATTCCCATAGCTCTCAGTAGTTACGACTTCATGAGCTTCTTTAATGATAAAATTCTAGCTATTAGAGACAAAATTCACCAAGACCTGCCCTCAACTGGCACCAACTT
>NC_060154.1:6864886-6896566 GCF_021292245.1 Micropterus dolomieu
CGAGGCTACCCAGCCGACCAATCACAGTGCTTACGGTCTGCGTCGACTCGACGTGTAGTTACATTTTTGAGGAGGTGCACGTCAGGAGACGGCGTAGCCTCGGCGTAGCCTCTGTGTAGCACCGTAGCCTACGCTGTCACCTACGCCGTCGATTCGACGCAGAAGTATAACTTACACTTAAGTGTTCATTCTATGTGACTAGTTCAGTAATAAACTTAAGTCAATAGTGACCTCTCAGGAAATGTATTAATGAGTGACTTCTCATTTCTAATGCATGATTTGCCCAGCACACTGTCTATTTTCTCTGCCTTGATTCACATATTCTCAGCCCTCAGTCTCCCAGTTGTTGCTGCCAACTTACTGCCAAGACGTATGAGGCAACATTCAGTCAGTTTCATTTCCAGTTAGAAGAAAAGGCTTGTCACTACTTGTTATTTTTCATAGGTTGATCTGGAGTCTTGAAGACATCGATGTACTGTAGGGGCAAGTGATTCTCTAATCTTGATTTTGTAGAGACAAACATAAAGTCAGGTCACTTTGCCCTGGTCCATTGAACTGTCTCGGTGGGGGGGGGGGTTAAACAAGTGCTAAAAATCTTTGGATTAGATACTGCGGAGTGCAGATGTGCAATGCAGCAGGAGAATTGATGTGGGAATTCAGAGGTGTTCTTATCTAAGTTGGGAGGCATCACTTGTTTTTGTTTATCGGTTTAGTCTGTTTTTAAAAACTGTGGGGGTTTGATTTTTTGGTCTATTGGCCTCATCCATCAGGTCTGCTTTGAGTTCCCTTTCTTTTGTTCATTTAATTGTTTTATAGAGTCACTGCAGGGGAGATCAGTTCACACAATTTGATCATTCTCCTCTGCCTTCTGAAGGATGAGGCCATCACTTTTTGTAATTGATTGTGTGTGTTGTAGAGTTCATTATTGTTCAACTGCCTACGTCAGTGTGGATTGGAATATGTTTTTAAAACATGTCTTGACGGTTGCAGGAATCTTATCCATTAGGCTGTGGCTTAAAAGCTTTATTACTAAGGTTTGTCTTAATGGTCTGCATGATTGTTCACTGCAGACCACAGTATTATCTAAAAACACTCCAACAAGGAGCCAAAGGTAATTATTCCATAATACTAAACATTAGCCGGATAAGCTGAATGCGGAGCTGCAATATGTATGATGACCTTTACTTTCTTACTTATTGTGAAGCCATTTAGGAATAATGAAAAATAGCACAAGTAATGCTGCTGTAATTGTATGCCTTAGCCACTTTATGATGAGCTAAGATACCAAATTAATTCCGTAATGTCAATCCTTTTCAGAATTTAGATAAACAATCTTCTGTCAAGGCAATCCGGAACACACTTCTTTAGTAATGTTATGAGCTTTGAATGCATTTCATAGCACCATCAGTCAATTTCAAATGTGACGTACATTTAGAGTTTTCAGGCCGATAGTAAACATTAGTCTTGCTTTGTGTGAAAAGTCGACTTTTCATATATCCTATAGGGCTGTGCAATCAATCGAATTTTAAGGTTTGTATTTTTATTCACTGCA
The DNA here is from genome assembly GCF_021292245.1 of Micropterus dolomieu. Lineage (NCBI taxonomy): Eukaryota > Metazoa > Chordata > Actinopteri > Centrarchiformes > Centrarchidae > Micropterus > Micropterus dolomieu. The sequence goes on from NC_060154.1 coordinate 6,866,439, forward strand.
GAATAAACTCTTTTGTTCTGGTGTCTGTTTACATTCCGCCTCAGGCCTGTGTTAGTGAGGTGTTATTATACCTGGCTGACCAGATAACTAACGTGGACAAAAAACATCCAGACTCCATGCTCATTGTTCTCAGGGACTTCAACAGAGCAAACCTCAACCATGACGGTGTAGTACAGACAGCATATTAACACTAACATACTGGACCACTGCTACACAACATTAAAGGACGCCTATCGCTCTGTCCCCCGTGCAGCCCTGGGACTCTTAAGGACAGACTCACTGGTTCATCTTATCCCGACATACAGGCAGAAACTGAAATCTACTAAACCTGTTGTAAAGAGTGTGAAAAGATGGACCAACGAGTCAAAGCTGGATTTAAAGGTCTGCTTTGACTGTACTGATTGGAGTGTTTTTGAAGCTGCAGCCACTAACCTGGATGAATTGACACTGTGATCAGTTTTTGTAAGGACGTGGGTGCCGACTAAAACCTTCCACAAATACAACAATCCAAAACCCTGGTTCACAGCGAAACTCAGGCAGCTTTATCAGACCAGGAACACACTGACTAAAGAGTTCAAAGCAGCAAAGAGGACCTACGCTAAAAAGCTAGAAAACAGCTTCACAGCCAGCAACAATGTGTCAGTGTGGAGAGGCCAGCAGAAACTCACTAACCACAGGAGACCATCCCCCAACACTGCTGGTACTCAACGACTGGCTGACAAGCTGAATGGTTTCTACTGCAGGTTTGAGAAGCCCACAGTCACACCTCTCCCACGCTCCAACACCGTCTTCAAACAATCACCATCCCCCACTTTTACGCTGTCAACCCGCTTTTCTGACCTCTCACCTGCACTCATGATCTGTGAGGGGAATGTGCGCCAGCTCTTCCAAAGGCAGAAGATCAGGAAGGCTCCTGGCCCAGACGGTGTGTCTCCATCCTGCCTGAAAATCTGTGCAGACCAGCTGGCCCCCATCTTCACACGGATCTTCAGCAGATCACTGGAGCTGTTTGAAGTTCCCTCCTGCTTCAAACGCTCCACAATCATCCCGGTTCCCAAAAAACCCTCCATCTCTGGATTAAATGACTACAGGCCTGTCGCCCTGACATCTGTTGTCATGAAGTCCTTTGAAAGACTGGTGTTGGCCCAGCTGAAGGACATTAAAGGCCCTTTGCTGTACCCCCTACAGTTTGCCTACAGGGCTAACAGGTCAGTGGATGATGCAGTCAACTTAGGACTGCATTACATCCTGCAACACCTCGACACTCCAGGGACGTATGCAAGGATCCTGTTTATGGACTTCAGCTCGGCGTTCAACACCATCATCCCGGACATCCTCAGCACCAAACTCACCCAGCTCACTGTGCCCCCAGGGGTGTGTTCTCTCCCCACTGCTCTTCTTCCCCTACACCAACAGCTGCATCTCAGGAGACCCATCTGTCAAACTTCTGAAGTTTGCTGACGGCACAACGGTCATCAGCCTCATCTGGGACGGTGAGGAGTCGGCCTACAGACGGGAGTTTGATCAGCTGGCTGTCTCGTACGGCCAGAACAACCTAGAGCTTAACTCAAAACTGTGGAGATGATCATGGACTTCAGGAGGAGCCCCCCCCACTCTGTCCCCCATCACCATTCTAAACAGCCCTGTGTCTGCTGTGGAATCCTTCAGGTTTCTAGGATCCACTATTTCCCAGGACCTAAAGTGGGAGCCCAACACTGACACCATCATCAAGATGACCTAGCAGAGGATGTACTTTCTGCGGCAGGTCAGGAAGCTCAACCTGCCTAAGGACCTGCTGATCCACTTTTACACAGCTATCATCCAGTCTGTCCTCTGCACGTCCGTCTGGTTTGGATCTGCCACCAAAAAGGACAAGGACAGACTACAACGGACAGTCAGGACTGCAGAAAAGATCATTGGTGCCAACCTGCCCTCCATTCAGGACTTATACATTTCCAGAGTCAGGAAACGGGCAGGAAACATCACTGCAGATCCATCTCACCGCGGACACAACCTGTTCCAGCTCCTCCCCTCTGGTAGGTGCCACAGAGCACTGTACGCCAAAACCAACAGACTCAGGAACAGTTTCTTCCCAGAAGCCATCACTATGATGAACAGCTGATTTCTGCCTCACAGTGTCAGGAACAATTCCTGTGCACATACATGACACAATCCAGTCTTTTGAGTCTCAACTGGAATGTATTTTACATGTATAGAATCAATATTTCCCTGACCTGATGACAGCATTTGAGTTATTCTGTGATTCCTCCTGACCTTAATCATTTGTTGCAGTGTAGTATATGTTGCCAAACTTCCCCCTTCTGTGACCTTCACTGTCTAAATAACTTATCTATAAATTTAAAGACGAGTGACTCCAAGCATCCTGTTAATGTTCTAATTGAAAACGTCCTCAAGTATTTATGTCTGTCTGGCAGGAAGGAAGTGAGTGTAATGCAGATCTGATGTGGACAAGTTCACAGTCAATTTTATTGTTGCACTTGTTAAAGATTGTTTTGCACGTTTGATGCAAGTTTGAACTGCTAGCACTTCTTGTGCCAATGAAAACTCGCATGTTTTTGCTTGCTTACATACTTTATTGATAGTTTTTCAGCACCAACTCAGGTAAAGGAGTTCACCTGTCATTACACCTTTTATATATGGGAGGGTAAAAGGGTATTGCAAGACGCTAATATTGGTTGATCTTAAGGTGGAAATTTCTTGCAGTTCAGCTTGAACTAAAGGGATAGTTACTGGAGGGAGTTAATATAGCGCACAGATCAGGGCGCCAAGTAGAAGTGTGTAGTTTGGTTACATAATTGGTAGTTAAGTGGTTTGTGGTTCAATCATGTGCAAATCATGTTCACAGCCACAGCAGTACATGAATTGGTCTTTCCATATTCGTAGAAAATAAAAAAAATGTTGCACAATGATTTTCTCAATATTACCTATTAATTATTCTCATTTTAGTACACATTGGTCATTTTTGCACAAATCTTTGTATTTTGTTTTTGAAGGGGAATTTATATATGCAACAGTTCTGCTGAACCTGAGCCACAATGTGATGTAATTCGAGTTACTTCATTCTCACTGTGGTTACAAGCTTGTGGCAGTGACTGAAACAGAGAGGTGTTGGACACAAGCAGCCAAAATGAATTTTCTCCACAGGATATCTGGGATCACTCACTGTGTCAAGAGTGAAAAGCTGAGCAATCACAGACTATCTGCTGCACCTCTACATTCAGACCAGGCAGTTAAAGGGCCAGCTCACCTAACTCTAATTCTTGTACCTCGTAATGCATATATCAAAGTGAAAACAGCAAATCATACGAATGTGAAATAGATTTATGTGTGCCTTTAAGAGCCTCATAAACTGCTCTTTGTGCTTGCTTTTGCAAGACATGGAAGTGAGAGCAGGTAAAAGGGTAAACCCAATTTAAGCCAAAACTAGTTCCAAAATTGCCCTGCACTGCCTAATCTGTATGAACACAACCTTCACTGTGCCACTTCACCACCTTGGTACAAGCAGGTTGTCCAGAGCCTCGAAATGACCAAACGAGCACAAGAATTGGATTTGTAAGTGGCAAAGTTTGCATTGCTACTGCATTTTAATACAGCCCAAAGGCACAACTTGGCAAGAGAATTAGCAAGTTGTGATAACTTTGCCTAATAAGCTATATGGTTTAAGTTTTTCTTATGACATTATAGGTGACTTCTGGATATTGCTGTAGAATCAGAGCAGGTATCATTAAAGTATCTCAGAACAGAAGTACATTTACCATGGCTGACAGTGCCAACCTTATCTCTTAAATAGATATAAACAGTTGCATTATCTAGTGGTAGTGGATCAGTGACATTTTCACTGCATGCTCAACAACAACAACAACAACAAGGTGAAGCTACTTCACAGATGTTACGCTAGATTCTCCCACATCTTTACTTTATAAGTGTTAATGTTTAATCCTTAAAACCTTGGAACGCTTACTGCAATATCAGTCCAGATGAATAGCTGATGAGATTTACAGGAGCTTAAGCTGAAAGGATTTTCTGTAAACATTGTTAAAATTGGTTTTGTTGTTGAAAAATTCATAACTTTCTAGTTTTAAACAACAAGACTGCAAAAACAAAACTGCACTCAACTCTCTGTCCAGCAGCCATGACAAGTAGTGATTTTTGCTGAATTCTGATAAACTGTCTTATAATTTCAGCTGTCTCCCAGAAGCTGCAGTTGGGTGACTTTTTCTCTGTGTTCATATCCTGAACTTCAGATTGCACTGGCAGTCTCTCAAACTTCATTACATAAAAACAAAATCCCATTCTGATCCTCCACTCTCACTTTTTACTTTTCTACCGCTGTTTTTACTGAAGCAGAAACACCAGAGTTCAGAACAAGTGATCAGGGCAGTGATGTGATTTTAGCTTTATCCACTGACTGATCTAAATTACAACCCCAATTCCAATGAAATTGGGACGGTGTGTAAAATGTAAATACAAACAGAATACAATGATTTGCAAATCCTTTTCAACCTGTGTTCAATTGAATACTCCACAAAGACAAGATATGTAATCTTCAAACGGATAAACTTTATTGTTTTTTGCAAATATTCACTCACTTTGAATTTGAAGCCTGCAACACGTTCCAAAAAAGCTGGGACAGGGGCATGTTTACCGCTGTGTTACATCACCTTTCCTTTTAACAACACTCAATAAGCATTTGGGAACTGAGGACACTAATTGTTGAAGCTTTGTTGGTGGAATTCTTTCCCATTCTTGCTTGATGAACAACTTCAGTTGCTCAACAACCCGGGTCTCCGTTGTCGTATTTTGCATTTCATAATGCGCCACACATTTTCTATCGGAGATAGGTCTGGACTGCAGACAGACCAGTCTATGTACCGTACTCTTTTACTATGAAGCCATGCTGTTGTAACACGTACAGAATGTGACTTGGTGTTGTCTTGCTGAAATAAACAGTCACGTCCCTGAATAAGACGTTGCTTGGATGGCAGCATATGTTGCTCCAAAACCTGTATGTACCTTTCAGCATTAATGGTGCCTTCACAGATGTGATAGTTTTTTACCAAAAACAATCTGAAATGTGGACTCGTCAGACCACAGCACACTTTTCCACTTTGCATCCGTCCATCTCAGATGAGCTCGGGCCCAGAGAAGCCGGCGGCGTTTCTGGGTGGTGTTGATATATGGCTTACGCTTTGCATGGTAGAGTTTTAACATGCACTTGTTGATGTGTTAACTGACGATGGTTTTCTGAAGTGTTCCTGAGCCCATGTGTTAATATCCTTTACACATTGATGTCAGTTTTTAATGCAGTGCCACCTGAGGATTGAAGGTCACAGGCATTCAATGTTGGTTTTTGGCCTTGCCACTTACGTGCAGAGATTTCTCCTGATTCTCTGAAACTTTTGATGATATTATGGACTGTAGATGATGAAATCCCTACATTCCTTGCAATTGTATGTTGAGAAACGTTATTAAACTGTTGGACTATTTGCTCTTGCATCTGTTCACAAAGTAGTGAACCTCGCCCCATCCTTGCTTGTGAATGACTGAGCCTTTCAGGGATGCTGCTTTTATACCCAATCGTGACACTCACTTGTTTCCAATTAACCTGTTCACCTGGGGAATGTTCCAAACAGGTGTTTTTTGAGCATTGCTCAACTTTCCCAGTCTTTTGTTGCCCCTGTCTCAGCTTTTTTGGAACATGTTGCAGGCATCAAATTCAAAGTGAGTGAATATTTGCAACAAACAATAAAGTTTATCAGTTTGAACATTAAATATCTTGTCTTTGTAGTGTATTAAATTGAATATAGCTTGAAAAGGATTTGCAAATGAATATATTCTGGTTTTATTTACGTTTTACACAACGTCCCATCTTCATTGGAATTGGGGTTGTATTACTAAACCTGCCACCTTTTACTAGTACTGCTCAGACACTGTGATGACTTAAAGTGTAGCCAGTTTATGCTTACTGTATCATTATAATGGTATACTGCTGTAAGAAGTTACTGTAAGTTAAGCTTACTGAGCTTGGAAAATAATGGTCTTTAAAAAAAAGTGTAAAAGGCCTAGGTGTCAATTCAAGTCTGGAGACAGGATGGAAAATTCTCCTGCACAGACACAATATTTAGGTCAAGTTTTTATAGACGTAATATTTAGGTTCAGTTCTCGCAGTTTATATGTCCATGTGGGCCCCTTTCTAGTCATGTAGCTGCTCCCAAACTAACACCAGACAGCACCGAAGCCTTGTTTTGACTACAGATGCAGATTCCTCGCGACCCTCCCCGCTCTTATGACTTCCCCAACGGAACCGACCTGGTTTCCTTCAGGGAGGCTTGACATCCGCATGTGAACGGGGGAGGAGGGTGAGACACCTGGAACCCGCCAGTAGCATGTGGGCCAGGGTCAACGTGCCCTCCCCAACTATCTGTCACATTCCTTCCACTTTTAACCTGCCCTTCCTCTCACTGTTTGTCTGTCTGACAACTCGTCTGGCGTGTTCATTCGTAACATTGCAGTGCAGCAGCCTCTCCCATCCTCAATATCTCATTCACTGTCTTACAAAACATAAGGTCTTCTGAGGTCTTACTCAGGTTAAGTGTATAACATTTATATTTAACGACCTGAAATTGAGGATCACTGTTGCCACAAATCAACCACTCAACAATGTAGATGGTTTGCCAATGAAAAAGTAAGAATCTCTCTTTGATTGAGCAATATTGTTTAGCATGCTTGTAAACAGGAAAAGAACGTATTTTCTGGAAATATGATAGTGATGGTAAATTTGTGTGATGCTGAGATGTCCTTTGTTGGTGTCTTTGCATTCCACTCTAAACAGTTTTGCATTAAGTCAGACTTAGGTCAGTTTTTGTTTTGTTTTTTTGCATCACAATGTGTTCTGTATAGGCTGGTCAACACATGTCAGGACTTTGCCTCTCATGTGTACCAGGAAGTGTTGTGTAAAGAACATGAATAGACCAGACAGCTCTCTCCCCGCCCTGCTGTCACCTTGGACCCTGCCCCCTTTTGGCCATGGGTTCACCCACTGCAACCCCACCAACCCAGCACAGCACAGCAGTCTGCGAGACAGCTGCAGTACACTCATGAATAGGAACTCCTCTCAGACTCGCAGGATGACCGGGTCATGCTCGGCCGTCACCGTGGGTGTGTGAATGTCTGGTTTGGTATGTGAGACCAGGCAGTGGAAGACGCAGGAAGTGGGCCAAGCGCAGTGGTGGTGAGAAAAGTCGCGCTGAGGTCAGAGAGGGTGCCACATAATCTGAGACAAACCCCTCTTTTCAGTTGAAGGTTTGGGGGTTCAAAGTTAATTTCTTATAAAATGTTATGTGTATCTTATTTTTTCTGATAGTGATGTTTTTGGATTTCAAAAGCAGAAAGAGAAGAGTGACAAAAGCTCGTCGTTAATTTGTAATTGGTTGCAAACTTTCGACTTGTTGGCCATATTTATTTAAACAGAACTCTACTCTAACACCTCTAATACTGAGGACTCAGTGGATGCAGTAGGATTGCATTTATGTACTTAGTAGTGGCCCTTACTTAACCAAACAACATACTTCACTGGTAATACCATGAGTGCTTCTGCCACATTTTGCTGCACTCTGTAAACAGCATAAATCAGTCAAGACTAATTGATATAAATCTCTGCAATCTCTTATAAGCTCTCTCTCTATTTTCTCTCTTCTCTCTCTGTCAGTCTTTGACTTCTCACTCTTATACCCTCCCTTTTGTTCTCACTTTTTTTAAAAATGACTCAGAGATAAAAATTTTAAAAAAAGTGTCAACTTCATTGATTACTGGAGATGCAGAGCCAAAAAGAATCTCTTACATCTTGCAGACTATTACCATCAGTCTTTCCTGTCAGTCCAGTTGACAGTCATGGTTAAATGCCCAGTTTTCTCTCTTACCACCAGCGACAACAACAGTCTTCATTATATCTCCTGTTGGCCTGATAGGATGTGGCCACCACCTCTGGTGCTAAAAATCAGATATACCTGTGTCTGAGGAAGTGGGGAACCTGCTGACCTTATACATACAATAATTTGTAGATAATTTTTGAAAAAAATAAAATTTTAATGATTATGGACCTTCTGCTTTTGTCTCTTAAATATCACTGTAATGTGCACACTTTACATTTTTTTGACTGATCAGACGGGATTTTTGCACAGTTTTTCTGACATTTTAAAGAATTAATATTGGAAAATAGTCATTAGTTCTGGCAGCAACCGAGTCTGTGTGGTAATGAATTTGTGTGTCTATTAAAGTAGCCTAGCAATGGAATAAAAAGCTGAATATGATCAAATGTGTCCTGCCTCCACTTTGGGTGACTATAGGTGTGAGCCTGTCAAAACACTCTTCATATCCTACTGGTAATTATCACAAGGAGGTTGGCGTGATTGCGTTTTCCTTCCAGTTGGCACTTGAAATTGACAGAACATCAAAGGAACACAACCGCAGACTATTTACTTAAATCGTCTACTTTCCATTGAGCTCATTCTAGCTGAAATAATCAAATTCTGCACACGATACAGACATGTAGTGGAGGCAGGGATCAGTGCAGTGTTGAAAGAACATGGTTGAAACTGTTTTGTTTTTGGCACTGTGTGTCTGTGTGAAACAGAGCAGTGCTCCTGGTGACTTGGAGTTTCATCAAGAGTGAAGTAACTGATAAAATATTGAACTAGACCAATTTTATTGTAATGGTAAAAAACAAGGAAAATAAGTCACAAGCTGAAAATTACCTTTTAAGAGAATCAAACTTTTAAATATGTTTTATATGTCACACTTTTCCTCTTGAAATTCCTCAAAGTTCTGCATTAACTTTAGGCCTTCGTTGTCAGTTCCACTCAGGTTGTTTCTGAGCAAACTGTCTCAGAGATACTAAGCAAATTATAAACTCTTCACCCCTTTGCCTCACATTACTTTGAGGGACTGGCTTTTGTATTTACATGTCAAGATTAAGCCAGCATGAGCTAGACCCCTGGTGCATAACGACACACTGCTATGACGCCCACATCTATTTCAACACACACCTTAAAATAAACTGCCCTTTCACACCCTTTTAGTCATTCACAGTATAACTATTCTTTGTTTAAACCATGGAAAACAAAATAGAGACATGCCAACAGAGCTAACCCATGGTTGTATGCATCTGGATGTGCACAAAATTCCACACATAGAAAAGCTTTCACCTGCAGACGTACCTACATTTCACTGCCCCAACCACCCCGCCAGTCACCATCTGTCTTTTTTCGCTGATATAGACAGAAGGCACACACTCAATCATGTCAATTTCACTTCTTGTTGTTGGATGGTGTCCTGGGAGGACAAGCTAAAGCAAGGCTCAGACATATTTTGTACATCGCTGTAGCTGTATCTGACGAAAATGCGAAGCCTCCAGAGCACTGCCCAGGCAAAAACACTGTTTTCACAACTGCTCAACTCTCAGAAGACACAGCCAATATTGTTTCAAAATTATTTTTACTGACAAGAACATGAAGTGATTTGTCTCTGCAGCACGCTCCAGTATACGCTATTTATTTCTGTGATTATATCTCTTGTTGTCTTCTTGTTTCTTGCTTGTAAAATGTACTTATTTTCTTTTTCTTTTTCCCTAACAAACCTGTTGTACTGCAGCAGATTTATAGAAATTGAACCTGAATTTGACCCAGAACGCATCTGTTTTTGTTGATATATCCACTAATCACAAACGGATGATAATTCATCATAAGTGTGAATACTTTGTCTTTGATGTATGCTTCATGTGTCTTCTCTTAATTTTTGGCCCATCCATCACCGTATGGAGCAAATATTCCTGTCACTGTATGAACTTCTTCTGCGCTCTGCCTAGTTGGAGTGGCCTATTCATCGGTCTTTGATGAAAGTGATATATCTCAGATGCTGTTTTCACTCCAGAATTGCCCTCTCTGAGTTAGCATTTTTCTCTGCTCCATCATTCAGTCTGACTAATGCCGCTTTACAGAGTGTTTTTTTTTAATTATGCCAAAGTACGGGGCACTATCAAATTGAATTTAACAGTGACTGAATCTTGCTAAAGTAATGACATAATCTCAGCTATTGAACAATATGTGGGGCTGTTGTACCCATGTACTGTATTTTCATGTTTGTGAGCAGGATGATATGCTGTTTCTGCTCTATGCCACAGTGATTCTCATTCCCTTAGGAGAAACTACAGTCACACTCCTGATTTGGTGAACAATTTGAAGTAAGTGGGTTTAAACATGCTAATGACCCAGGAATTTAGAGATATCAAAAAGATAGCATTCATTATGCACTGAATTCTCTCTGTACCCAAGTGCTCATAGCTGGAGTGAGGCGTATTCTCTATTTCTTTTCATTAGTCCTAAGAAGTAATAAGCTGAAATAAATATTCTCATACTGAACCTATTTGAATTTGAATGTACGGATAGAGAGTCGTTCCCCTCTAAATTTCTTTGGATTAGTTGGGTATTAGCATGTATTTGAGAATGTGTATAGATTTCAAATACCATTACAGGTCATTAGTTGAATTTAAAATCTCTAAACTGAAGCTGCAATAATTATCAGTATATTAAAATAGGTCAAGTGACAAAGTGTAATGTGAAAGGGATTGCTCGTTGTGATGAAACCACAGAGAATTCCCATCAACTCCCCTCAACTCTGAAGTATTTTAGCATCTTTCACTCTTTTTTTGGTGTTATGGTCTGTAACTTTACTGTTTTGGCTCCACTCTCATCAGCCTGTTTCCAGTCCCAGTGGATGTTTTCAGAGAAAAAGCTCTGAAAACCCTATTGGCCACTACCTGCCCAGCAGTAAACAGCAGACAGATAAAGTTAGGAACTATCATATGAACATAATGGAGCATCTAAAGAGGCACATGCAGTTTGTTGAAAGCAAAACAAAGATAAAAGTAGAGTAGAGTGTATATATATATATATATATATATATGGGAGATTATAACAGGTAATACCTTGCCTCCAAGTGTCCAAACAAACCAAACAAAAAAAAAATCCATCAAAACTCTTACAAAGAGTACTCAATCGATTTTAGTTTTGCATGAAGGACGTTTACAAAAAATCAAAATTGATGCAGCAACTCCAAACATTCTTTTTCCATATCCAAACCTGTCAACTATGATACCCGCAATTAAGTTTTGCCAACAATCAGTCTGCAATTTAGGGATTTCATTCTAGTAGCGGTTAAGATGAGATGAGTGGGCTACAGAGGTCTGGTAAACTCACATTTTCATTCTGAAACCTTTTACATTTTAATTGATCAGATTTCTCACAGCTTCCTCTGGAGCCACAGGCTTTATGCAATGTTTTCACATATGCAGTATTACTCCCCAAGACCTCAACAGACTGCAATGACTGTCATCTGTACAATTGGCATGCCCCTTTAAAGGTGCTGTAGAATGGAAAACTGTATTTTCCTTGGCATAGTTGAATAAAAAGAGTTCAGTACATGTAACTGACATACCATGAGCCTTCACCTCCATTGTTTCCTCCTTCATATGTATCTTGCACACCCAAAATACACCCCCAAAACGGGCGAATCCATACGAGCGCTAGATGTTATGTATGTATCTGGGATTTTTACGCCCCCAAGGTTACGTAGACTAGCCTACGTTGGAGAGTTAGCAGTCACATGAGCTCATAGAGCCAGAGCTGAAGGTTGTGCAGTGCATTATGTCTCACAAAAAGTGCTTTTATGATTATGAAGGAAAGGTAAAAATTACTTGGTTTTACTGCTGATGTGTCTGGCTGCTCTGCCTCAACTCTGTGATTTATGAAGTTTCCTGATAGAGAGATAGCATTGTCTTGATGCTAATGCTACAGGTTGCTAACCGCTAGCTGTTGCTAACATGTACCTCCTGTTATCAGCTGGCTTTGAACCAGCAGTCCAGAGCATGTTAGAGGTGTAACCACCAACACACCCCCAGAGCACCAAGCTTCCAGTCTGGGCAGGATCAGCAGTAGGGCAGCTAGCTGCATGGCTAACTGAGTAGCAGCTGTTGTTAGCAGTAGTTAGCTGCTAAAGTAACCATTAACACATAAACTCCGTAAATTGGCAAAAGTGGAGTCAGAGCAACCGGAGCACATCAGAGGGGAAACTGGACAATATTTCTCCATCAGTTTAAGCAAAACAAATAAAGTTATGTTTTTATACAGTAATCAGTGACGGCGAGTTTTGCATAGCAGGCCTTGATTTAGTGCGGTGCCACTTTTCCCCAACCCTCTTCTGTACTTGGGGAAGTTGGCCAATCAGAAGCAAGTGGGCTTTCAGGGAGGGGGTCCTTAAAGAGACAGGAGCTATTCTGAAAGAGGATGAAAAGAGGTGATGAAGCAGTGGACAGTATGAAAAATATAATGTGTTTTTTGAACATTCAAGCATGTGAACATTTTCTAGTAGAAACCCTAAATAAAAGTATGAACCTGAAAATGAGCATCTACGGCAACTTTAATTTCTTATAATGAATCAGTCTGTTGTAGACTATATGCTTGCTGCTTGTTGGTTTGCATGAATTAATCTGCAGAATGTGTCCATTTGTGTATGTAGAATTATGCATGTCTTCATTCACACAAACGTGCTTACTGTGTGAGCATGCGAGTCCATTCATTCTCAGACGCAAGAGGGTGAGACTCAGGTGTCTAGTTTCCACATGAGGGTGAGTCAGCAGACAGTACTGTATGTGTCGACTGGGTGCAACAATGTTCTCAGACTGTCAGGAGGAGGCTGGAGGCCACAGGGAGAATGCTCACCTGTTGCATCTCTTGCACCCATGTGTAATTTGTGCATGTGTACAGTACCGTGTCACGGGTACATCTGTTCAGTGTTGCTGACATCAAACAACCTTTAAAGGGTCATTTTGCAAAAATCACAAGAAACATATTTTCTAATTTACCTTTAGGTATGGAGATAGTCTGGGTTTCCCCCCGATGTTTTTAGATATCAGACTCCGTGATTTCTGTTGCCACCTTAATACAATGAAGGTGAATAGATTTTTGTTTGTGGTGCCAAAGACTTTGAAAAAACATGTCTTTTGAAGCATGCGCTGTTAACTCTGGATAATCTGTACACAACCCAGTCAGAAGTTTTCATTGGAATTTCTTTTTACAGAAGAAATACAGTGGTGTGAAAAAGTGTTTGCCCCCTTCCTGATTTCTTTGTGTTTTGCATCTTTGTCACACTGAAATGTTTCAGATCATCAAATAACTTTTAATATTAGACAAATATAACTGGAGTAAATACAAAATGCAGTTTTTAAAAGATGATTTTATTTATTAAGGGAAAATAGCTATTCAAACCTGTGTGAAAAAGTAATTGCCCCCTAAACCTAATAACTGGTTGTGCCACCCTTGGTGGCAACAACTGCAATCAAGAGTTTGCAATAAATGGCAATGAGTCTTTCACATTGCTGTGGAGGCATTTTGGCCTACTCTACTTTGCAGAATTGTTTTAATTCAGCTACACTAGAGGGTTTTTGAGCATGAACGGTTTAAGGTCATGCCACAGCATCTCAATTGGATTTAAGTCTGGACTTTGACTAGGCCACTCCAAAACCTTAATTTTGTGTTTACTTGAGCCATTCAGAGGTGGACTTGATGGTGTGTTTCAGATAATTGTCCTGCTGCTTAACTCAAGTGCACTTGAACTTGAGGTCATGAACTGATGGCTCCTTTAGGATTTTCTGGTAGAGAGCAGAATTCATGGTTCTATCAATTATGGCAAGTTGTCCAGGTCATGAAGCAGCAAGGCAGCCCCAGACCATCACACTACCACCACCATGTTTGACTGTTGGTATGATGTCCTTTTTATTAAATGCTGTGTTGGTTTTACACCAAGATTTAACGGGATGCACACCTTTCAAAAAGTTAAACTTTTGTCTTGTCACTTCACAAAATACTCTTGGGGATCATTAAGATTTTTTGTGTGAGATGAGCCTTTGTGTTATTTTTGGTCAGCAGTGGTTTTCACCTTGAAACTCTCCCGTGGATGCGCTCTTGGAGTAAATTTGGTAGGCTGGCCACTCCTGGTAGGCTCACCACTGTTCCAAGTTTTCCCAATTTGTGGATTATGGCTCTCACCGTGTTTGCTGGTGTCCAAAAGCCTTAGAAATAGCTTTGTAACCCTTCCTAGACTGATAGATGTCAACAACTTTGTTTCTCATCTGTTCTTGAATTTCTTTAGATAGTGGGATGATGTGTTGCTTTTTGAGATCTTTTACCCTACTTCACTTTGTCAGAAAAGTTATATTTAGGTGATTTCTTGATTCAATAGGTCTGGCAATAAGCAGGCCTAGGTGTGGGAAGTGAAATTGAACTAAGCTTTCCAAAAAATGTGGTCACTCACAGTTAATTCATAATTTAACAAGGGGGGCATTTACTTTTTGACATAGGCCAGGTGGGTTTTGATAGCTCTTTCCCCTATTAAATGAAATCATATTTTAAAAACTGCATCTTGTATTTACTCAGGTTATGTTTGTCTATGTCTTATGTTTGTCTTATGTTTGATGATCTGAAACATTTCAGTGTGACAAATATGCAAAAAATTAAAAATAAGGAAATTACTTTTTCACAGCACTGTAAGTCCAAAATCCAAAACAGAAGTGTCACACTGTAGGAAGCCTTATTCAGTGTCAGGATTTAAAGTAGTATTTTACTTTATTTTACTTTTTACTTTATTTTAGCAGTGGCCTACAGTGGCTTGGGGCAACATTTGGAAATTACTGTGATTGTGATTTATTTATATGCACGTTAGAGTTGACATTCTCCAGAACTGAAGTGATATGTCTGTGAGATGTGTCTGCCAATATTCTCAACACCTCTGATGCCGTACTGTATTTGTCAAATTGACAAGAACCAAGAAGTGCTCAGACTTGAAGGAGGCTGTGTATAACTTTGTATTTTCAGTGATTTTATAAAGTTAAAGCACTGTAAGTAAAGCTTTTAGTCCCAACAGTTTACAGCTGACAACAGACCTTTTGTAGTTTTTGTCCTTTACCGACAGAACTACAGTTTTTATACCAACATAAACATCTAATAATGGTTTTAAAGAGTTCTGTATGTGTGTGCATGTACGCATTCACATGTGTGTGATGGGTAAGAGTTTGTATGCATGCGGGGACGGGTGAGAGGTCCGGGGGGGCAGGGCAGGTATCGGGGCTGGGCAGGGGAGGTGTGTGTTGCCTCTCCTGTCTGCCCTTGGCTGTCACAGTGTGGTGTGATGTCCGCTCTCATTCTGTTCTCACGCCAAGGATCACACTGAAAACACACACTCCTTCTCCACCAGCCAATCTCCTCAGTCACGCACAGCGCACACGCAGTGCCAGCAGAAATTTGCTTAGGTGATTAATCCAGTTGTTGAAAAACAAGCGGCATAAATGATTTAATTAACAACTTATTTTCAAACATTTGCTGGTTCCAGCTCAGATGTGGCACAGTGGATAAGACAAATGCCTTTGGTGTGGGAGACCTGTGCTCATTTCTCACTGCAACACTTCCACAAATGTGTTCCTGAGCAATACACTTTACCCCTAGTTGCTCCAGTGACATGCAACCTCTGGCATATAGCTTTGGATAAATGCATCAGCTAAATAAGCGAATGTAAAATGTATTACATCCCCAGAAATAGAAAGCATACTTTTAAACAACCGGAACACACTTTAAAAAGGAGTAAAGCATAGATATGTAATACAAAATATATACACATCTGTAAGCTGTAGGGCTGTCCCCGACTAAGGATTTACATAGTCGAATCAGAATCGTCAAGTCCTGCCTGTCCCTGTGCGCAGCGATTCCCATTTGGAGGGGGTGTAACACACACTGGCTCCGGTTTAAACTTGAGAAGCTGCAGAGCTGCAGTCTCTATTCATTCAACTTACACTGTAAATTTCCAGCTAAACTGAGCCTTTTTGTTGACCCTTTTCTCTCTCTCTCTCTCTCTCGCCTGTCATTCACTGGTGTTTTGCGTGCATTCCGTGCTGCCGACAACTGCATGCACGTGGCGGTTCCTCGAGGGTCTATTTTAAGTAGCTGGCTATTTAAAAAAGATAAAATAATCTTTGCATGGTTCATCAACGGTGATAAATTACCTGAAAGTCCCCGCGTAGTGCGGACAACTCGGCACAACACCAGTGAAGCTAGGGCTCCGTCTCTTCAGCAAGCGTTCCTCCACTGCCGCTGCTACTACACATACATACACAAACATTTATTGAAAGTTTTATTCTTTATACATGTTTATTTACAGCATTAAACGTGGAAATGCATATTGTAATAGGCTGTAGGTATTAACTTATTGGGAGAAAACTGGTAGTTCAATGTAAAATCAGACGTTGAGCACCCCCATATCACCAAAATGGCATGATCCCCGTTTCGCTGCGAAGCTTCGACTGTGAGGTTGACAGTCGAATCAGGCTCCACTCATTGAAGCATCGAACCTTCAACTATTTGGGGTCAGCCCTAGTAAGCTGACTTCTCTTTTGAAGCTACTGTCTGAAAGCATGCACTGTCTTGCTGGTCTTAACAGCTCTGGCACACTGTACACTGGACTTCCACTGGCTCTGTCACACACATGCATTTGTAAGACACAATAGAGCATAGGGATACTTTTTTATTGCCAGCAGTTGAAGGACTAAACATCGGGCGAGCCTGAACATTTATTTCTTCTATCCATCCATCCATCCATCCATCGTCAATCGCTTATCCTGCGTACAGGGTCGCGGGGGGCTGGAGCCAATCCCAGCTGACATCGGGCGAGCCTAAACATTTATTTCTTAATTATTTTAATAACAGTATAGACATGTAGTATTACATTACGGACACTAGACATTTTAACTATTATTTTTCTTTAGAGACAACTTACATATGTCTAATTAGATCAGATGTGGCTTTTGGCATCCAAAGTTAGGTAGTTCCTGACTCTAATACCAAACAAGAGCAGAACTTATGTTAGCCACATATTGACTACATAGTCATGCTAGCATTAGTACATCCCTGCATCCCATCACTGTTGTTTACAAAAAGAAATACATGAAATATATAATTCAGCCGGTGGATCCCTTCCACCATATTTTTTTTTTAATTTAATTCTGAAACAAACTTGTATCATCTGTATCAATTTTGTCTTAGCTATATATTCTATCAGCAGCAGACAAATTTGCCCTTCTACTGTTACTCTGAAAAATGCCTGCACATGTATCACAGCCAAAAAACCTGCGTTACTGCTGCATTAGGAATATACAGCAGTGATAGATGGGGCCAATAGCATCATATTCAACAAACGGCCGTAGATATCAATGCAATATGTATTAGATTAGAATATTGAAAGATAAATATGGCCACATGTACATTTTATTTGTAACTTAACGTAACTGATCATGTTGCATATTGGAGACCTTTTATATGTGTAGTCTCAGAGTAGTCCGCCTCACCTCCATTTTTTTTAGGACTCCATCTCTAATCCTTGCAGATGTGAAGAGGCAACACTCCATGTTGTATTTACATTACGTCTGTTTATTCGTGTGCAGGTAGTGGGTATTCAAGTTCAGGGCTGTGAAAATTGTTACATTTGGGCCACAGCATTGCTGGTGTAAGTTACATAAGGCTGTTTAATTAGTTTTCCCAGCAAATACTTTGCTAAAGAGGTGAATTTCATAGAAAGACTCAGGAGGATACACAGGCCTCAGAGGTGGAGAGGATGAAGTATTTTGTTGGCACAGCTCTCGGAAAAAAAGACATCAACAGTGTTGGGAAACGCTCTTGGGACTGCACAGGGAGGTGCAGTCCCAAGAGCAGGTTTTTTTTCATTCATGTAGGGAATGCGATGATAGTGCTTTTACTGTTTAGAATGTGTTTTTACTGTCCTTGTGGAAGGAATGTTTTGGATTTCACTCATTCATTGTGTCATGCCATGACAGACTACCTCAACTTTGTTTGATATTATATTTCTTTTGTATTTTTTGAAGCTGTTGTGCATTTATACAGATTACATCTGCAGCCTATGAATACCTACCAGCTCCCACAGCACTTGGATCACATGATGATTGATTGTGGCTCAGTGAATATGACAGGATGTTCAGCCTTGGGGATTTTTTTTTGCTATTCAAAATACAAGCATTGTACGGTATCTGGCAAAATCTTAAAAATCATTTTGTTAGAGCAGAATCCTTAAAGAACCCTGAATGCTTCACTAATCTACTATATTAACACAAAAGTATCCTAAATCTGCAAGTTCCCATCAGTCCCCTTTTACTGGATAAAAATTATTTACATAGCCAGGCATGTTTTGGCTCAAATCGCTTAGCAACTAAATGTAGTGACAGGAAGTAAAAACTGAATCACTGCAGGGTTCAAGAACATTCCACTTCCCTCAACTCTTTTTTAAATACATAGCTGTGGCCCACGTCCACCCTTGGCAGCCCAGAGAGGTCGGCATTTAGAGCAAGGAGGAAATCAACTCTGACAGAATGACAAGCTTCTCCGCTTCTTAGCGCTTACCATAAACTCATCTAATTGCTCTGGGGCTCCAAACCCACAATAAGAAGTCATCCGCTGGGGCCCAGAGCAGTGGGAGGCTCCAGCAGACTTCCGGAAAATTGGAAAGAGTAGAAAAGGCAGACGTGTGTGTGTGCGTACGTGCATGCGCGCACAAAGTGAGCTTGTAAGTTTATATTTGACAAATTCAAACTTCTTGCAACTACTCATGTACACAGATACACCCACCTTTGCTATTGGCTAATTCTGTGCATAACTTCCCCTTAGCAGATGTCTGAAGGCCCAGAACAAAGGAACATGTGTCTCTGTAAGTGCACGTGTTATGTATGCCATTGTATCTTTGTCATAAGATCAGGTTAATAATAAAAACACAGCAGGGGGTAAATCACACTTGGCCAGTCTCTTTCTTGCTGCCCAGCTTCTCTGGAACCAGTCTTGGCAGGTGATCACAGGTCAGGGGCTGCAGGGTCAGCAGGCAGACTGATGAACTGGAATTCTGTTGGCTTGTAGATGATGTTCATATCAGTTGGTTAGCAGACTGGATCAGCACATTAGCACTCCTGATTGCCAGTATCAGCGTTACAGGTCACATTGTTATATAAGCAACAACAACTGACTGTGGTTACAAGAGATATAGAGTTATGTCACTCTCATTCACCATCGACGGTAAGAAGTCTTTCATGACTCAGGGGGTTTTGTTAATGACTTGAAAGGTGGTGATGAGTCAGATAGCCTGAAGCCAAATAAGCTTCTAAAAGACTAAATTAGGCTTGTGATCTTTTAAGCCAGAGGGTCGACTTATCAGAGGGTCCACACTTCTCAGCAGAGGCCTGCCGAGGCTGAATGATGGCCAAGTAGATCCAGTAATATTTAGGAAACAGGTCAATATCGAGCAGATGCCAGGGTCATTACAGCAGAGCTATTAGGAAGAATCTGCCAGCCTTTTCTCAGTTGTAATGGGTCCATTTGCCTTTTAGTACACACTCTGCTGTAAAGGTTGAAGCACATGTGAACCATTGGCATTGAAATTTGTCACTTTGTGGAAATAGACTGAATCCAAACAAAGTTTGGTTGACAGCTCCACGATAATTATATAATATTGGTGAGATGCATGGCAATAATTGCCCATAAACTGAAATGTCAGACACTGTTAAAGAGAAGGTATTTTGCAGCTGGTTGTGTCTGTTGCAGTCAGCCCTGAGTATGAAAGTGTAGTTCTGCTAGAAAATCAATTTATTTAAGATGGAACATTGAAAAATCCACTCATAAATGCTTGTCTCAAGCTATCTATCACATTATGCAGTGAAACGTGTCTCCAGGGAGAACAACATGTGATGGAGGAGCATGCAGGTCATGCTTTGGGTCTTGTTTGCCAAAGATAATGTGGACAAACCACAGTCAGAGGTTGCAAAAATAGAACAAAAACTGAATAGTGCAAGCTTAATCTATTTCAACTCTCATTGTTTACACTTGTCTTAGCTAAAGACTCTACAGTGCAGCCCAAAATGTACACACAGAGATATACTACAAAATTACAATACAGAACTACATAGACAGAGTTTTTCAAACTGTGAGGCTTGCCTCACAGTGTGTTGCAGGATAGTTAAAATTGTGCGCCTTGTCAGAGTCATAATTCAATCAAATCTGAACACAGGTGTTTATTTTTAAATTCATTGTGACTTGCTCTTTACAACGAATTGCGAATAGAAGTCCAAAAATTCACTTAGAAATTATAGAAAAAAAGTTGTTATAACTCCAGGACTTGCTTGAGAATCATCACGTTTTTAAAGTTTTTGTTAGTGTCAAATTATTCCAGTGATGATTGTCTGTACATCCGTGGGCACATGCAGATATGGACTTCAGTACTTTTGTTACCAATTTGACTAAATGTAAAAACAAAAGAATTAGGCTCATGGTAACATTATACTTCCTATACATCCGCCTAAACTATGTTAATTGTAGTTCCAAAATTGGTGTTCCACCAAACTGGAAAAGTCTCGTTTAATTTGGCAAGATAGTCTTAAAACTTAAAGGAAGGTCCTCCGTAATGCCAGAGCAGCGTACTACTCATCATTAATAGAGGAAAATAGGAACCACCCCAGGTTTCTTTTCAGCACTGTAGCCAGGCTGACAGAGAGTCACAGCTCTATTGAGCCAAGTATTCCCGTAGCTTTTAGTAGTTACGACTTCATGAGCTTCTTTAATGATAAAATTCTAACTATTAGAAACAAAATTCACCAAGACCGGCCCTCAACTGGCACCGACATATCTCTAAACTCAGGAACCTTAGAAACGGCTGTAAAACCTGATATATGTTTAGACTGCTTTGCTTCCCTCAATCTTTACCAACTAACTTCAATAATTTCTTCATCTAAACCATCAACCTGCCTCTTAGACCCCATCCTGACTAGGCTGCTTAAAGAAGTTTTACCCTTAGTCAGCACTTCTATACTAGATATGATCAATCTGTCTTTATCAACAGGCTATGTACCGCAGTACTTTAAAGTAGCTGTAATTAAACCTCTTCTGAAAAAGCCCAAACTTGATCCAGATGTTTTAGCCAACTATAGACCTATATCTAACCTTCCATTTCTCTCTAAGGTCCTGGAGAAAGCAGTTGCTAAACAGCTGTGTGACTTTCTACAGAGCAATAGTTTATTTGAGGATTTTCAGTCAGGATTTAGAGCTCATCATAGCACAGAGACAGCACTGGTGAAAATTACTAACCTTCTTATTGCATCAGACAAAGGACTTGTCTCTATACTGGTTTTATTAGATCTTAGTGCTGCATTTGATGCCATTGACCATCTGGTCCTATTACAGAGACTGGATCATTTCATTGGCATTAAAGGAACCGCTCTAAGCTGGTTTCCATGCACTCCAAAGTTAGTCATGGAGTTCCTCAAGGATCTGTCCTCGGACCAATCCTCTTCACTTTATATATGCTTCCCTTAGGCAATATTATCAGGAAATATTGCATAAACTTTCATTGTTATGCAGATGATACTCAGTTATATCTATCGATCAAGCCAGATGAAACTCATCAGTTAGGTAAACTTCAAATGTGCCTTCAGGATATTAAAACCTTGATGTCCTGTAATTTTCTAATGTTAAACTCAGATAAAACTGAAGTTATTGTTCTGGGGCCCAAGCACCTCCGTGACGCATTATCTAAAGATATAGTTTCCCTTGATGGCATCGCCCTGGCCTCCAGCACCACTGTGAGGAATCTTGGAGTTATCTTTGATCAGGACAAGTCTCACATTAAGTAATTTTCCAGTAAAATCCAGAATAGAATTTTAAATCATTCTTCTTACCTACAAAGCTCTTAATGGTCAGGCACCATCTTATCTTAAAGAGCTCATAGTACCTTACTATTTTTCGTTTAGTCTATAGCAACATCACCTTTACTGTCTGTACCTCTGTGTGTATATTGTGTAGGCTGCCTCCCTCCCCTCTCTCTCCTTCCATCCCTCTCTCTCTTTTTCTCTATTCCTCTCCTGCGCTCTTTCTCTCTGTTCCTCTCTTGCCCTCCCTCTCTCTCTTTCTCTCCTTCACCCCCAACCGGTCGAGGCAGATGGCCACCCACCCTGAGCCATGGTTCTGCTCGAGGTTTCTGCCTCTTAAAAGGAAGTTTTTCCTTGCCTCTGTCGCCTAGTGCTTGCTCTTGGTGGGAATTGTTTGGCTTCTGTAAATAACATCAGAGTATGGTCTAGACCTGCTCTTTTATGAAATGCGCTGTGAGATAACTGTTAACAAAGATAACAAGGAATAATAGGACGAGTCTTCATCTTGATGATATAATTATTTTCATTAATATTTTTTAGACATTACTAGGGCTCAGAATGTCCCATAAACATAGTTCTTATAATCTTGGAACACTGACACTCTCCTTGATTTCTACACAGATATTTGAAAACTGGCAGACACTGGCAGAAACACTCAAACAATTTAAAATTGTGGACAGGGGGAGGTGTGTGCTTGCATGATTTAGTCAGACGGAGGTCTACAATCCCAGATTGTCAGAAAACCACTGGTGTAGACTACACACAATAACCCAACATAAGCAGTCTGGAAGGAAGTGTTGAAAATGTGCCAAGATTGAGACCATGAATCTTCTCCACATGTCTTAGTCCTCTGATTTCCAACCCACCAAAACACAGACATGCACAAAGAAGTCGACAGATAAATACACACGCATCCAGAGCCAGAGAGATTCATAGACACAATTAGAAAAGACAACAGACTGAAAAACAAAGGTCCAAGGACAGCATACACCCTCAAAAGCTTATCCCATGCACTCAAAATACAAACTTGTACATACAGACATCCCTTTTAGACACACACTGGCCGGTGTGTCACAGCATGCAGTTGTGAACAGAACTCATTGTCTGTTTCCTGTTGGCTGAGGGCAGCACTTTTTGTTCAGCCATAACAGACGGCACAGTTCCTCCCTGTCACTACTCTGTTCTGGAATGCTATTGACTGACCTTTTTTAAAGAGGCATGTTAGGTCAGCTTTGGTTGCTTTTGCGCACGTGTGTGTCTATGTATTGTGTGTGTGTGTGTGTGTGTGTGTGTTTTTTTTTTTTTTTACACGCGACTACACTGTTAATCTGAATAGCAATTTACCTGATCACTGGTTTCCTATATGTCCCTGTCAGAGATTTCCATAAATCTGCCCAGAGGCATCAGGAGTGACCGAACCTTTGCTGCTGAATTTGACTGCCTCATTAACTGGGTATGTAACGACATGATATAGGGTAATTTCTAGACAATAAACAACATGACTAAAATAATAGATCAAAGCAAATATTGAGACATGAATTGCCAAAATAGTGGTCTGAAAGTTTCTGAAGGTTGTTAAAGTGTTAATAGAATGAATAATGTGGATCAAAACCAACATGATACTGAGTTACATCTGCACTGGTGTGTTTACTGTCGCTCTGTAATGTAAAATTTCCACAGTGTTTGCGTCTTGTAACGTACTACCCGTAGACTGTATAATGCAGAGATGTTTACAAGTATCTTCAGAGATATATTAGTGCAGATTTTTCTGAGCCGTACTTGAGTTTCTGCGTCTTTGTTTTCAGAGTGTCATGAGTTCATGTAATTGCAGTTTCTATTACAAACATACAGTAGGTGCAACACTGAACAGACATAATACACTGGTGACCCTACACGGTGTCCCTAGGGTTGACAGTGTTGGTTGATCTAAAATTTCCATCCAAAGTGAAACAAATTATCTTCTCAACTAGATTTGGGTCAGTTTCCAGTCTTGTACCAGATTAACTTTATCCGAATCGAAGGCACAGGCAATTGTCATTATGAGATGTTCTAGACACAGAAAGACTCAAGCACTTTTAAGTGATAATGACTTTCTACACAGGGGACAAGAACTCAGAAACACAGTAGCAAAATACAACTGGGCTCAAGAAATGTACAGCCACCTTACTAATGGTTAAAACTATAAAGTGGGTTAAAAATGACAACAAAAACCAGCATGTTCTTAACAGACACATTACTTCACTAACAAAAGTAGCATTAGCATTTACAGCAAACTTAACAAACTACTCAGTCCAGTTGATGTGAAATGTGGCCTGTCACTAGGGCTGCTTTATTATTGCAAAAATCACAATCACTATTATTTTGGTCATAATTGAAATAACAATTATTACCACGATTACTGATTGACTTCATGACATCATGCATTTATTGAACTTATTCAACTGAAGCTTCATTTTTTTAATGATTATGCATTATCTCAAATAGTCCATAAAATAAGAAATAGTAATTGAACATTATTAACTTAAAAAAAAACATCTTAGAGAGGATAACAGCAGCACAGCTTCACCAGGTTGATGGGCTTCCGTGTTTGTGTGTGCCCATGGAGTGAAGCAGATCACTACTTGTTACGTAATGTAACTCATTACGTTACATTATGCTGAAATTCAACCGTGGTGTTCCGTCGGGAGATTCAGTTACATAAACGGTAAGAAAAGTATAAATCCAGTAATACAGACGGGACACGGCACTGAGGCATTATGTTGTCGGGTTGTCTGTCCATCCCATTCTCTCGAAAGCTAGATCTCAGTAATCCCTTGAAGGAATGTCTACATAGGATACACCAATTAGAATTTGATGGTTAAAGTTTAAGGTCACTGTGACCTCACAAGACACATTTTTGCCCATAACTCAAGAATTGATTACCATAATAGGATACAACAATGAAGGTCAGAAGTTCAAAGGTCAACTTCACTGTGACATTGTAATGTCCTGGAAAAACACTTGGCCATTATTCAACAACATAACTCAAGGATAGAAGGGGATACTATGTGACCATATATCACTATTGGTCAAACACTGAAGAGATGACACTTATGAATCAAAAGTCATTGTGACCTGAAAATAGGTTTTAACCATAATTTCAGAATGAATTGGGCGATTCCAGATTTCACTCACTAGGATGTTGACTAGGACGATACAATGAGTAAACAATAACTAGCACAGTACGGGCTTTCACCCATCTCGTTCATTCTACCTTTCACTTCCTGAATTTCATGCGTCATCTGAAACACGTGACTTCAAACAAAATATAGCTCATCGTGATCCTGTGAGTGAGTTTCTCCAACAGCTCATAAAAATGCCTGGAGAAAAGAAAAGCACAACATTTTGTGTATACTCTATAAGAATCTATCTTTTAAGAGTAATCAAGTACATGTTTACCTGTTTAGTCATCATCAATATAGTATAAAAAAAGCATATTATACAATTCAAAGTATTTACTACATATATTATGAGTCTGGACAGACATGGATAAAAACTTCAGGAGGCAGAGCTAAAAGTCTACACACATTTAGTAATTATAACTGTTACTTGCTAAGTAACTTTGCTTTGGTGTTGTCATGCACACAGGTTCTATTTCTTGGCACTGTATTGCAACACATTTTCATGGATTTTCAGTAGAAACCTGGAGGATGCTGTAGAGGACTGATACTATATCCGTGCCCAAGTGTACGCTATTAATCTAGGCGAGGCACGAAACATCCATTGCACCTACATTCTTCTAGCTTCAGGCCTCAAAGGAGTTTGTCATTTGCCATTTGCCTTTCATCACAACATGATTAAAACCCCAAATGTGACTTTGCACCGTCATTCAGTATTCTTTTTTCAAATCCACAATGAATAGCAAGGAGAGTAAAAGTTTTAACTCATTAGCTTTGGTGCCACTAAAGGCATTGTTTTCATGAATACCAAATGAGAACCAGCAATGTTTTGTAGCTTGTTCTGACATTTTCTGTAATTGAGGTTGTAGCACTGAGGAATTGTAAATTATCAGCTTATTTACTGAGATGTTAATAGATATGACCCACTCTGCTGACAATCAGAGCAAGAAAAAGGACAGTGATGCTGTCCTTTTATCACATCTCCATCTGAACAGCACTGGGTTCATCAGGCCTATTACCACACTGAGGCATAAGTTTGGCTACATCTACTCTGTTGTTTGTTCGCTTTGTTGTTAGTACAATTTTGTCTAATATAATAATGATAATATTTACATAAAGAATAAAATCTTGTGTGTAAATATGTCAGGAGGGTCTAAATTATTATATAAATTTTTGTTGTATGTTTTGCTGTATCTAGCAATACAGTTGGGGCAGGGACACCTGACTGAACCCCATGTTGACGGGGATTGTCAGGTCTCCTGGTTCTGCTTCTAGGCATCTCCTCAGTAGTAGACAACCGTCGGAGGAGGAGGAGGATGGCACTTGGAGGTCTGCGATGTAACTGTAGTCCTCTACCTTCAATGAGTGCAAGCTCCACTTCCTGGACTTTTTGTTGTACACCTTGCTGTACGTGATAATACAGAAAGGAGTCAGTTTAGTGAAAAGTTTGCAATAACTGACATTGTTCTCTTATACAGTAATTAGCATCTCCACATAAAATGCAATCAAAACAATACATTAGCACCATCTATCTGTATTCCTCATACTGTTAAGTATTGTTTGACTCCTCACTTATAAATGTATTGAGTAAAATGCATAGGAGTAATAAAAATGCAACACGCTGAATTGTGTCATCAGCTTTTGTGCTGGCTGGACTGTGGACACAGTGGTTGTAATCCAGGCCAGCCAGCATGGTCCGATTAGCGTATACAAGTGAGAAGTGCAGGGTGTTGTTAGACTCCATATCTGCAGTTTACCTGAGGGCACATTAGAAATAAAACTTCTAATATTTTTTACTTCTGGTAAAATAAATAATGGCATAACAGCACCAATTAGAGTAAAAAGTTTTCACACAGCTATATAGCTATATACAATGTCAAACTATGTAATAAGTAGCTTATATACCAGAAACGCAGATACTTGGGGACCTTTAGCCAGCATTGTTTATGTACACTAACGTTGAAATGTCTCTTTTATAACTAAAAAAAACACACAGTTACAGTATCATCACCACATTTGTAAAATTTCTTGTTCAAAGATATAACAAGAGTAACAAATAGTCAAACAACACTTGCAGACACAAGATAATATTAAACACATAAACAGATTAGATACAAGGTAAAGATAAATGTAAATGTTACCGGCGCCAGGCTAGGGGGCACTGTGTAGCCACTGTGGATTAATAGAGAGATGACCAAAGTTAGCGTCTTGCTCAAGCCAGAGCTTGTTTATTTCTGACTACAATCACATAATGTCTGTCACATTATCTTCAGCTTCCTGCTTAAAGTGCATGTTACCAATACTAAACATTTCACAAATAAACAACAAATGACAATATACAATACATATAGCATTCTACCTTACGGAAAATAAGTACACATGACATCAAAATAATTTAACATATTCCACATAATCGAAATTGACTTAACTCAAAATAATATGTAACAAAATAATATAACTCAAAACACACATTCACTTTACCCTGATTCCTCCGATACAGTCACGTACATATTAGGACATTACATTACATTTCTGCTAACATTAATTGTAACACTAACATAAAATACACGTACATTTTTCTACACATTTCTTAAACGTCACACTCTCTCCTACACTTGCACTTAACCACAGCGCCTAACAATATGGCGGTACCACGACACGCTAGTGTGTGACCAGCGAGTTGAACTAGTTTGAATATGGTATCCTTCCCCTGGCAATTTACTCACTACTGGCTGGCTAAAACTCTTAACAACGTCTACAACATATTTTCGTCTGTTACAGAATGTTAATGTTAGTTACTCACACTTACAAAACTACCGTGAGAGACTGAAGTTCATGAAAAAAACCTACTTAACATGACGACGCTTGAAATCATCTTACAACACTACAGAACATTTTATACTGCATTCGCATTACATACTAATCCAAGCTAAACATAGAAAAACAAGTTTTACTGTGCCTGTGGATTAATAGAGAGATGACCAAAATTAGCATCTTGCTCAAGCCAGAGCTTGTTTATTTCTGAGCTGCGCATGAGCGGAGCTTGTAGCTGCAGCCTCCGTACTTGATCCACAGCAGTACCAGAGCACCATCTACTGCCGAGTAAGTGCATTACCTTTATGTTGTGACTTAGTGTATTAGGAAAGATCAATTATAACAAAAAAAAATAAATGGGGGGTGTCTGTTTACATAAAACTAAACATGTAGCATTTCCAACCTACTACATAAACATAGTATAACAATAAACCTAGGAGGTGAATCACTAAACCGGCGCAGTCTACACCTATGTTGTCTTACCTAATGTTAGCGTCGGCAAACAGCTCTCAGCCGCGCTACTGTTTTCAAGATGGCGCCGTAGACGGCAGCCTCTGTATTACGCTCCGTAGTGCTTTTTGTGTTTTTGTTTATTAACGCTGTTTTCTACCATCCCTCTCTGGTAACATTTACCAGAGAAGAGCTCTTAAATATTGGACTTTCAACTGCTCATACTATTCCACCGCTCCTTAACGAACCCAGAACTTTCCTGGAGTTATTAGTTGGAACTGTTTGGGATCCTTCGGAAACGGTGCAGGGGAAAACGAGCAGGCGCGCAAAATGGACGAACTGCTCCTTCTCAACATTATTAACTCAGACTTCTGCAGATCTGCCGCCCTCTGTTTCACTGAATCCTGGCTCACCGAGCACATCCCGGACAGCACACATCAGCTTCCAGGATTTAATCTCATCTGCGCGGATTGCGAAAGGGAGCTCACGGGAAAAACAAGGGGAGGCGGACTCTGTTTCTATATAAGCGAAGGTTGGTGCACAGATGTCACAGTGTTGGAAAAATCATGCAGCCCTCACTTAGAGACATTATTTATAAACTGTAAAACTTTTTATTCATCGTGGGAGTTTTCCTCGTTTGTCCTGGTCGCTGTTTACATTCCACCTCAGGCCTGTGTTAGTGAGGCATTACTACACCTGGCCGATAACTAACGTGGAGAAAAAACATCCAGACTCCCTACTCATTGTTCTTAGGGACTTCAACAGAGCAAACCTCAGCCACAAACTCCCAAAGTACAGACAGCATATTAAGTGTCCCACCAGGGACACTAACATACTGGTCCACTGCTACACTACATTAAAGGATGCCTATCACTCTGTTCCCTGTGCAGCCTTGGGACTCTCTGATCACTGTCTGGTTCATCTTATCCCAACATACAGGCAAAAACTGACATCTACTAAACCTGTTGTAAAGACTGAAAAGATGGACCAACGAGCCAAAGCTGCAGTTACAGGCCTGCTTTGACTGCACTGACTGGAGTGTTTTTGAGGCTGCAGCCACTAACCTGGACGAACTAACTGACACTGTGACATCTTACATCAGTTTTTGTGAGGACATGTATGTGCCGACTAAAACCTTCTGCACATACAACAACCAAAAACCCTGGTTCACAGCGAAACTCGGGCAGCTTCGTCAGACAAAGGAGGAGGCCTTCAGAAGTGGGAACAGAGTCCTGTACAACCACAATCATCCCGGTCTCCAAAAAACCCTCCATCTCTGGACTAAATGACTACAAGCCTGTCGCCCTGACATCCATAGTCATAAAGTCCTGTGAAAGACTGGTGTTGGCCCACCTGAAGGACATTACAGGCCCCTTGATAGACCCCTGCAGTTTGCCTACAGGGCTAACAGGTCAGTGGATGATGCAGTCAACTTAGGACTGCATTACATCCTGCAACACCTCGACACTCCAGGGACATATGCAAGGATCCTGTTCCTGGACTTCAGCTCGGCTTCATCCTCAACACCAAACTTACCCAGCTCACATTTGCCTTCCTCCACCTGACAGTGGATCACAAACTTCCTGACTGACAGGAGTTAGCGGGTGAGACTGGGGAACATCACATCCAGCACCCGGACTATTAGCACTGGCGCCCCCCATGGGTATGTACTCTCCCTGCTCTTCTCCCTCTACACCAACGACTGCACCTCAAGAGACCCATCTGTCAAACTCCTGAAGTTTGCTGGCGACACAACTGTCATCAGCCACATCCGGGACGGTGATGAGTCGGCCTACAGACGGGAGGTTGATCAGCTGGCTCTCTAGTGCGGTCAAAACAACCTGGAGCTTAACATGCTCAAAACTGTGGAGATGATCGTGGACTTCAGGAGG
>NC_060154.1:6896586-6897271 GCF_021292245.1 Micropterus dolomieu
GGAGGAGCCCCCCCCCCCCCCATCCCACCCCATCACCATACTCAACAACACTATGCTGTACTATGCTGTAGAGTCCTTCAGTTTTGTGGGATCCACTTTTTCCCAGGACCTGAAGTGGGAGCCCAACACAGACACCATCATCAAGAAGGCCCAGAGGATGTACTTCCTGCAGCAGGTCAGGAAGCTCAATCTGCCTAAGGACCTGCTGATCCACTTTTACACAGCTATCATCCAGTCTGTCCTCTGCATGTCCGTCTGGTTTGGATCTGCCACCAAAAAGGACAAGGACAGACTACAACGGACAGTCAGGACTGCAGAAAAGATCATCGGTGCCAACCTGCCCTCCATTCAGGACTTATACATTTCCAGAGTCAGGAAACGGGCAGGAAACATCACTGCAGATCCATCTCACCCCGGACACAACCTGTTCCAGCTCCTCCCATCTGGTAGGTGCCACAGAGCACTGTACGCCAAAACCAACAGACTCGGGAACAGTTTCTTCCCACAAGCCATCACTCTGATGAACAGCTGATTTCTGACTCACGGTGTCAGGAACAATTCTTGTGCAATAACCCAGTAACTCTACTTCTAATCAGCCACCTGTTTACACTTATTATTTATTCACCATTCTCTATTTCAGTGCTGTCCATACTGTTATATTGTCATATTGTAGATAGTGTATACC
>NC_060154.1:6897291-6940922 GCF_021292245.1 Micropterus dolomieu
GAGCTGCGCATGAGCGGAGCTTGTAGCTGCAGCCTCCGTACTTGATCCACAGCAGTACCAGAGCACCATCTACTGCCGAGTAAGTGCATTACCTTTATATTGTGACTTAGTGTATTAGGAAAGATCAATTATAACAAAAAAACGGGGGGTGTCTGTTTACATAAAACTAAACATGTAGCATTTCCAACCTACTACATAAACATAGTATAACAATAAACCTAGGAGGTGAATCACTAAACCGGCGCAGTCTACACCTATGTTGTCTTACCTAATGTTAGCGTCGGCAAACAGCTCTCAGCCGCGCTACTGTTTTCAAGATGGCGCCGTAGACGGCAGCCTCTGTATTACGCTCCGTAGTGCTTTTTGTGTTTTTGTTTATTAACGCTGTTTTCTACCATCCCTCTCTGGTAACATTTACCAGAGAAGAGCTCTTAAATATTGGACTTTCAACTGCTCATACTATTCCACTATTAAACCAACAGACTCGGGAACAGTTTCTTCCCACAAGCCATCACTCTGATGAACAGCTGATTTCTGACTCACGGTGTCAGGAACAATTCTTGTGCAATAACCCAGTAACTCTAATCAGCCACCTGTTTACACTTATTATTTATTCACCATTCTCTATTTCAGTGCTGTCCATACTGTTATATTGTCATATTGTAGATAGTGTATACCAAATCCACCTACCTCAAGTCATTACTCCTGCACAAAATACTTATTTATTCCAGCATCCTTTGCACTATGCTTCATTGCACTGTGTACATGTCTACATGTATGCATGTATATGAACCTTTATATCACATCCACCTCTGACATGTACATACTCCTGTATCCTTTGCACTCTGCTCACTGCACTATTTGTCAATATGTCTATATTGTTTTTGTTCATAGTGTGTATATTGGTGTTGTCTACACTGAAGTGTGATTTTATTTTTATTATTGTGATTTTGTATTTTTGTATGAGTAAGCACATCGTGAGCAATGTACAATCCAGAGTCAAATTCCTTGTATGTGTACACATACCTGGCAATAAAGCTGATTCTGATAATTCATCATCTCTCTGGCTCGCTACACCAGCCTACACTCGTAGCTACCGTTCGCTGTATGCTAAGTAGGTAGCTGTGTTGGCTAACGATGAAAGTAACAAATTAGCATAAAAATGAAAGCCAGATTACCTGTCCATCAGAAATAAAGCGACCACGGTGCAACTTTTCAACCCCTTGGGGTACCTCAGTTGTCACCATCGTTGAAAAGCCATGCAGATATTACCTCTGGTCTGACCGCTTTGCGTTGTCAGGTCTGAGAGAGCTGACCGAGTGCGCGCATGTGGGCAGCTCCTGTAGCGGCAGGGCTGGTAGCCATGGTAGCGAGGGAGAGTGACAGTCACCCAGCCAATCATTGAATTCGGTCCAAATGGAAGGAGTGTCTGTGTCAGACAGCTGATTTTTATACTCTTTTTTTTCAGAGCACCTAACTTTTTAATATGTATTGGTGTATAAAGACAGTTTCAACAAATATGACTGAATTCTTATCAGGATTTCGGCTTTTAACGATTATAAAAACAAGTTAATCGACATAAAGCAATTATTGTGCCACATGCCGTTTTGCAATGACCTTCGTTTTGACTTGTGTTGTAAATCCAGGGCACCCTTTCCTTTACAGCGGTGCCCCTACACTTTGTTTGGTGTTGCTTTACCTGGTCTGTGCTTGTAAAATATCCTCCGTGTCTTCTAACGTATTACTGGATTTATACTTTTCTTACCCAGCATTGGTTTAAGTCACTGCATCTCCCGACAGAACAAGACGATTGTCATTACTCAAGTAGTTCTCCTGTCGCCTGCTCTGGTCCACATGGGCTATTTTGGATTTTGGGATAATGCATAATCCTTTTTAAAAATGATGCATTAAATTTTTAAAGTTCAATAAATGCATGATGTTTCCTGAGTCAATCAGTAATTGTGTTAATTATACATTACAGTTATAACCAAAATAATCGTGATTATGAATTTTGCCATAATCGAGCAGCCCTAGTCTAACTGATACCTTTCAGATTGAAGGCCCTCTCTTAAAATACTTACCTGAGCTTTGGATTTGGGGGCAGGCATTATATCAGCCCCTAATACACCCACTCGCCTTTTCTCACACAGACACACTCGCATTTAAACACGCACTAGCACATTTTTTGCATGTTATCATCCACTTTAAATAGTGCTTCTCCTGGTGTGGATATGTAGGAGAGGTCATGGAAGCCCTATCCATCAAATGATCGGGTAACATTAGTCTTTCCCCTTTACCCTATGGAATGACCTGACCGCCCACGTCACTCCATGCTGGAGTCATCATCTCTCCAGCCTACTGTGTATGAGAAAGATGACATCACCCCCATATCTGCTGGAAGACACTTCCTCTGCACTCAGCACAGACCATATATCCCCATCCTCCATTAAGTCTCCTCTTCTGCTGCCTACATGTGGTAAATTCATGCTGAAGAGCAACTAATACACAGTGTATTTTAAATAATAGAAATATTGTATATCTGCAGAAATTCATATATAAAGGCCATTCTCCTATTAGTAATAATATTGTAAAGGAAAAGAGAGGTAGTCTTCACCCTGAATCTTGCAGGCTACTAAGTACTTTTTTATGATGTATTTTTTTCGATCTTCCATGTCTTTGTCAGGCAAACATGATTGCACATTTTTTAGGACCTTATAATACTCGTGCATACTAACTTTCTGCTAGGGCTGAACGATTAATTGCATTTTCGATATCATGATGTGATAAAATTAGATTTTCTAATCGCAAAGGCTGCGATTACTCTCTTGTCACGGGACACCCTAGAGTAAAGCAGTCTGCAGACGAAGCATTACGGTGTACATTGACTTGTTGTACAGTGGCCTTAAGCTTGACAGAAGCTGACACTACAGAAACTTTAGTGTCACACAGGGAGTGAAATTAGTGCCACCCGCGGATAAATTGGTGGTGGTGATGGTGGGTGAAATTGTCGTGCCATCCGCCGCTATGACGGACAGGAAAAATGCACAACAGAAAGACACTTGTAGTAAGGTAAGCGTATTGTGGCGATTGCCGCCTGTGTCACACACACAGCCACCAGTCAGCACGGGAAATATCAGTGAAATGGCGTTTCAGACCAAACTCACAAGTCCGAAGAGGCCCACTCTGTCCCGAGTTACAGCCTGGTTACAGCCAGTGCACTGCTTACCAGCATCGGAAATTGCGGAGGTGGGGGACTCCGGTGTTGTCGGAGAATTACTAAGCTTGTCGATTAAACAGGCGTCACTTGGTTTTATTTTCGTTGGACAACTTTTGAATTGAACCTCAAACTGAGTGTTTTTTGTTTGCGTACTGGGAAATAGAAAGATGGACTCCTAGTAGATTTGAACTGAGATAAGGACGCATTAATTGGTAGTTGAACTGTGGGTTTTGTATTGAGCGATGTGGTGAACTTTGTTTTTCCTGAAGTCTGTAGGTATGCTGACCTGGTGATATATCATATTATTTAATGCCATGACTTTACCCAAATTATGTTTCTCATATTATTAAAATTTGATACTTCTCCACCATTGCTCATAATAATAATTCATGCAATTCATGCATCACTTTTCATTATAATTTCATCATAACACAGGCCTGACCCACAACAAAGAACAGTATTTTTAATCCATCTAATATTGTGTTGGTCTGACTATACACTGATTTACTGCTTGTCACTTTTGAATAATACAGAAGATAAAGAACTTAAAAATGAATCGCATATTAAATTGCAATCGCAAAATTGGTTAAAAAAAAATCGCAATTAGATTTTTTTCTAAAATCGTTCAGCCCTACTTTCTGTTGTCCTCATTTGTACCCAAATAGGGTTGGATATGCACACTATCATCCTTTTGCCAATAAAAACATCATAATCATCAAGTTAATTGCTCAGATCTGGAAATCTGGTGCTAATATTAAGTCTGACAAGACATCAGTTAGCGATCATAGAGGTTTTAAATAAACCTAGAGGTTAGCCAACCTTATTTGGAAGATCAATTCAAACATTAGTCACTTTAGAATACTTTCTTTAATCTCTTTAATCAACTTGTTTTGATTAAATAAAGGGTTTTATGATAAATTAATAATTTTCAAGTATTACATTGGTTGTACCACCTGACATGGAAAGTGAACCAGTCTGACTAAGTTAAACAGGTATTTTTATCATTATTTGAAAGGGATTTACAAACCTTTTCACTCAGACATAAAGGTTACTTGGGGTCCTCTGGATGATGCAATAACCTGTTACTGTTAATACATTTTCACTTTGGAATAAATGTCCCATGCTTACAGTTGTGCCACCCTGACAATTGAAAACATGCAAATTGTTGGACAGAAATTTTTCAATTATCTCAGCAACTTTAATACTATTGGTATTTGTAAAATTTGGTTTATTTGAAAGGTTTAAAACATAACATCATGCCACAGTATATTGTTTTGAATTTAATATGCTTAAAACACAATTTAAAATCTTTTCTTAATCTGTTTATTTGCACGGACGGTTGCACCAACTGACATTTTGGGAGTTTTGGGAGCCAGAACATAAAATAATATATATCATTATGATGTTGTGAAAATGTATTCACACAAAATGGGTTTTGTAGAATAAAGTGATATATGTCGTGAATTGATTAAAATTACTTTAACAGAAAGGAATTCACATGGATTCAAATATATGCATGTCATGTTATTGACCCAAATAAGGCAAATAAGTTCAAAATGATATAAACTTTCAACGAACGAGATATAAAATCCGAATTGTTCGAAACGTCCAAGGCTACCATGAGTTTTCTGTGCTGTGGCTCTCTCTGTAGGAAAACGGATCACCTTCCCTGCTTTTACTCACTACGTCTCTGTATGAGACATAAACACAGCCCCACAGACAGACGGACAGGCAGACTAAGAGTGTGATAGACTAAACCGACTGATCAGACAGCACCAGGAAGTGGAAATGAAAACTAATCAGACAGAGTTGGGGTCCAGTCAGGGAAATAAGGTCAGAAAGTTCTCACTGTCATTGTTGCTGCCCCCTCCTCTCTAATTCTCTCCGTCTCTTTTCTTTTTTCTGTTTTTTTTTACACCTCTTTGGCACTAGCTCTGCCCCAATCACAGCACCTGGTTTCTCCATCATCTCTTTGTAGCCATCCCACTCTGTGCAGAGTGAGCGCTGTGCTGTTCTACAGCCTGCTGACTTCAAACATGAGCTACTCCAGGAATGATAATGACAGAAACATGCCTGGAAAAATAGGATTGTCCTCCAAAAATACACTCTACTCTTTGTGCTGCTGGTCCATTTTTTGTGTGTGTGTAATTGGCAGGAGTCGGGTCTCAGTGCACAGGGTGATTGATGGTTGTTCTCTTCTACCTGTTTACCAGTGTCTGGATGTGATTGGCTAGGTACGAGGTGGTAATAAAAGGCTGGCTGGGCAATGACAGAGATTGTTGTATCCCAAGAAGAACACCTGTCCCATGGCAGAGCTGACGAGTTATACACACACACACGCGCGCACAGAGCCTCTGAGACATTCCCACTGTGCTCCATTTCACATTCCAATCTTCTGACAGCATGTCTGCTTTTATATGATCATATTCAAGGTTTACAAAGAATAAATGACATCTTTTTAGGTTGAAAGATTTGTTTGTTTTTGTTTGACCCTGTCCGCCATTAGGGGAAAAAAGCTTGATTATTTTTCAGATGGTTAATGATCATTACTGTTACATAGCCCTCCAGGCAGATCAGTCTGTGGCTCCATCACTGTATCTCTATTGATCCCCTTATTATTGATTTTAGGTAATTTTATATTTTATGTCATATGTCAATGTTGTGCTATTTCATTAGGTCACACACCATAGATATCATATGTAGGCTGATGGGAAAACTGTAGAGAGTGCAGCAATCATAAACCACAACTAAATGCACAATTTCACATTATGGACTCAGGCTCAATTACTTTAGACTCTTTTAGTGCATAGTGCAAGTAAATTACACTATGTTACATAGGACAAAGTGACCATGATATATCTGCCTATAAAAGACTCAGTTTGATGCAAAGAAACAAGTTATTTTGTTTTGCAAGTCTTGTTTTGGAAGAAAACTCTTTCCCCCTCCTTGTTTCCTAGGGATTTCTATGATGAGAATGTCCCTTTAAAGTAAAAGTAATTTTGCTAAGAAATCAGTTTGTCTGTTGTTTGTGTTGACTTGTGTACTTCACTACCATAAGATGAAATATGTATGGTTTATGTATTTTCATGCGAAATGCCCATAAAATGTGCAAAAGCTGCAGTAACATTACAGTTTACTTCCTTACACAACGTTAGGAGAATTTAAATTTCCCTTTTAAAATGTATGTAAATTACAGGCCAGAGTTATGTTAGAGGCATTTAAAGGGCCAGTTTGTAAGATTTAGGAGTATATATTTGCATAATATGACAAAAATTTTATATAATAAATGTTTTCATTAGTGAATAATCACCTGAAATTAAGAATTGTTGTATCTTGCGCTCCTCTTCCACAGAGTCTTTCATGTTGCACCATCATGTTTCTGAAGTAGTCCAGAATGGACAAACCAATCATTGACTTTATAAAAGGCATTTCATGGTTTTAGTGTTTAGTTTCGCGTCTATCCTAGGTTCTTCTACTTGCTTGGAAGGGGTGGGTGAGGCGTGGGGTATTCAGTTGGTTGCAATCTGCAAACTCACGGCTAAATGCCACTAAATCCTACACACTGGTCCTGTATGAGGAGCACAGACATGTGTGATACTAAATAAAATGATTATGAAAAGATTGTGTTAGATTATATACATACAGAAATGTCAGTACTTCTTAAAATGTCACAGCTTCAGCATAATTCAGCAGTTACATCATAATTGTCAACGTGCTGGCCACATTACAGATAAACCTGCAAACAGATGTAAAGTCATGCATCCGGCTCAAAGGAGTGTTCTTGTCATGGCGACACTGCTCAGGAATGTCACAGACTCTTGGCCATCACCTCGGCGCTAGTCAGCATGACTGGTAGACACGTAAATGGACAGACTGACCATGTAAGGCTCTGGTGCCAGTATGGATCATGACTCATTGTTGTATTGGTGGCCCCACACAGCTTCATAGATTAAGAATGGATAGAGAGGACACCTGTTGTTTCCTGGATCATTTAAGTGAATGGTTTCCAACCGTTTGTCTTGTGATCCCTTGAAACAAGTAGATAGCTTTAAATATGTGTGGAGAGTGATTATTCTCTCTCAGATTTTTTTACTTAATAGTTCTTAGAGGCCTTAATAGGTAGAAAAGTTTTCTTCCCCTTTTTTTTAATCATCTTGTGTCATCTACCTTAAGTTGCTGAAATATAACCAACATTAGAAACCAGATGTTGTTTGTTTTGTTTAAGAATGAAATGGATAAGTTAGTCTTTAAAAACTGACAAATGTACTTCCATCCATCCATCCATCCCTCCATCTATCTACATCCGCTTATCCAGGGTCGGGTCGCGGGGACAAATATACTTTCATAATATAATTAATATACTTCCATTTAGTTTTTAGCAAACATTACTCAAGCTGGAGTAAATAGCAGGTCTATTTATAGTTATAGTAGTTATATACCTTAAAACTTTGATTAATAGCCTAGGCTTTTATTTGCTAAAATTACTGAATTGACCCTGCCTTTATTTGAGACAGGTGTCCATATGGGACAGGTCTTTAATTCCTCTTGCACAAAATTGACAAATGCTACTATAAAACAGTTTATTTATTTCAAACAAAATATTACTTGTAAAAAAATTAACCAATAACATCAAATACACGTCATTGATTTGATCTAGCTCTGACAGACAGTTTATGCGCTTTTATTTTGTAGGCAGCAATGTAATGAAAACAACAACACAGTGCAGGATGAGAGAAGTGTGGCAGAAGTTAGCAGACAGAGAGCAATGAGCTTCACATGACGGTATTAACAACTTGGATTAATTTTAATGAAAAGCTGTTTTGATTCTTTTGATCGGTGGACCCTTACAAACTAAAGGAATATAAATAATCAAGGAACGGACACATTCGGACTTCATGAACGCTTCAAAGGTAACGGGAGTCTGCGCTTTTTTTTCTTTTCATCTCCTGTACCATGCTGGTTACACTGGTAAATACATAAGAATTAGACTTAGGGGATTGTTATTTCCATTAAATGAACTGAATGATTGAATTGTTGAGAATCTAACCAATCTAACAATGTGTAGCATGCCCATACTGACATATTGATCATAAGTTTAAACATAATATTTGTATTAATGATGTAAACAGCTTAGAAGCAGCTAACGCGTGCGACCCGCAGGGTTTAAGAGGTTTTATACATCCAAAGAATTTCTATAAAAACAAGACCATGGGTTTAATGGGGACCTGCGTTTATTTGTCAAAATGTGTTCCCACACCAGGCCAGTAAACAGGGTAGGCGGCTATTTGGGACTCGGCTATTAATTGAAGTTTTATGGTATACAATTTATAGTTGAGTTTGGTTTTTAAATAATATAGACTATTACCAGACTTATCCCTTAACCTATTTTGTATGAAATTTGCTAGCCTAAAGTAAGTTTTTAAAAAAATGGCTTAACTGAGTTAAGGTGGGTACATCCCTGAAGGATTCCATATTTAGTGTACCATCCCCATGACCAAGAATTTTGTTTTGAATACTTTACATCCATTCTGACCCTAAGCACCTCTGTCAGACATCAAGCAGTAAGAATTAATTTGAAATAGAGAGGAAGAGAAAACTATTTGGCCATTTATGGAGTCCAACATATGAATCAAGAGTCAGCAGAGGAAGAGGATAGAATGACTTATTGAACAACGATTGTGTGACAGCCTAAGTGTACTAAAATTAAGGAATGGGAAATTTCTGTGCTTTCCAAATGAGCAAAAGATATTATCTTTGGTATTTGGCATGCAATACCATATTTGATCGCTTACTTACTCATCCGCTGTACTTGTCCTGGGGAAATCTTTTGTGCTTTTAGTTTGTTTATAGAAGTTGATATGTAATGGAAGTGGAATCGCAATAATGAAACTGCTACTTTCTTCCACCTCAATTGTGATTCCCATTCAAGGACAATGACTAATGGAACACAAGAAAGCGGGTGCTTTGTATTGATTGTTCTGACACAGAATGGTATTTTACATGTACCCCCTTTTTGTTTCCTGCCGCCTGAAGGAGGAATTTACTTTTGTCAGAGGAAACACAACCACAAGACTGAGCATTTACAATGGAACAATTTGGTGGCGATCCAAACCTTCTTCATAAGAAGGAAGAGATTAATGTGAAGCCAAATTCCTCATCATTCTTCCCATAGTTTGTCAGAGGAATCCACATTTTCCTTTGGCTAACACACCATCTGCGTAATCCTCTCAGATTGGGTCCATGACATCACCGGGTGATAACAACACGAGAGCCGCCGGCTTCTTGGGAAAACTCTTAAATAGATTGGGCCAGAAATCATAACAACTTTAAGGGATTTGGAAAGGTTTTGCAATGATGTACGAATGGATTGTTTCTGTCAGATATTTTTCCTTTATGGTGCATGAGAACATTTGGTCCTGGTTTCCAATGCTTATAGCAAAAGGATAGCACTCTTTTGAGTCATGCTCGGCCCATTAACTCAGAGCAGAAGTTCATCTAGGGTCCTTTGTAAAGGAAGAGCATCCTCAAATCAACCATATGGTCTTAGTCAAAGCAGAAACATTTCTACTGCATCTGTTTGTCCTTCATTTTCAGTAACTAGACAGTCAACTTAGAAGTTTAATTTTATTTATTTTTTATTTTTTTGTACACAAATGGTTAAATTGTCCATTTACATCCTGTGATTCAGTTTGACTTCTTCATTTTGTAATCTACTGTATTATGCAACTGTTTAGCTGATTCCTCTAACCATCCAACTGGAGTTTTTGGTGTCTGTGGAGAGATGCTTATGGAATAAGTGGAACTAAATCAGCAGGGTCGCAATTTGTCACAGTTAAAACCACGGTCTGAACTCTTCGAGTAGAGCCTTATTTATCCCAGTTTCACCCATGTGAACTAAGAGCTTAGCTGCAAAGAAATGATAAATGAAAAGATGGACAAGATAAGTCTCATCTCTTGTGACATATATCTCATGCACTCACTGTCCAAAGAACTTTAGACAATGTGTTCAAAAGATGTTTAGCTTTTCCACAAGTTCTGTGTTTTTCTGTCTATTC
The DNA here is from genome assembly GCF_021292245.1 of Micropterus dolomieu. Lineage (NCBI taxonomy): Eukaryota > Metazoa > Chordata > Actinopteri > Centrarchiformes > Centrarchidae > Micropterus > Micropterus dolomieu. The sequence goes on from NC_060154.1 coordinate 6,907,564, forward strand.
GTCATATGTTCATTGCATTACTTCAGACCTTCAAATTAGGGGACATTTTCAGGTCGGTGCGAATTCCCCTCAGGACACTGTCAACGCTGATGATAACACCAACCACAACAGGTCTAGTCTGATATCAGGGAAAGGTGCTTGTTATCAGAGACCAATGTCTGGATGTTAGCCTTCTCTAAAAAAGACTTTGAAGCTTGTATTTCTTGTCAAGACGATAGCTTCAAAGACTGCTCCTTTAACCACAGATCCACCTTGTTTTCCAAATGTGACTCCATGTCTATGAATGCTCATTTGAAATAAATGGCACATGAAATAGTTGAATATGACATTATCATTGTATATTTTGTAGTTATTCTGTAACATATATATTGTTGACCACCGTTTTAGATCACAAGTTGCAGAAGTAGTTGTTTCTTTTAACTGGTGTAGCTGTTGTCATTAGTTGGCTTTTCTGTCTATGAGAATATTTGTTCCAAAAACTGTAGACACAGTTGTGTTACATTGTTCCGAATTTTTAAAAATCATTTGCCATGTTATTTATGTTTGTATAAACTGTTAAGCACATTTAAAAAAACAAACAAAAAAAAACATCACCATGGATCCTGTTATCCTCTTAAGTTTGCCTTCTACTCTTTGCATAGATTAATACTAAAGTTAGAGACATATTGTGTACAACAGGAAGTGTGGTTGCAGGTAGCATTATGTTGCATTTTGCAGTTGATAGGACAGACAGATAGGAACTAAAGTCAAAAGAAGTTTTTATGGAAACAAAACAAATTTTCAACTTGCTCTCACACCACTACGTTGCAACTTGTTTGCATTAACTTGAACTTTTGCTAACATTTGGCTCCGAGTTCTGTCACCCTTCTATTTGTCACTTCAATCATTTGAAATAAATCACTGCGGGTCACTTTGTCTCTTGGTGTCATTGCTGGTGTGAGCTCACAGGAAGTGTGTCAAGTGTTTTACACCATGCATGGAGATGCTGTGTAGACCAATGACAGCATGATATAAGCATGGGGGCTAAACATAGATGGGACCCTAAAATGTACAGCCTTTGTTCAGGACTCATAAAGGTATTTGCCTTCATGTATAGTCGGGAGTAGACTGGAGCTATAAAAATGGTCCAGGAATTTGTTCCTGGTCAGCCAACTCTCCAGACAAAGCATTTGTTGGGGTCTCTGGGTCTTAAGAGACCTTTATTCCTACATTTTTGAGAATTTTATTCAAGTACAGTACATGACGAAATGAGCCATTCAAATACATTTTCAAAGCTAGAAACACTTATCTAGCTCTCCTTAAGTAAAGTAACCACCTCAGCTGAGCCCTTATGTACAATAAATAAATTGAAGTGTTCATACAAGCCTAGTGGCTGTCGAGACCATGCATCTGTGATTTAAATGTTGAAGCGGCCGTAGAATGGAAAACAGTTTTACCCTTGGCATAGTTGAATAAAAAGAGTTCAGTACATGTAGCTCACATACCGTGACCCTCAATCCATTGTTTCCTCCTTTCTATGTATATCTCGTGCACACAAAATACCCCTGAAAAACTGGCGAATGCCAACAAGCGCTAGATGTTACGTAACATCTGGGATTTTGTATGCCCCCAAAGTTACATAAACCAGCCCACGTTCCAGAGTTAAGCTGATGATACATGGGGCAACTTTTTGAGCAATGTTGCTGGGCAGTCTTGCTAGTGGCAAGTCCAACTATGTTTTGAATGGATAGCGGCGGGGCGGGGCAGGTGGCGGAGTGGTGGGGAATGGGATTACGGTAGTAATCTTTACTCATTACCATTGATGGCGACATTGACCAGCACCATTGCTCTAAAAGTTGCTTCATGTATCATTAGCTTTAGCAGTCCTGCGAGCTCATGGAGCCAGATAATAAAATAAATAAAAATATTTCCTGTTTTTCTCTCTGATGTCCTCTGGCTGCTCTGACTCACCCCTATGATTTATGAAGCTTCCCGATGGACAGATAGCTTTACTTGCTGCTAACGCCACAGGTTGCTAACCGCTAGCTGTTTCTAACAGTAGCTCCTGTCATCAGCTGGCTCTGAACCAGCGGTCCAAAGCGTCTGTAGTAATGTTAGAGGTGTAAGCACCAACACACCCCTATCGGCCCAATTGTCCAGCGGCCCACCAGGAGAACTCCTTGTACTCCTGATTATCAGTCAGCCCTTGTGTGTGGCCCTGAACTGTGACTCTAGGGTGAAATATTACTTTAATCATTGGAATGAAGTCAGCACACTTCTATGTGTGCCTCAGCACCTGTTGATTTGACTGTTAAGGGTCTGACTCGGGCTGAGTGTATGCACATGCATGCTTGTCTGATTACATGCATGCATGGCTATGTCAGGGTGTGCTGTCTCTGTGAACTATGGCATGTGTCTTCTTGACCTCTTGAACTTTGTGGCCTTGCTTCTGTAAGGCAGAAAGCTGGGTATGCTTTGCCTCTTCATGCTTGACATAATGAGCGCACTTTAGGTAGCTTGTTCATGTGTCAAATTTATTCAAGGATCCCGGTGCCTTAATCAGTATTCTGTTTCAGGCGTGCAGCTGGTCTGAACTGCCATGATTAGATCTGACATGCTATGGGTTCACTCTGGTGAACTTCCTTTTGTAGCAGTACAGATCTGACACCTCACTTTTCACACAGCTCTCTTCTTAAAGATGATTTTAAAAAGTGTCTTAACAAATAGTAAAAAATAGAAATGTGTAGCAGAACAGACAACTTTTTAGTGTTCTGTGAAGTCACTGTACATAGCTGCAAGTTGCTCAAGACCATATTTATAACAAGATGAGTTATGTTCTCATCTCAGGCAGAATCACATTATTGACAACTTAAGGCAATAGTTTTGGCCAGTTTCCACAATTTGTTTAAATATGATTTAGTCTAGTAGACACTAACATTATAGTAGGATTAAGGCTTTTAAGCTGTGTTTCTGCAAATGAAGCTGTTTTTGATGATTTTATTGGAATAAATCGTAGTTGACATCTTTGCATTTCTTTTAAGGTCATAAAACTGTTAAATGATAAAACTATTTCCTATGACCCAGGCCAGAACATGTTGTATCTTCATACTGCATACTGCTGATCTCATGTGATTCCCTGGGTGGACAGGCATTTTTTATTCTTGGTATAAACAATAGTCTCTCAAATGAGTTTTTTTCTTCTTCTTCTCCAAAGTAAAGGAAATCTTAAGGATTTGTTTGTTGTTTTGGGCATTTTGCCTTTATTGGATAGGTCACAGTAAAAATACACACAGGAAATGGTGAGCGAGAGAGACAGGGTATGACATGCAACAAAGGTCCTTGGCTGGAATAGAACCAGGGATGTTGCCATCACAGTATATGGTATGTGTCTAAATCTCTAAGCCACTAGAGGCCTTTTAGTACCATTCCTCTCTTAATCACCTGGAAGATGCTACACAGACATTCACAGATGTAGCAAGAATAAAGTATATCATATTCTTAGGAAGGCGAAAGAGCATCAAAATCCACACATTTGCACCTCCATTAATACAAATGCCGACTGGGTAAAAAACTCCAAGGGGTTTGACTGCTAATCAGCAGGATTGACTTTTTTTAAATCCACCTGCAAAAAACAAAGTGATGGTAGAAAATAACAATGATCAGAGAGGTATATCACCTGAGATGTGTGGAGTGTTAAATAGTTTTTATCCAGCAGCAGTGGAGCAGACTGCAGTATATCAACCTTAATTGTGCAGAGAACTGCAGAGGAAGGGAGACTTTGGATCAAGGCTACTAGAATTCCAACAATGTTCCAGTTCAGACCTACCACCAGGAGGGTGTGTGTGTGTGTGTGTGTGTGTGTGTTGCTGGCATGGGCCAGCTGGAATGGAACGATGTTAGACTGAGTGGTAACCGTGGAATTTTTGCTTCATCTGCTATAAGCTTTCCTAAACCGCCACTGATGCTGCCAGAGACACCATCTCTAGATGATAACAAAAACTAACCAGCTGTGAGAAGTATTCTCCCCTAAACTTAACCTAGCTCCTCCAGCAGGCCTACGCACACATATACACACAACCTAAGGCCTAAAGTATTCAAACCCTTATAAGGTAAAATCGCAGGTCGGTCTAGAGTGAATCTGTTTTGCAGCGTCCCGGGCGAACTTTGGTATTTGCGGCTGGGAAAAGCATCAAGTATGCAGAAAGGACATCCTTCAGTGTTTGTTTTCTCTCCTTCCCTGTATGCATCCTGTGGTTCTGACTGACTGGCTGCTGGCATTACGTAAAAGCCAGACTTCGTGCTTATATATTTTTTTCCACCTCAGTTTTGGTAAATGATTCAGCAGAGCCTGACTAAATGAATGTTTTCAGAGCCTGGTTATGAGTATAAACAGCTTTCCATTTTTTTTTTTTTTTTTTGCCTGTTCCAAATGTGTGGTTTGGCTATGTGTGTATGCTGCACATTTTAGGTGACGTGACATTTTATGCCTACATGTGATGCTTTTTCTAAGCATTTGCAGATTCTGGTATTTATTTGATAAAGTATTGATTAACATGCGTGTGTGTGTGTGTGTGTTAGTGTGTGTCAGTGCATACCTGAGCTCCCAGCTATGTAGTTAATCATGTCCACCTATGGTCATTCAATAAACCCTGTTAGAAATGGCGACTCTCGCCACAGCTATCCCACAATGCCCCCTTCTCCTCTTTTTATCACCAGCTAGTAATTATGTGCTCCAGTGAGAGGCATGCAACTCACTCACACACACAAACACACACCGGGACACACACTCACCTTGATTAGTAAACCTAATGGATCGCCTTGCTCAGTATTCCAAGAACATTCCATAAAGCAAAGGGCCATATAATTGCTTTCTACCGTCAGAACTGCGACAAGCATTACCTTGCAACCACTGCCATCTCCTCTTCTTCATCCTCCTCTCCCATCTGCTCCTCTAATTCATCCACCTCTACCTTCACCTCCTATATAAATCTGCTACTTTTCATCCTTCCCATATTTTTTATTTGGATCTACAATTGAAATCATTCTTAGATGCAAGATGTGATTTTTTAAAATGCTGTTAAATCAAGTGATTCTCTGTATTTTGAAAATGGTTTGTGGTGTCAAACCACAGAATCATCAACCTTTGGGTCACTGTTTTGCTTCTCCAACCTATACAAACTGTAGATTGTATAGTTGAGTCTCATGGCTCTCATAAACCCTTCAAAATACAGAACATGGTGGAGCATTTAGCAGCTCGAGACAGATATTTTGTGGTACGAGACCGACAGTTCTAACAGAGTGTGAATATTGGACTTGCGTTCATCAGGTGGACACAAACACAACTCTAAATGAAATGTTGTGTTCACAACTTCCACTGCCATCAGTTATATAAATGCAGAGCGAGTTGAGTTGAGCTGCAAGAGGAATTTTTAGATTTCAAATGAATAAACAACAATATATTCTCTCAGTAAGACAAATAGCTTGTTATACATTGGTATTCTCAGCTTGTCACAAAAATAAATATTATACAAAACAAAAATATTTTCTTCCCTTAATTTACACTTTGCAAAGCCACGCCTCAAATGCTTAAGCTGGCTAATGACAGCGCAGTATAGGACTCGCTCTAACTGAGGTCCGACACTTTCGTGGTGGTGTTACATTGACTCATATGCAAAAGGTGTCATTGTCTAGCTTTCTTGCAGACTTTCCAAGATATGGTCAAATGCTGTTCCTGGGGCACTTGTTATAGTTACAACTTTCAAATGCATAATGCAAACCTTTCTGTCTCCTTCTCTGAGATCACTTATTCTTTTTTCCAAAAGTTAGACAATATTTTCCCCAGGGAGTGCAGTCATACAGTGACATGCTAAGTCCAACAGGTCCTATAGTTAACTAGATAATTAGAACTCTGTTTACCTGAGGTATAGGTGAGTGTGTCTGAGAGTGGGGAGAAGAGAATTCCGAGGCAGGTGCAAAGCATACTTAAAAACAATAATAAGAATGTTCAGCCGTCGCCGATGGACGATGGCATCGTCTATCGGCCCAGCCCTAATATTCACATACATATATTCACACAACAATATTTGTACACATACTTCAGATAATTTAACATAATAGAAGATTATAGAACATTCCTCTCAGATGTGACTTGAGTCTTGAATCATACAGATTCCCACACTTAAATTTTGGCATTTGCACCTACATAATAATCTGTACATAGGAGTTAAATTAAGCTCACATAGGAAAACATGTTGTTTTCACTCACAAGTGCAGCCACAGTCAAGTTTGCACATAGTCATGCATTCTTGGTTGGTTTAAGTTTCCATGTTGAAGCAAAGGCTCGGCCGGGGGCTATTTTCCTACTGACTTCGCTCACCCAATGAGGTCACACCATCTAGAATCCTGAGAATGTCAAGAATGGCGAGGTTTAAGAGCTTCTGAACAGCACTATATGTTATCAGATGTAAGGGGGCTGATTGAAAGGGGAGGTCGAAATGTGATCTACTTCTATAACAGTGAAATGAAAGGAGGGGGAGGGAGTGACTCGCTTCTTCACCTTTTAGCTTCTTTTCTTATCTTTGATCCACGTATAGCAGATGCCAGGACAACACTGCTTCATTTACATTGTTGGTTTAAATCTGAAGTGTACACAGTGAAGATTATCCTAACATTTAAAACTGCACTCTGCACTGCACACTATTTTTATTAGCGATTAATCTGCTGATTATTTTCTTGATCATTTTCTCTATATAATGTCAGAAAATAGTGAACATTTCCCGTTGATATATCTTACATGTTCGAATATGTATCCAAAAGTCCCAAAGATATTTAATTTACTAGCATACAAATTAAGATGAGAACTAGGATGTTCCTGTATTAATCTCCCATAGGGGAAATTAATTATTCCGACAACTGGTTTTGTTGTATAAATATGTTAATTGTAAAGCTATGAGTAGAGGAAAAGTCCGCTAGCCGCTAGGCTACTTTATGCAGTGTAAATTAGCCATAGGCTTAATAATGTTATAATTAGGGATGAAACGATCACCGGTTTAACGGTAAACCATGGTAAAATTCCCGACGGTTATTATTACCATACACATACACCGGGTACGGTTAACCGCGTTTTTATAATCTCACGGCAAACACTGTCCAGCGTCTCCCAGAAGCGTGCGCAGAATGCAACATGGGTTTGTTTGGGTCAGTGACAACACGGCGGAGGACTCCCTGCGGAGATTTTTCGGTCACTCTGAAGTCCGGTCGTATTTTAGTTTTTATGAGAGTGCTGAGGGAAACTTGATTGAAGAAAATAACCTTATAGTGAACACAGGGTGAGTGAACTTTTAGCTTTGGTTTGTCTCTCTGACTTGCTAACAGCGAGTAAACTGAAGCTCTCAGTGTTGCTGCTCTTGTAAAAACGCTAAATGTTGTTCTGCTGCTGTGTGCGTCGTGTGTCGGCAGAGTCTATTCTTCCACTGCACATGATAACACGTTACACTTTTTAGTCAACCAACCAGCATTTCTAGAAACGCTACAGACTCCACTGTATTTATGTCAGTTTTTGGGCTCATTGTAGTTACTATCACTGTTTTCTAAAGACTTATTTGTTTTCATGTAATTGTCCACGGGGTCATTGTATTACCTATAAAATATACAATCTTGATAATGCACACTTAGATGATTTTCATATGTTTACAAAAGATATTTGCTGTTATTTTATTTTTTATGCAAACAAAATGGCAATTGTATTTACAGTTTTCAATATAAAACTTGTTGAAATGGTTTCAGTTTGTGTATCAGTACATTTTAATATTTTTTTGCACATTTTTACAATACCGTGATAATACTGATAACCAAGATAATTTTGGTCACTATAATCGTGATATGAAATTTTCATACCGTTTCATCCCTAGTTATAATGGTGACTAGCAAGTTATTGTATAACCTCGTCGTCTTTGCTCGAGCTAAAGTAAACATCACAGCTGCTGAGAGGGAGTTTGGGCTTTTAGGTGGGCAGCACAATAATAATTTTATTTTGATTAACTTGTATTTATAATTGTTGGAAGCCAATATCGAAATCATGATTAAAATTTGATTAATGGCACAGCCCTAGACTCAGTTTTACTGTTCTTAGCTGACAGGAGTGGCACCCGGTGTGGTCTTCTGTTGCTGTAGCCCATCTGCTTCAAGGTTTGATGTGTTGTGCGTTGATATTCTGCATACCTTGGTTGTAATGAGTGGTTATTTGAGTTACTGTTGCCTTTCTGTCATCTCGACAGAAAGACAACAGTAACTATAATCAGTCTGCCCATTCTCCTCTGACCTCTGACATCAACAAGCCATTTTCGTCCACACAACTGCCATTAACTGGATATTTTCTGTTTTTCAGACCATTCTCTGTAAACCCTAGAGATGGTTGTGCGTGAAAATCCCATTAGATCAGCAGTTTCTGAAATTATCAAACCAAGCAGTCTGGCACCAACAACCATGGCACGTTCAAAGTCACTTAAATCCCCTTTCTAACCCCATTCTGATGCTCAGTTTGAACTTCAGCAAGTTGTCTTGACTACATCTACATGCCTAGCTGCATTGAGTTGCTGCCATGTGATTGGCTGATTAGCTATTTGTGTACAGTGGCAAGTGAGCGAGAGTGTGTGTGTGCGCGAGTGTGTCTATGTATGTACTTCCTCGAGAACCTTAAACACCTTGCTTGACGGGTGGGAATATACTGAAAAGAGTTCTCAGTCTTTTAGGCAAAAACGGAGCGGACTGGGGGAGAGAGACAGAGAGAGGCGGGGCAATCCGGGGTGTTTACCTGAGGTGTAGGTGTCTGTGAGTGTGTCTGAGTGTGGGGAGAAGAGAATTCTGAGGCAGGTCCAAAGCATACTTAAAAACAATAATAAGAATGTTTGTGGTCATTAAAACCTGCTTTCACAGGGTGGTATAGTGAAAATTTTAGATTTTTTTGCTGGGGGGGCGGGGGTTTACAATCACAATGCCGGCTCATTGTCGTGATGTCTGTCAGCCATCGCCGATGGACGATGGCATCGTCTATCGGCCCAACCCTAATATTACAATATTATAATAATATTACAATATTACTAACAACAATATTTTGACAACAACATACTTCAGATAATTTAACATAATAGAAGATAATAGAACATTCCCCTCAGATGTGACTTGAGTCTTGAATCATACAGATTCTCACACTTAAATTTTGGCATTTGCACCTACATAATAATCTGCACATAGGAGTTAAATTAAGCTCACATAGCTTTACCATGCAGCATACAGAAGACAGCACCCTACCCAAACCTCACAGGTCAAGCTGCAAATTCCACAAAAGACGCTCATTGTAAACCTCATTATACTTCATTTTTTTCACGTTGTTCACTATCCTGTGACTCTTGAGGAGGTATAGACTTCCAGATTGTGAGTCATCGTCAATGATCAGTATGCAACACAAACACTGAAATATGAGTCTAAGGAATGTCTGTGCTTCCAAAGTAAAGATTGCAATAAAGCACAAGCTTAGAATATCAGGTACATACTGAATGCTAAATCTCTGATGAATTACGCTTTTCATTGTTTTTGTTATATTCCTCTGATTTGAGAGGTTATAATCTATAATGTACTCTAACCATTATGAAACCTGCCCAGTTATTTCCTGAAAGACAAGATGTCCCGTTGTCCAGACAAGCAGAGAGGGTGGGGGGGGGACCAGAGTTGGTAGTCTGTATGTTTTTTGTCAGGGCTCAGGAGATGCTTGTGTCTGGAAAGTGTGCCGTTTCCATTACAGTCTGTCTCATTTCACTGCAGCAGTGGCAGTGTTTTTGCTTGGAGGCCCGAGGATAAGGGGCGAGCTCTGTGGCCTTGTGAGTCCACGCCTCAGTGGTGCAAGGTAAGGGAGGGAGTGGCTGTGGCCCAGCTAGACACACACATGGGTTACATGTGCAGCTTCAAAGACATAGCTAGATGGGCCTGACTGCTGGCAGCCTGTTATCACTGACAGAAAAGCAGAAGGCTGCCAGGGACTGGTTTCATACTGAATGCACACATCCAGCAGCCAGCCTTGGAGAATCCTTATAATTCATTTCGAATCCACCTGATTAATGTAAGTTCAATATTGACTGTCTTTAAGCTCTGCTTAGAGTGGTGGGAGTGAATCAAACAGTAAATTTGTCAGCCAGCTAAACAGTGAGTCTGAAACTCACTATAAAGCTCTGTAAAGCCAAAGACTGCTGCAGATTTTGGTGATAATGTTTATAGGTTCACCACTAAGAGCAACATTGTCACATTGTTTTAATGTTGTCGTTTGATACATTATTATAAAATTCAATTATATCCACTTTAAGTAAACATTCAGCCATCAAGTTACATTAGACCATTAAAGGTTTTGTTCTTTTTAGTTTGAAGGTACAGGAAGGCCTCTAAACACAACCAGTAAAATCTCTGCATCTTTTTATTCAGCATTTTATCACTGTAGTCATCCTGAAGCAGCTGTAGCTTACAATGATGACATCAGTAGTATGTTTTAATAAGCTGAACCAATGGATGTTGGTACCAATGTTGGGCACAGCCAACAACCTATCTTGGCATAAAGGTATAATGATGACAATGATTAATGACAAGAAAAGATCATCGGTGCCAACCTGCCCTCCATTCAGGACATATACATTTCCAGAGTCAGGAAACGGGCAGGAAACATCACTGCAGATCCTTCTCACCCCGGACACAACCTGTTCCAGCTCCTCCCCTTTAGTAGGTGTCACAGAGCACTGTACGCCAAAACCAACAGACTTATGAACAGTTTCTTCCCACAAGCCATCACTCTGATGAACAGCTGATTTCTGACTCACGGTGTCAGGAACAATTCTTGTGCAATAACCCAGTAACTCTACTTCTAATCAGCCACCTGTTTACACTTATTATTTATTCACCATTCTCTATTTCAGTGCTGTCCATACTGTTATATTGTCATATTGTAGATAGTGTATACCAAATCCACCTACCTCAAGTCATTACTCCTGCACAAAATACTTATTTATTCCAGCATCCTTTGCACCATGCTTCATTGCACTGTGTACATGTCTACATGTATGCATGTATATGTACCTTTTATATCACATCTGCCTCTGACATGTACATACTCCTGCATCCTTTGCACTCTGCTCACTGCACTATTTGTCAATATGTCTATATTGTTTTTGTTCATAGTGTGTATATTTGTGTTGTCTACACTGAAGTCTGTGTCTGATTTTATTTTTATTATTGTGATTTTGTATTTTTGTATGAGTAAGCACATCATGAGCAATGTACAATCCAGAGTCACATTCCTCGTATGTGTACACATACCTGGCAATAAAGCTGATTCTGATTCTGATCAGCGGACATGAACAACAATGCCAGGTGCTGCTGACCTGCCGCACAGTCGTGAATTCACGTCAAGGATGGTATGTTCAGTAACTAGTAACGCAGCGTTATTTGCATTAGTAACTAGTAATAATATTACTGTTTTAGAAAAGTAATTAGTTACACTACTTAGTTACTGGGAAAAGTAATGTTATTACTAGTAACGCGTTACTGTCCAACACTGTTCCTCACAACATAGATGAGTTGGTGAAATGGCCTGCAGCAGATAAAGCAATAATCTGTGGTGTCCTAGAACCTTCCTCTCGACACCAGAGACAGCTGAAGTTGCTCAGGAACCAAAAGTGTCAGCAAGTCAACAAAGACCCTGAAGAATAAAGATACCAGCATTCAAGAAAAACCATGCAGTGTACCATGCAAGAACATATCATCCAGTGTTCAACAACCAGAAACATATTAATAAACCTTTGAAATATCCACAGTACCAACTATAGCACAGTCACAGCATTAGCTATCTGGAAACATACCCGAGACATTACAGAGGTTTTAAAAAAAACTATTCAGTCATCAGATTTACACACATCAAAACATCATCATACAAAGTTAGCTACCTCACTGCTAAATCCCTGCAGTATGGTTAATTCCACATGGTTTTCTTCTATTATACTTTAAAGTCAGATTCTCCTGCATCCAGCCCTGCTGGTTAACATTAGCACCTGACCTCTTGTTTCATGCTGAAAGAAGGAAAAAAATCTTTCTGGGAAAGCCCTTCATTAACATTTATGGGAAACCTTTTGGCCCATCTTGTTTTTTTCCCTTTCAACATTAAAACACATAGTCCTTTTCCTCATTTTCCATACCAGCCCCTCCATCTAACTTCACATGGCTGTTTTGGGAAATCCCTCATAATCGGCAGTTAGTCTGTACTTTGCCTGGCAAACTCTACTTTTTTCCCCTTTGGGAACATATCCAGTGCATTCTTTGGAAATTGTGGGTGTAACTGTGTGGTATGATGGTGTTTTCTTTCTGCAGATTTCCATGCTGTTTTTAGTATTCTGGACAGAGCAAAGAGGAACAACAGCTGGAACACCTCAACAATGAAAAGAATGCAGATATGAAAAGACAAAGGTTTTTTATACAATGTAGACCGTATGCATGGCTTCAAAAGGTGGTCAGATGCTACACTTATGCAAGCTCACAGCCAAATTTGAGTTTGCCTTTTTCGCAGTTATTCAGAATGTCAATTGCACGAACAAAAACTAACATTATCTAAGCAGATGGTGGGAGGGATTTATTGAGGGAAAAGTCTTTGTCAGTCACACTCCTTATGTCCAATTCTCTGACTCCACTTATCCTCCCACCTCACTTCTGTGGCTTTCCCAACCTTTTACCCAGGGGTTTCTCTTGCTGTGAGCAAGCAGGCACCATACACTAGGGACTCCCTGCGTGGGAGGGAAGAGAGGGTGGGGGAAGCCTTCAACAAGAACTTCATTTTAACATGACTCACACAAAACTCTCCACCTCCTTTCTCGACCCTTCTTGTAGCTCTGTAACCCCTGCTTTGCACTGCACTCAAAGCACCAAACAAATCTTTCCCACTGGAAAAGGCCATGGTAGGTCAGGCTCCGGGCCACATAATGTTTTGTTTTGTTGGACATTTTGTTCTGTGGCACACCTTGGGCCTCCCAAATGTTGAAATAGCTTAAATATGTGGGAGCTCTGGGTATTTTACTTTGGCTTTCCAGGGGCCTCAACTCGTGGAACAAAAACAAACACAATGGGGATTCCTACTCAAATCATCTCAATTGAATCATCTTTTGGTATATGTGAGACAGATGCCAAGTTTTGATAGGGGTTAAGGGTAGTAAGAGTCGGTTAACCACAGCTCTCGGAAAGCCTGACAGGTTATGGGAAATGACTTTGGGTGACAGTTGTCAGGCATTCCACTTTCCATATAACTTTTATTTCCCTTTTTGATCCTAAATCATATGTACTTCCACAAAACCTCCCTGGCAGATGTCTACTTAAGCATATTACCATCTTACATCAGTTCATCCTGTTTCCGAATGTCATTCAGTACAGTCTGATTTAATTGTTCAGCAACAGCTTCTTGAAATTTCAGACAGCCCATACTTTTTCCCTAGCTTGTTAAAGGACCATACGACGAAAAATGCAACAGCAGCATGTTTTTCCAGTGTCCCTGTTGCTCAGGATAATCCACTCAACACATCAGCAGTTTTCATAGGGACTACATCTTTGGTAGAAAGTAGTTCCAATGAAAACAGTGAGGCTGTGGATTATCTTCTGAAGCCAGGACGTTGCTTCTGGAAGGAGATATTGCTTCTCAAATGTAAAAGCTTTGAGCACCACCAACACAATTCCATTCACCTCCATATTGTTTTGGGTACCTGTGGCAAAATATGTATTTTTGTCATTTTTAGTAAACTTGTACTTACAAATCATGTTTACTCTACATTGATACAAAGACCAGATGTTTAGAACGATGGATTACACAATCCAAGTTAAGTTTCAATCAATTTTACGCTAATAGATTTTCATATTGTTTAGAAGTTGATAGAACCCAATGGATGGTTTAAATGGTTTGGCTTGCATGGGATGCAGAGTGCTTAGTTGTGATTTAAAGCAGTGGTTCTCAAAATTTTTCACACCAGGGACCCCTAAACTAACACAAATTAGACCACGGACCCCCATTTTTGTCTCAGGGTTCCCCATCTGATAGTATTTTTGCTTTTAGGTGTTTTATTACAGAAAGTGTATGAAACCCATGACCAAAATAGTCAGACATAGTCAGTCACTATACTACTTATATAATGCAAAATTATAAATTATAATGAAAATACAGTATTCCCCTTTTTGCTGGGGACCCCCTGGATCCCCATCAAGGACCCCTGGGGGTCCCCCACTTTGAGAATCACTGATTTTGTTGCACATTGACTAAAATGTGAAAAACCATTATCCTTTAAACACTAGTTATACATGGCCATGTGTTCTCACACAGACTTTATAGTTGCAGTGTAGCACATGGAGTGATTGACATAAAAGTACCCACTTTCACCTCCACCCCAGCCTTGTCACCCTTTACTAGAGATGTGGGTGGTCCTTTATTTGTCAGCCCAGGTAGGCCAAAGGTGAAGGCGATTAGGGTTTCCCACTTGGGTTTCCCTCGAGGAAAAAAAAACGCACAACTTCTTTTCTGTGTACGTTGTTTTCAACATAGACAATATTTACTTATGTTAAAATATGACTATTCACTGATTTTATTAGTGTTTTATTGCAACAGCTCAAGAGTAAATCTCAGTTTATCTGAGAACCTTCTGATTCATTTTAAAAGAGCTTCTTAAAATGCTGGAGGAGAGTGGAATGGCCTTTAACCGAGCTAGCACTCACAGTGCTTATGTTTGGCCTCCTATCTTTGGAATATTTAACTTTTTTTCCAATTGATGTCTTACAGCACAGGGAATTTTGGTCATAAAAGCATTTTATTAGAGTTGCTTTCAGTGGTATAAAACAGAGCGACCTGGAAGGCATGCAAGCTGTTTGTGTTGAGTACAAACAACCATTGCTGACGGCAGCCTGCATTGCAGCAGTGCTCATAGAGGTTGTCAAATATTTTTTCCTGTAACATTTTTTCCTATTCAGCATGAATTCTTGGTTGTGAATGTAGTTTTTATCAGACCTAGGGAAACTAGCTAAAGACGGCTGAACTGTAATGCTCCATGAGGTAGGTGAGTTTATTGGCTTTTCCCCCTTGTTTGGGTACAGAAGTCGAGTATGTGGGGGTCAAACCCAATAAACACAGAGGAGACGGTGCCAAGTGGAGATGTATTTACTGAAGCCCCTTCTGTTTTTCCCAAAGGTGGAGGCTCATGTCTATTTGTAACCAACAGCCTCCATCCCTCTGCTTTCCAATAGTTCCTAGCCTGCAGCTCTCGCGTATTTGTGGAGCCATCACAGTGAGAGGTAGGCAGCAGACACATTCTTTACAGCCCTGCTGATTGGAATGAGCACTTTATTTGCTCTGGGACAGACTTTGGACTTGTCAAACAGACTCATATTCCTGTTTATTTTTGCAGTACTCTGCTATGCTTGGGTGTCTCTCTATGTGAGTGTGCACTGAGTAAAGCGAGGTATTACAGTAGAATATGTTACTTAAGTCACTCCTCCTTTATCCATGAAGTTTCTCAAAATTTCTTTTTTGCATATCCCTCCTCTTTAACTACTTATTACTGCATATTTGACTATTACTTCTAATACCTGACATATTTGCAATCCTGCTTAAAAATGTGTACGTCCCTCCTTCCTGATAACAAATGATCTCTGAGGTTAAGAGTGTTATCAAAGAGTGATTCTACAAGGCTTATTTAGAAGAGGTACTCCTTAACCTGTTATTGTTTCTAAGAACCTCTGTAGTTAAATGCTTACTGGTAAAATGCCATAAATCTTTAAGGATAGGTTTTATGATCATCTTAGCTTTAAAATGAATGTGGAAAATGGGACCTAGATCCTTGGAGCTTCACTCTCATGGTGTTAAATAAAGGGATTGTTTCATATAACCCTTTATTAAACTATTTCTTAAGAGTCTTTTGTATCATCAGCCCAGCACCCAAATTGTGACCAATGTTCATTGAAAGATTTATGATGAGATGTAATTTTGGTATTCTCTTTCAATTTCAGCTTTTAATCTAGAAAATAATAAAAGGAGTTGATAATAAACACCTACTAGAGCATAAACAGAAAACTAATTACGTGAAGACTATTTCTTTTTAATGAGTCTCTACACATAACCAGTCATCCAAACTTTTATGTGTAATTAATGAAGCCTTTCTCAGCTCTCCAAAATGCAATTACCTCTCTCACACACACCATAGAGAAACCCCATTTAACAATCAGGGGCATAATGCCCTGCACTTTAACTGTGTTTCTCATTCTCTTTTCAAATGATTTATGTAATCTTGGCCTTGCTGCTATCTCCCACCATTCAGACAGCTGTAAATGTGTCTAAGCAGGACTATAGTGTGGTATTTTCCTCCTTGGAGCCCTGATATCCTGGGAGCCCCAAGTGAAAGCAGTCTGACAGTGCAGTAAGTTTGGCTTAAACGGCTCTTTTACTGAGACAGACTGCCACATCCTTGTGGTCAGTGTGGCGCGAGGGTCTCCAGATCTGTTACTGTTAACTGTGTACGCCTTCACATTGACCTACTTCTCAACATTTATGTAATCCTAAAGCTGACGGGGGTGGGGGGATGGGTGGTGTCATGGCTTGGTTAACCACAGGTATGTTCCAACATACACCAAGGATTTGTTTGGATAATGCCAGGACAGGCCATAGAGGGTTTGTTTTCTCTTGGCTGCTACTAAATGACTTGTTGTCATTTCATTTCTCATACTTTAGTTACAGGCTGTGACAGCACTAACCCTCCCAGTTAGTTCTCTTTAGGAATTTAACATTTGACCACCATGACAGCGTCAGACTGGGACCTTTTTTCCGTGTATGCTCCCACCTGTGTGAGTCATATGAGTGCTTTGCGTGTCCTTAATGATTACTGTTCCTTCAATAGAGACGAAGAAAAAAATAATTAAGGACTGATTTCCGATAACAGAACTTTACTCTCAGATTCATGTTTTTTTTCTGTATGCATCCTCTTTGTGTTAAATGTGCGTGCATGCATGTGTGTGCATGTCTGTGTGTGTGCCTGTGTGTGAAATGGAGTGTAAGATGTGTATGAATGTAACAATAGCCCTGTCTGAGCCCCATTACAGCTTCTGTAGATTTCCCTCTCCCTCATGGCTGCCATTGATTCAAGCCTTCAGGCTCTTTCTAAAGAAGGAACACGGTGAATCCACTGCCCGTGGCAAATATTTGACAAATCTATAATTGAGCCATTTAATCGCACTTACTCCTCTGAGCAAACAAAGGGAATCATCTCTCTGTTCCCTCCATGACGTCAGAGACTTAGTACCTGAAAGGTTCAGATAGCCTAATCCACCTATTTGTTGCATAGCTAATGACATTTATGCATTTATTTTAAATTCCACTTGGTCGATTGCCCTGAATGCAGTCATTATTCCCATTCTGTATTCTTTGAACTTTCCTCTGCATTAGGCCTCTGCTATCTGTTACGATCATCATCTGTGTCCTGGATGTCCAGCCAAAGCTCAGCTATGACGCACAAGACTCGTTGTTCAAACTTGTGCCCGTATGTCAATACAAACAAGTCATTTTTGTTATTTCTTTTTGCACACAATAACTAGACTGCAACATTTGACTGATTTATTTTTGAGTCACGTCAGGTTATAAAAGAAGCCTCAAAGCTGTAGAAGTTAATATTTTTATATTAACAATAGATCAAATGTACTATGTAGATAGATGTACTACAAACCACTGTAATATGTAAGAAGTACAGGAAGACTATAACAACAAAAGAGGGCAATGCAACAAACTTATTGTGGTTGAGTACAAGGAGAGCCAACAGCTATAGTGAGTTCTAAACCAAAACTTTTTTCAGTTTCACTATATAGTCATATTGTAAAGACTGTCATCATCGCAGAAATGCCCAGAAATATTATGATATTATTTAACAGCCATATCGCTCACCTTTAGTGAAAGTGGTCACTCATAATCATGGCCCAACAGATAATTATCTTTAAGCTCATTGTTTTGGTTTATGGCCTGCACCTTTACTGTTTTGGTTCACTCTCACCACTCTCATCAAACCTGTTTCCAGCCACAGCTGAAAAAGCTCTCATAAATCCACTACACCACCAGACAGACAAAGTTAATGACTAGCTAGGGAACATTGTGGTGCATTTAGCAGATAAAAAGCCTTGTATTTCCTGAGCTAAAAGGAGATTGAATATTGGACTTTGCCAGGTGGCCAGAAACACGACTTGAGGATGAATGTTAATGTTGCTCCGTGTCTGCTGGGTGTTTAAACAGACCAGTGGTTCCCAAACTTTATTTAAGAACAAACAAAACAAAACAAAAGAAGCTGTGGTGAGTTTAGACTGTGTTGAGCATGAGATATATCATCATTTTGAGTTCTGTTTATCGGGTCAGATCTTTCAATCTCTTGCTCTGACGGTTTTCTGATTGCTGAGCTCCTGAAAACTCCTGAGCCTGCATATTACATGTTGTTTTATCACCTAGAGTTTTTAACATGATGTTTATGATATTTATTACGTTTTGTCTTCTGTTTTGAAATGTCTTAATACTACTGCTGGGCAAAGATAAAATTTTTTAATTGCAATTAATTGCATGATTTTCTGCGATTAATCGTGATTAATCTCATAGTTATGCGCAAAATTGAATAATGAATTCTAAAGTAGTGTATTTCGCACTTTTAATTTAAATGGACTGATATACACACAAAAGTGCAATAACATGTGGTTTGTCAACACTTTAAACAAATAAGGTGCATTTTACCAGCAGTTTTCCCTTTACACAGTAGCAATAAAATATTTCTTGTAAATCTCAACTTAAACATTAATCTAATCAAATCAAATATTAAACCAAAACTATTTGCCACTGCCAGGGCATTACCTTTTATCTAGCTTGTTAAAACAAGAGTCCAGAGCCACGATCATAACACAGGCACCGGGTTGGAGCAACAGGTTAACAAATATAAATCTGTTTATTTGTTGTTGTTTTTTCTGATCAGGTATCAGCATAAACATAATATAATAATGTTCAGTAGCAAGTGTCCCTGTCAGAGTGAGGTGAAGTGGTCACCTCACGCACACGCCCGCCCACTGTCGAAGTAGAATTGTCTTGAACTTTTTGTAGCCTACACGATGGAAGAGAGACTGAGCCTCACTGTTTGTGAGTTTCCAGAATCTATTACTGTTTACTAAATAGTTACCAGGGCATCAACAAAAGGGAATTTGCATGGCAGAGCCACAAAACTAGATTTAGGCCTTTCAGGTAAAGTTATGTATAATGTTAACTTAAGTTAAATAGGCTACAGCTGTTTAGCACACAGAAGCCATTGCCATGGTTACTATCCATAGAGTGCCTGCCGTTTACTCGCGGAGCACTTCTCTCGAGTTCACCTGACGAAAGAGCAACCCTGCGGGGCCAAGCGACTACGTTAACATTTTAAGAACGTTCCTAAGACTGACATCTTCCCCAATACTAATCAGCATGCAGTGTGTAGCTATCCCCTTCGCTATGGCATTTGATCGCTTGTCTTGCTTTTGTTTATCTACTTCTCCCACGCGCTGCATCCAACATAGTCTGCCGAAGTCTCCCTCCACTGCTTGTTTGGGTGGGTGATTTGCGGGATGATCAACATCCCAGCCCTCCTGTGACTCATGGTTTGACTGTATGTGTATTCAGAGCCAGTGAGCAACGGACTTTCAAAATAATAATAATAACAACTGCGTTAACGTGCGATAAAATCATTGTTAACGATAATTAATTAATGCGTCAACACGATAATGCGTTAATGTGCCTAGCCCTTTTAAAAACACTTAATGTAATGCTTCACAGTTTTTATTTGTTAAAACCACAAAATAACGATGTCCCATCCTCGAGACACCCCATGGTGACACGGCCCCCACGTTGGGAACCACTGAAATAGGCAGCTGTTTGCTAACACATTCTCCATATCAACATTATATGGTAAAAATACTGTATACCAGTGTAGCGTTTACAGCTTGTTCCTCCTCACCCAGGTGGCAAAAACATAGACTAATGTAGGTTTAAAGATGTATTACTTTGTCTTATTTTAGACAGTTTAAATTAACTTTTAAAACCAAGGTAAGAAATAAAAAAATAAATTATTTGTGACCAAATCACTGCATATAAAGTCTGTATTGTTTTGCCCACCCAAACTTGATTTCATGTACTTAATACATTCACAAGCTGCAGGTGATAACTGACATTTAAATAGGTTAACCTCTTTGTGTGTGAAGGAATGCTGTATGCCCATTATGTCGGAGCGTGGGACTCTGTTGCCTGGTGTAGGGAGGCTAGGATGACATTCAGGAATGCTATTGTTGTGTACTCTCTTTCCTTTCCAAATGCGCTGTGCTCTATCAGACTGATGGTCCTTTTTAGCAGAATGCGATATCCACGGGTACCAGGGGCGAGAGAAGGGGTCCATAAAAAGCCCCAAATAAAAGGCTGTTCTCTCTGCTCTGTCTCCCCTGTCCTGTGTTGGAACGGCAGGAATGTGGCAGGCGGACCGACTGGATCTCAGAGCCTTCAGCCCCTAATGAATTTTAAAAGGCCTTTTTCATTCAAAGCAGGGTGCTGGCTAACAGCATGTTGCCTGGCCAAGCACTCGGGGGAAAAGGAGGAAAGAAGAAGAGAGGAGCATAAGAGGGTTTGAGGGAGAGGAGAAGGAGGTGCTGGCAAAGTGAGTTGGCACCTATGCAGGGTGGGGTATTGGATGTCCCTCACAGTGAGAGATAATAGGCCACTCTGCATGAGAAGCCACTGTAAGAGCATTCTTGACCCTGCCACGAGGGTCTAAAGAGAATAAAGGGAATGTGAGAGACGATAAAAGAAAGAAAGAAGGGAAAAAGGGCCAGAGAGGAAAGTTAGATGCCGCCTTTTGCCACAAAGATAATAAGCACTATAACTTCCACATGTATTAGTATATTACTTTTCTGTAAATGCAAAATGAATTACAAGAGGAAGCAGCAAAACATTTACTTAAGCTTAATCTGCTCTAATTTACAGTATATTTTTGGGGAGCTGTGTAGGACGTGCAGTGGCATGCTAAGTGTTTCCTACTATGCTGCAGCTAGCAGAGCTTTGCCAATCATGATTACAGCACTTAGTGTTCTGCCAGAACCTAAAATAAAAATCATAAACAAGCATTCATTTTATTAGACTGATACAGGTGAACACAACTATAGAAGAATGCATACAACAGACAGGTTAAAAGCTTCAGCTACTCTACATTTCTGTGCTTAGTGTTGCAATGTGCAAGATATGTGATGTAAGCGAATTTATGTCATATTCACAGATGCAAATATACAATATACCCCTAATGCAAAAATACATCTCAGAAATGCTATTCTGGTGGGACTTTCCCATGTTACAGAGAGTTATTGAGAATGGTGTGATCGATCCATTTAGCTGTAGTATTATGGACAAAAAATTGTTGATTGCATGGTATCAAAGAAAAATTTTAAACTGAGTAAAGCAAGAAATAATAAATAGCTTGAGATAGGGTTGGGCCGATGTTGAGCTGGCATCGTGATTGTTATTATAATGCCCTGTGAAAGCAGGTTTAATCCCCGCGGACATTAGTATTTTATACCTGCTTTGCACCTGCCTCGACTTCTAAGTTCAAGTTCAATCTTTAGTCCCACCAGGGGAAATTTGATTTGCAATAGGGTTAAAACAAACATACATGAGTTATATACAACCTGTTTTGTTCGTCTAAAAGTACTCAGTAAGTTGAAATGGTAGCTTCAACAATCTATCGTTCTGAGCAGAAGCTCAAGCTCAGTACAGATTTAGGGCATTAATTGCCGTGGGTGCAAAGGAAAATTTGTATCGATGAGTTTTTATTTTGGGCAATCTGTATCTTCGCCTATAGGAGAGAAGACCAAATTCCATCACTTCTCCCCACACTCAGACACACTCTCACTGTCTCTCACTGCAAACATACCAACTTGCCCCGCCTCTCTGTCTCTCTCTCTGCTCTCCTGACTTTCTGCATCAGCAGTATGTTTTATAAAGTCAGCCAAAAGACATGGAAGTCGTCTCTTTTGCGGAGTTATCCACCTGCCATCTGTAATGAACCGCACGTCGGCTTGTTAATGACGAAGACTATCAATCAACCTAAAGCAATATGTCAATTGTATGTTCACTGTTGCTTTACCTGGTCCTCGCTTGTAAAATATCCATCGTGTCTGTGACTTGTAACGTAATACGAAGTTTTTTACCAAGTGATGTCTTTGTGTGAAACCCCCCCCACCTTCGCTCGCCCGATTTTCATTGTAGACATTGCAGAGGGTTTTGTTAGCACATAAACCTCCATTAAACCTTGCAGTTATCCATTAAACCAGACAGCATGATAAAGGTGCACTCCTGCCAACTTTGCACTGGAATATAGGTTATCTGCTTCAATTAATTAATGTTGAGCTCAAGTCCCATTGGTGGGACCTACAAAAGATGCATTTAGTTCAAATAGCATTCTTGCTATTACGAAGTAGACATTGATTCAAGCTGTCACTCTGATCAAGACTGGCCAATAGATACGCATCTTTTCTACGTCCCACCCACAAGATTTCAGCTCAACATTTTGGATTTGCAAACATTTTTAATCACACATTTGTGAGCGTGGGTACTTTTGCTCTCAAACCTATTTTTTAAATGCATAATATAGCCTCAAACACAGTAGCACTTTCAGTGCAAGACTTATCCCCCCAAAATGCAGCACAGAGTGCCACAGGAAGTCATTCCTGCCTATGGCCATCAAGCTTTATAACTTCTCCCTCTAAGTGTCTGACACACGGACACTTAGTTAGTTTTTAAACTGGGCCGTATTATCTATTTTTGTGCAATATTATCTGTTTAATAATTAATGAGCAATATTCTCTGCTTCTATTTATTGACTAGTTCTTTCTGGTTCACCATAATAATCTTTAATAATGTAAATATTGTACATACCCACAATCCTTATATTTTTCTTATATTTTATATTTATACTCTTATATTTATATACTCTTTATTACTATTTCTCTTCCTTGACAAGTGTGCAATTGTGACAAAGAATTTCCCCGGGGATCAATAAAGTATTTTTTGACGCAAAAGTAACTCCATAAATCTCAGGGTCTCAAACCATCGGGGCATCATTTGGTATAAGATGCAGAAACATGTTTGGTAACACTTTCTATGAAGGTCATCGCTATAATGAGTTACGCATATATTTATAACACGATATAATGCATTCATAAGCCTTTATAGTTATGATCACTTACAAACATGCATTAGGCGCTATAGCAAAGTTCAAATGTATTATGACCTTTTGATGTAATGTTTTATAACTAATAGTAATACCAGTTTATATCAACATGCAGCAAGAATCTCCGCCCATGTTCCATAAGACATTATAACCATCGACTCATTATAAATACACCTTAGTCAACATTTAGAATTAGTGATATAAAATGGAATAATGGCTTATAGTAATGTTTAATGTTATATAGCATGTCTTTGTTTGCTTTAAGTAAAGTGTTAAAATATCTATCCCTGTATAATATATTACAGGTTGACACAATACCATATGAACTAATTATAAGACCTTATAACACATCATTGTTTGCTTTAAGTAAAGTGACACACATTTTGCACAGGAAAACAACTTTTATTTATGTTTCTTCACTTCATGAACGATCTGTATGAATTTTGAACATTTTGCAGTTTAGCAAAAAAACACATCATAATTACATCAAGGACACTCATTGTCAGGGTGGTGAAAGATCGCTCAAGAGAAGACCTGTTGCCAACCAACATCATGTAAGAAGAGGCTCAGATGTCACAGATGAATGGCGAGCCTATGGACAGGCCCTAACAGATGCAGTGGACAATTAAAGACAACCACTTCAGAAAACGTAGCCTATTAAAAGACATTTTAAAGTAATTGAATGGGAATACTGTTAGCTAGCGCTAACCGCCTTCACTTTTCCAGCAGTTGCGGAAACAACAGACTTAACGGACACATTGTGACCTACACTGCACATGTTCTGCCAGACTGACTTAAGCCTAACTTAAATATTTTCTCTCGCTAACTTTCACCGTTTTAACCTTTGCTAGACGTGAGTGATGCTAATCAGTCCGAATCCATATTGGATTGTTTGAGACTTTGTACGTATGGAATTCAGGATGTTGACACAAGCCCAAAGCTAGGCTTGAGTGCTGCTAAGGGAAGATGATTCTCAGCAACTTCTCCAAGGCAGCTAGCCAAATCTGGAAACTGCATATGAGTCAGAGGAG
This sequence comes from Micropterus dolomieu, assembly GCF_021292245.1. Taxonomy (NCBI): domain Eukaryota; kingdom Metazoa; phylum Chordata; class Actinopteri; order Centrarchiformes; family Centrarchidae; genus Micropterus; species Micropterus dolomieu. The sequence goes on from NC_060154.1 coordinate 6,931,889, forward strand.
GCTCATAAAACAGTTCAAGGACACCGCTGAGTTTGTCAATCTCAGCTGCAGGTGGCCAATTTAGACAAAGTAAAGCAATACATTGTGCTAATGCAAAATGAAAGTTTATGTCATTGTAAACTGATGTTGGAGTAGACTAGATGATACTGTCGCTTAGCTCTAAAGCCACAAATTGATATTAGATGGGGTCTGCTTTGTGAACATTTTATTTGTGTGATTATTCTAGTTTTTCTTGCAGGATTTGGCAGCAGCCTTTGTTTGTTTATAGTAAGTGATAAATTACAGTAAGTCTGTAATTTATCTTTGTGTAGTCAGTGTATACCTCACCATTCCCAAACTGTATACACAAGACCATGACACCACTACACACAATCTTCTCCTCAGTGTGAACTACCTAACCTACTAAAATCTGGTGACATGGTACTAATGTAGATTTTTCTTCCGTTTGTTCTAGTTCTTTTTCCAACACATTTGTGCTTGTTTTTTGTCCACATCTCATTTTCCGTGCGTACTAAATCTCCAGTCCAAACTCACGGGCTACATTTCTTTGGGTCCATGTGGAAAGACCTAATTGATGATCTCTACCACACGCACACAGGAGACAGAGCAGATATCATACTTTTGTATGTATAGGAGCCATTACCTCCAGTGATGTCAGAGGAAATGCCAGAGACATGAAGTAAAGAGTTGTTTCATACAGTCCTGCAGATTCCTGGGCAGATGACCACTGATAGTGCAGTGTGCTACAGACAGAAGAAAAAGGGCACAAGCAGTGGCTGTTAATTATGGTGGAGACTCGGAACAGTGTGTATAATGTGTGTAGGCTTGTTGCAAAAGGTGTTTTTTAATTATATAGTGGATTATACTGGAAATTAAATATTGAGTGCCTGCTCTCTAGCTTTGTTGTGCTAATCTGGCCTCATTGATGGGCACAGACATGCAGGCAAGGTCTTTGTTAATGCATTAAATATTTGAACTGACTGAGGTTTCCCTCACAAATGATGAATCAGTGATGGAGTAGGAATAACTTGGGACCAGCTGAGACTCCACAGCAATGAGACACAGACAACATAACACACGACTTGAACAAACTTCAAAAGCCATCAAGCCAACCATCTGGATTGTTAACTTTCTCAGAACTTGAGTCAACCTTTTATTTGTCACCCAACATACCTACAAACCTAACTAAATGAAAAGCAGAGTTTGTCAGCGATGCCTTTGCTTAGCATACACAAAAATGAAAGGGATTAACTGTTACCTAAACTTAATATGCTGCACACTGTTGCTGTCAAAGCTTTTAAGAAACCACTAATAAATTTGTGAACCCAGTTACTTGGAAGGACATTGTGTTCTTCCTGGTTAACTGAAGCAGAAAGATGAATAGAATGCCTGCAGTGAAGATGAAACATGGAGGAGGAAAGTTTGATTATTCTGTGGGATTCCACTGTCACGGTGAATAGATCGGAAAAGTGCCATTGGTTCATAAGGCTATTTAAAGAAACAGTGATCCAAACGAACAGCTGTAAAAGATTAAATAATAGTATGTTGTTTTGAACATATAGTCAGTTGCCATTTTATTAGATACACCTAGCTAAATCGAATGCAGTCTAATACAGTTCTACAATAAACCCTATCTTCATGAACTGTTTTAAAGATTTATTTACCTGTAAGGCCATTTTGGAGTTTGTGAGCGTGTTTGTGGTGCTGTTGAACTGTATTGCATAATACAGTTCAAGAAAAGGACATTTGTGTATTCATGCATGTGAATGTAGGCCTTCATTGTATTATTGGGCAAGTGAATGGCAGTCTACCTGGATGACCTCATTGTTCGGCCCTCCACAAATGAGGAGAAGCAGAAGCATTGTGTTGGCAAAAAAGCACAGTGAGCAGGCTGAGGTCATAGTGAGATAGGGCTTGTGGAAACACTGATGCTCTTGCAAACATGACTGGCCTTGGAAAATACTCCCGCGGGAACCCCAAAAACAGGACAGTAAAATCACACTGGGCGGTCAGACAGGAGAGCAGACCAACCGAAGTTCAGCCAAAAAAAGACCTGCTCTTTCCTCAGGTTTCCAGTTCAGCGGGGAGGACATGCAGGTGAAATGTGGATTACCCCTAATTTTCCATCCAGCGAATGCATTTCATAATATATGTTAATGTTATCTGGGTGGCATCCTTTTACTTCCTTCCTGTAAATATATGAAAGGCAGATGAGCCAGAACATGAGGACAGGAAGAGGCTAGTTTGTGTCGGTCCTTTAGCGTACCTATTTTCCGCAGCCACTGACTTGTAAAAGTTTTAACATAACTTCCTCCAAAATGACATCATTTCATGGCTCATTAAAATGATGTCATCGAAATCAGTTGGAGAGAAAAGGTTTTGTTTCATTGCGCTCAGTCTCAGGAATCTGGGTACTGCAAAATACTGTGCCTTACAGAAATCCAGTGAAAATCCTCAACTGATTTTCATCATCTTGTTTACAGACATCTGATTAGAACTGGACCGTATCATAATAGTCCTGAAGATAGGAAATGCTGATGGTTTGGGCTATTTAGTGGTGTAGCTTACTGTACGTCATTACGATTCAGTCTTTTGTTTAATATCAGCAGATGTTTGACGTGTATTTCTGTTTGTGTCCTTGTATTTCTTCCAGACGGAGGCAATGAAAGGAGCTCTGAAAGATTTGAATCTGAACATTGTGGAAATGACTGATGAGAATGCCACACTGGATGGAGGAGATGTGCTTTTTACAGGTAAGCTATGTCCCCTCAATCCCTTATATTTTGTGGAACACCTAAACCTTCCAGTCAAGCAACATCCTAAAGCCATCCGCATAAATAAAAAAATCCAGATTATTTGTCACATACACAACCATACACCGTACATGTAGTGAAATTTGTTTGTGCCTAGCTCGAGAAACAAATAACAAATAGTAAAAATAAAATAGAAGACTATAGAATAAAATCCAAACCAAATAAAGTAAAATATTTTTACAATAAAAACATATGGAAGATTTAAAAACATTTTTAGCTGCTACGCTTCCTAAAGGGGTACCATTGTTACTCTGGGGTTTCTATAAATTCATTCAAGGTATATCACATTGTTGCATAAAATAGCTGTTACAGAGCTCTATAAGCTCTGAAAGCCATTGAGTAGATCTTTTGCATTGTTTTGCCAGTTGTTAGTTTATACTGGAATTGAATATATGCTGTAGATGAAACTATGACGGTGAGACATGCAGAGAGGTGGCACCATGTTGTCTGTGTCATGTGGCACCATGTTGTCTGTGTCAGTTTGTACTAGGGCTGAACGATTAATTGCATTTGCCAAAAAATTTGATTTTCTAATCACAAAGGCTGCGATTACACTCTGGTCACATGACACCCAAGAGTAAAGCAGTCTGCTATGAAGCATCAACTTTGCACATTATGCTGTACCTTGACTTGTTGTTGTACAATGGCCTTAAGCAGCCCGGTGCCACGAGGGGCTTTGCCCCCTCAGCTGTACTTTCTAAAATTTACCTGCTGCTGTTTTTCAATTGTAGCCTAAGCCTGTTTTATCTATACAATATTCAAGTACCCCAGTCTTTGACTTTTCCTAAGAGTATGTTATTTAGCCTAGGCTACCACCCACTTTTGTTGAGAGGTATCACTGCCAAGATAAAGACTGAAAAAAACAGCATTTATACGCCAGCGGGGAAAAAATTGATCTCTATAGAGAAAGCAGTCATTTTCGCGTTATTAATTTCTCACTTTAGATCAACATTCTGTGTTGCTACTGGCAACACCTTTGGTCTAAACAGGCCTGCAGACTCGCTCAGCAAGGAGAGGCTGTTGGTGGGGAAGTTACAGTGATGAAGCAGGATTCCGCTCTCAATCATAGCTAACTAAAAATCAATGTGACTTCAGTGTTATTTCAACCATTACTATTGAAACAACATTGAAATGATAGCCTAACTAAAAATCAACGTGACTTCAGTGTTATTTCAACCAATATTAAACCACAGAAAAGAGACTATAATATATTAAAAATATATAAATGACAACAGACAATATAATCAGTTAAAAAATACAAGTTTATTTATACTACTCCTGCTCTGCTCTGTCCACCCATCCGGTCTGGAGCATAGGAAGCCATTTTTGTGCTGCCTGGGCAAAGTCAAAGACTTCTGTCCCCATTGGTTCAGTCAGGGCATCTATAACAGAAAACATACAAACAAAATAACTTTCAGTAATGAAAAGGATGTGAAGATGAACAATGTCAGTCAGGCTGAATTGGCGCTATTTTATTATATAGATATTATATTCGGCAAAGCCTAACAGTTAACTTACTTGAATTCATTAACGTTACAGCTAACTAACCACGTGCTGTTTATAGTTGATGTTTATAGTTTAACGTAATTTAAATTGTCTAACATTAAATGCAGTCATACATTGAATCTGGAGGCTGAAAGTTGAAGAAGACTGACAGATGTATGAAGTTAGCTGGCTTACTTAATGTTAAATGACAGGGGCATTAGCTAGGATCAGTTACGAGCATGAGAAAAGCATGTATATATTTTGCAAAGCACTTAATCTGAGCAAAAATAAAATACAGTTATTATCATGATTTACAGTCCTGTATAGGAAATTTTCTGGTGATAAAGTTAGCATTTATGCTAGAAAAGTAACTTTTTTTCCCCTATTACTATGGAGCTTGGATATTGTGCTATTTGTCAGTATAAAATGGTATTGAAACACTTGTATATAGTCTATGACTGCATATAATGTGAGACAATGTCAATAAACAATGAATGTCTACAAATGTGGGACAATTAAACATTAGATAAATAAATATGTGATTACCTGATGTGGACTTGTGTGTGGGGTTCAGGAACGTTGATCCACCAAGCGATGGTCTCCCGGTCAACAATAATTCAATGACTTTTCAATCATATTTCCCAGTCAACTATAAATAAATGGCCTTTCAATATCACGTAATTTCTGGTCAACTATAAATAGATGAATTTTCAACATTGTTGTTGTTATCCAGTCAACTACAAATCAATGCTAAATCAAGTAAGATCGCTGACGTAATCTCTGTGCATGCGTTGGCGTCTGTAGCCACCTGTCGGACTTCTCCGACAGGTGTCGAGTCTTAAACCGGACTCTTATCCAGTTTTAATCCACACTTTCTCGTTACATTTTTTATATCCTTTTTATTTAACTTAAGTTTTTAACTTAAATTTTACGTGGGTTAAGGATTTTAGTCATCCGACATGGATTTTAAGCTAGATGACCGTAAAAACACCATCAACGCTACTGACCACAACAAAGCTCCGGTGACTATGCTAGTCGAGATAACTCTGCCCCATGAGGACTGCTCACTCCTTAAGAAAGCGAACAAAAAGATTGCTGACCTTATGGAAGACATCCGACGACTTTCAGAGGAACTCAAAAAGAAAGATTCCCTGCTGACTGGCTTTATGGATGTGGCTTCAGTACAAGCCAAACAGATTGTTTCTCTTAGCGCAACCGCTAACATCCAGAACACTGTGCTATGGGACACCTCTAGCCTTCCAAGGCTCTCCTCTTGCTCGACTCTGAAGCATCAGTCAACCTAGGCTGAAGTGGTGGTCCGTGGCTGCAAGAGAGGCTCGGACAGAGCCGCCTCTCCTCCGCACATCCACCTCTCAAACCGCTATGCAGCCCTGTCTGACAACACTCCGGTCCATCCAGCGGATGCACCTGCGGCTTCGAGTCTCCCTGATATGGATCCCTTTCGGCGGACAGTGCCTGCCGACACTGTTGCATCTCCTCCACTGGCTACATCTCCCGCACTGGCGGCAAACGGTGATCTCTCAGGTCTGTAACTGCTACTCCAACACAACACTCGGCAGCTCACACACTCCAAAGTCAGTCCGCATGCAGTGTTGAAGCAGATTCTGCTCAGTCCTGCTCTGGAACCACACAACCGGCATCTCCTCATCCCCTTTTTTCCCCAACCACACTAATAATTGGTGACTCCATAACCAGAAACATACGTTTCTTTAACACTACCACTCACTGCTTCCCCGGTGCCACCACGGCTGACATTTCAAAAAAACTCCAGGACCTAATGCCATCGCTCCCGTCCTCTATCACAAGATTGATAGTCCGTGTGGGAACAAATGACACAGCTCTTCAGCAGTCTGAGCTGACAAAATCAGATTTTTACCGTCTTTTTAACTTTTTAAAGCAGTGTGGAAAGTCCGTTTTTATCTCTGGTCACATACAGTTGGTCGGGGGGCTGGCCGTTTCAGTAGACTCCTTGGCCTCCACGACTGGCTCCAGTCCGCCTGCAGGGCTCACGGTGTGTGTTATGTCGGTAACTTTAATATTTTATGGCAAAGAATGTCTCTTTTTAAGACAGACGGACTTCACCCAAACAAACAGGGCTCAGAAATGTTAGCTGCTCACATACAGCATGTGGTGCGGTCCACACATGACTTACGTGAATGACTAATCATTCATGCAGCACAGCTGGACACACCACCGCTCACTGAACAGATCTCTGCCTCACTGCCACAAAAAACTGTCTCCACCTGCTGGCATGTAAAGTCATCTGCTCCCAGCGTTGTTCCAAAGACTTCTATTCCTGTCATCATCACGCATAGACCAGTAAATGAAATGTGCACATCCCACACAGAAATAATAGTAATCTCTTAAGGATTAGGACAACTGCACCAACTCCAGCACCCAAAACAAACTCATTTAAATGTGAAATCACTTTCAAGTAAGACTTTTATCTTAAATGATTTTATCTTGTCTAAATCTAGATTTTACGTGAATAATGGTTGCAAATGAATGACTATAGCCAGCTAGCTGAACTGTGTCTGCCTCAATATAATTGTTTTAGTCAACCGAGGGTCAGTGGGCTAGTGAGCGTGGATAGGAAAAATGTTAAATGTCATCAAGTACGCTGTGATGAATTTAACTCCTTTGAAGTTCTCACTCTTAAAGTTGGAGGGCTGCAACCTATCATATTTGTTATAATTGATCTACTCTGGTTTTAAATTATGACAGAATTGTTCTTTGTGGGGATTTTTATATTCATGTTGATGACCCCACCAATGTTAATGCAACTGACTTTTTAAATATGTTTTTACCCTGGGTGTCAGCATTTCCTCTGTGGAATTAGTGGACATGACCATATCTGACCACAGATGTATTGTTTTTAGCTGCGATTGGCCTGTTACTCATGCCGCCTCACCAAGCTCCGTGTGTTCTCGCATCTTTAATGAACAAAATGTTTCAAAGTTTTGCACATTCTTTCAGAGCCAAAACCAACACCTGTCTGATTCCAACACCAACAATCTGGTCGATCACTTCAATCATATCTGCTTGTCGTCACTAAATATTACTGCTCCTCTAAAGGTTAGGCCTACGTCTAAAGCTAGTAAGCAACCCTGGATAAATGACAGCATTCGCAGCCTAAAAAGGGAATGCAGGAAAGCAGAGCGCAGATGGAAAAAATCCAGTCTCCAAGTCCATTACCTCAGTCTGAAGGATTTATTAATTAACTACAATAACATGGTTAAGGATGCGAGAACACACAATTTTTCTGAACTCATTACTACACATAAACACAATCCCAGGTTTCTGTTTAAGACTGTGGATCAGCTGATAAACCCAACCCCTCCTTGTGCCTCAGCTGGAAGTAATCTGTGAATTGTTTTTATCTTATTTTACCAATAAGGTGGTGTCAATCAGAGCCTCTATTACCCCCGCGGCCTCTTACTCAGAGGTTCCTCACCAGCAACAAGAGAGTTTTAACCAGTTTTATCCCATCGACTTGTTTGAGCTTTTAAAAACAGTATCACAAATGAGAGTGTCCTCCAGCCCACTTGATGTAATACCTACAAAATATTTACTGAAAGTAATAGATTCTGTTGGGCCCCATTTGATCTCTCTTTTCAACAGCTCCATATCTACTGGTTGTGTCCCTGATTATTTTAAAATGGCTTGCGTGAACCCACTTTTAAAGAAACCTGGTTTAGATCCCTCCCTCCCACATAATTTTTATTGCAAAGATTCTAGAAAGAATTGTGTCCAAGCAGCTGCTCACTGTACTGGAAAATAACAAATTATTTGAAAAGTTTCAGTCTGGTTTTAGGAAGTACCACAGCACTGAGACTGCCCTGCTTAAAGTCACCAATGACCTTTTAATGTCTGCTGATGAAGGCATGTGCTCAGTCCTTGTACTCCTGGACCTTAGCGCTGCTTTTGACACCATTGATCACAACATCATGTTAGACAGACTGAGGCACTGGGTGGGGATCTCTGGTACTGCCCTAGAATGGTTTTCATCCTACCTGTCAAATAGGAAGTTTTGCGTGTCTGTAAACAACTATGTCTCCTCGTTCTGTCCAGTCGGTCTTAGGACCCATTTTGTTTTCTTTGTATCTGCTTCCCCTTGGACATATTATCCATAAACATGGTATTTCTTTTCATATTTATGCTGATGACACACAAATATACTTGCCCGTCAGATCCACAGACCCTGGAATGCTGAGTTCACTTACCGACTGCCTTTGTGAAGTTAAAAAATGGATGTCAAATAATTTCCTCCAGCTGAACTCTGACAAAACAGAAATCCTGGCCATCGGGTCCCAGCAGATGGCAAACCAAATACTGCCATCTGCTGGTTCCCTAGTAAATCACATTAAGCCTGTGGCAAAGAACCTTGGTGTCTGGTTTGATAGTAATTGAAATTTCGAGCAGCACACCACAAAGCTTGTTCAATCATGTTTTTATCAACTTAGAAATATAGCAAAAATTCGATCTATGTTAACTTTTAAGGACACCGAGACCATTTTACACGCCTTCATCTCATCACACCTGGATTATTGCAACAGCCTTTTCACTTGTTTAACCCAAAAATCTACTGATCGACTCCAGACTGTCCAGAACTCAGCTGCCAGGCTTTTAACCAGAACAAAGAAATATGACCACATTGCTCCTATTTTAGCTTCATTACACTGGCTCCCAGTATGTTTTAGAATTGACTTTAAAAT
>NC_060154.1:6941022-6974512 GCF_021292245.1 Micropterus dolomieu
TAAGGACACCGAGACCATTTTACACGCCTTCATCTCATCACACCTGGATTATTGCAACAGCCTTTTCACTTGTTTAACCCAAAAATCTACTGATCGACTCCAGACTGTCCAGAACTCAGCTGCCAGGCTTTTAACCAGAACAAAGAAATATGACCACATTGCTCCTATTTTAGCTTCATTACACTGGCTCCCAGTATGTTTTAGAATTGACTTTAAAATTTTATTGATCACTTTTAAAGCTCTTCATGGCCTCTCGCCTTGTTATATTTCTGACCTTTTAGTCCCATACACACCAGCACGTACCTTGAGATCCTCAGGCAGAGGTCTGCTGTCTGTTCCAGAGTCTCGACTGAAACTAAAGGGGACAGAGCGTTTGCTGTCAGGGCCCCGAGGCTCTGGAACAGCCTGCATGAGGAAATCAGGTCGGCTGAGTCAGTGAACTCTTATAAGTTCCATCTTAAAACATACTTTTATAGGAGAGCCTTTCCCGATCTTATCTGACTTTATTTTATCCCTTTTATTCTATTGTACTTATTTTATATTTATCTTAAACGTATATTTTAGTCTTTTCAATGTTTTCTTGCTTTTATCTTGTATTGTTTCTGTATTACTGTTTTTGGGGTATTATTGTCTTTACACTTGTTAAAGCACTTTGTAACTTGTTTTTGAAAAGTGCTCTACAAATAAATTAAATTATTATTATTATAATCGGGACAACTATAAATCGGTATTATTCCAATGTCATGCTCATGTATGGCCGTATTTGTTTAGGGTAGAGATTTCAATCTCAACCATTCTGATGATTCAGATGGAAAATCAATATTTATTCAATTATGTCTTGCTATCTGGGGTAGGTTGTTTATTTGTTTGGGGTTTTTTACACGTGTAGTAAGGTAAGCTATTGTGGCGGTCGGCGTCTGCGTCACACACACAGCCACCAGTCAGCTTAGGAAATATCTGTGAAACGACCTTTCAAACCAAACGCACAAGTCCAACAGTTACAGCCAGGTTACAGCCAGGTTACAGCCAGTGCGCTGCAGCATCAGACGCTGCAGGGGTGGGGAACTTACTAAGCTCGTCTATTAATCACGAGAGGCGTCACTTGGTTTCATTTTCGTTGGCCAACTTTTGAATTGAACCTCAAACTGAGTATTTTTTGTTTGCTTACAGGGATATAGAAAGATGGACTCCTAGGAGATTTGAACTGAGATAAGGATGCATTAAATGGTGGTTGAACTGTGGGTTTTGTATTGAGCTTACTGTATAACACACTGTGGTGAACTTAGTTTTTCTTGAGGTCTGTAGGTAGGCCGACCTGATGATATTATATTATTTAATGCCATGCCTTGACTCAAATTATCTTTCTCATATTATTAAAATTTGATACTACTTCTCCACCATTACTCATCATTAATCATACTATAAACTGATTTACTGCTTATCCGTTTTGAATAATACAGGAGCTAAAGAGTTTAAAAATTAATCGCCCTAGTTTGAACTGGCTACAAATGTGGATACATGCTAGCCATGTTGTGCTGTGGGGTTGCTATGACAGTGATATGAAATGCATCATCAGGTTTTATCTCCTGCACTGCATTAGTGACCTAATCTGCAAGTAAAATCCAAAAATACAATTTGGTTTAAGATGTGGGGGTTTGTCTGGATGTTTTCTACAGCTGATGTTCCTTAAGACCCATTATTTCATTAATTGAACTTTTACTTTATGAAGAATCAGAATAATTTTACATTGACCAAAGTGTTGTACAACTTAATTTTGACACCAGAAGCTACCATGGGCATATTAACACAAAGAAAAGCTTTATAGGTTATACACATCATCTTGAACACAATCTACAGCAAAAGAGAACAAATGTTCAACAACAATAAAAGTATAAAGCATTTTCACCGTCCTTCAATACTTGAGGTAGGTAGGTAGGTTTATTGTCACAATATAACAAGTTATAGAGTGAAATTGTGTTTTGTAACTCACTTCTGCTACATAGCAGACAATATACATTAATACAGAATCAAGGTCAGTAATGATGTTTCTACTTCAGATTTTCACTGTACAGGGCATAAAAAAATGCAGAAATTCTCCAACCGTTAAAAAACTATTTTAAAACAGCAACATAATGTACATATTTCTGGTTGCCTTGGAGGTGTCTGTTGAAATTGTATAACAGGATGCTTTATGTTATGGTCTTCTTTATCTCTCCCCTTATTTTTGCATCTCAAGACATGTAATGCCTTATTTCTTACATAATATACTTAAACTTCATCAGAACTATGTGTGTACTTTTTGAATGGAAGCACAAACAAAAGATATCTGTAAACACATTAGAGAGCAATGAGAGTGTGAGAGAGTGTTGGCCTCTGCAGTCACGGCTCAGAGAGTTTACTAAGTGAGAAGACAATTGTGTGTGTGTTTCGAGATCCTCCACACAAACATCCCTCTGTGCGACCTTGATGACCTGGTGCCTCAGCGCACAGAATTTCTCTCAAAAAATAATCAGTAGCGAAAACATTGTGCACCTTACTGCATGGTCAAATCAAACCAGCAGCAACTCTGGGCTCTTGTCTTGCTTCTGGCATCAGGTAATAAAATTGATGAGGGCAGAAAATCAGGAGTATGGTTGTCATTATTAGATCTTCTGCACATACTGTAATAGTCGTGTGGTGAGTTAAAGTGTGGGTCACTGTCTTCTACACTGCTCAGGCCACTAGGAAAAACTATAGTACACCTAATTGGGTTTCTAGACTCTGGCTTTGTGCTTTCGTTCCTTCCAGCTGAAATCGGTTTCACATGGCAGGGCTAGAAACATTTCCTGTTGGCAGGGCCCCGGCTAACGGCTCATTTTGTAAAGGCTCAGCAGCTACATTAGGAGCCCATCCCTGAGCTCAGTGTGCTGCTGCAGCCTTGCCAGGCATTCAGGGCTCTGTCTGTTTGTGCCCCACCATACTGACCACAGTTGGCCTTTCTCACAGGCATGCATAAAGCACACACTGTGGTGACTGCAGTGTTCATCTGCTGTAGCGCCACAGGCTCGCTGTATTGTTGGTGTTTAAGATGTTTAGACTATATCAATGTATACCTTACAGATACTGTTTTTTAGTAAGTGTAAGTTTGTAGGGTTTAATGTTTTTTAGTTTTGTGATTCAGAGTGTTTTTATTTGTTTTCTTATGTATTGTGTATGTATCAGTTGATCTGGGTGGCAAGCCGCTGTATACAATTGCCCCAACAAGCATCATAATGTTGAATTGAATTGATATTTGCTTACATAACTGAAGTAGTGTCTTCCTTCAGGTCGAGAGTTCTTTGTGGGCCTTTCCAAACGGACCAATCAGAGAGGAGCAGAGATCCTAGCTGATGCCTTTAAGGTGAGTTTAAATGATGCAGTGGTGTAAAAAGTGGCTGAATCACAATTAATACTTAAATCTGCAGTATAAAACTTTTGTCTCCCCCTTCTGACAGTGAGAGTAATTACACAACACTGTTGACGCGCTTATGACATACAAGCTCTGCCATACTGAGTTGCTGTTGTCACTATGGTTGCTCCCCCTTCGGTTCTGGCAAACCAATCAATGCTGGTTGGCTGTTCACTATCGGTGTGGTCGACACAGACACCGGATTTAAAACCCCCGATATACTGCGTATACAGAAAGATTTACCTGCAGGTGTTGAAAAAAGTTGACATGGCAAACACGCCAGGCAACACTTACAAACTGGCAAATGTAAGTCCTATATTCACTCTCCTTTTAGCCTTATTTTGGTTTCCACCCAATTATAGGAAATATCTGTCTCTTTAGATGCTAAATGCACCACTTACTATGTGTTCACCAGTTTTTCGAGGCTTTTTCACTGATTTCATCTGTCTGCTGCAGCTGAAAACGACTGATGAGAGCAGTGAGAGTGAACCAAAATGGTAAAGTTGCGGGCTTAAATGGTGTTTTGTTTTTGTTTCTTTACAGAAAGATATTAAACTTACAGTTAGGTCAATCCCAAAAATGTAAGTAAAATAAGTATGCATGCTAACTTGCTTAATCATTACAAAATTATGGATATATTGAATCTATATGCTGTTTTGGTCTTTTTTTATAAATAAAACCACCACTCTGACTTCTTAAGTCTCTTAAATGGTCCCTAAACACAATCCTGCTGTGGGCGATCAGACATTGCAAACAAGAAAGCAAGAGACAAATATGTTATCAATCATAAAATCTTTAGACCAGGAAGATAACAGCATCATCACTCCATTTATCTTGCTTTTTATTCTGTTCTACTCCCTTTACTCTCTAATTCCATTTCTCCCTCCATCTATCTCTGCCTCACTCCACCCCCTCCTTACTATCCATTATGTCTGTCCTCCATCCATCCACCCCTGCCTTCATTTCTTCCTTCCCTGCATTCACTTTGCTGTGCTGGCTGTGGATGCCCTGACTACCAGTCTGACTGGTACTTTGTTTGTGGACTAAATGCTGTACAGTACATAGGAGATGTGGAAACCCTTCGACACATCCCATTTGCTGTAAAGGCAAATTTATGCCAAAAAATACAATGTATCCTGATGTGTTTGTAAGCTAGCTAGTTAGCAAAAAGCTAGTTTTCTCAGATGAGTTCATTTCAGTTTGCTAACACAAGCTGGGTATTGGTTAGAATATTCAAAACGTTGTATTTAGCAAAATGTAGGGAGCAACAAAAATAGTATGGGAAGCTAAAGTATCAATTATAGACTAATTGACATAAAAGTGAGAGTAACCAAAAAGATAAATACTCGTGCACTGTATAATACAAGAACAAAGAATTTCTACTTTGCTATTTAGCACCACTAAAGCGGAGTACTTATTAGCGGAGAGATTATTGATTGATGTATGCAGCTGTAAAGTCCCAATGGCATTGGGGCATTTTTAATTTATGATGCAAACCTCTGCCACCTCTGTACATAGTGATTAAACAAGCATTTGATGACACTGACTAAAGAGGTGATTTGGGAGGGAAAAACGTCTCTCATGAATTATTTTATGAACACATTCACCCTGTATTGTTATTAATTAATACAATCAACATGTCTGTAAAGCACTGTTGTGCTTACTGATTGTTGATGTTGACCATTTATGGGGAAAAAAGAAAAGATATATTTCTACCAGTTTTATTCAATCGTTGATGTGACATATTTGTAATTTAAACCAGTGAGTTAAACAAGTGTTTGAATCAACAACACACAGCACATCATCATCATCAATCAGTACTTCCATGTTAAAAATTGCATTTGAAGCTCATTCCACACATTACCTTGTAAGTAACTGCTGTCATCCTTTGAATTAATGAATTACCTGTTGGCTGCTTTATTCTTTTATCCTCCAATTAAGTTTTTTTTAAATATAATTTACATTATTAGAATGAAAACTGTTGTAACTTCTGTCTTTTCCCTTTTGAATTGGGCTAATGTAACATAATCACTAAGTTAACCTGTTGGAAACTGCCATCTTTTTCCAGGAAAAACACCTAAAATAACGTACCTAAAATGATATCCTGTCATTTTCTCTTTTTATAAAGACAAATGTTGCAGTATGAGAGTCCTACCTGAAGAGAGGCTATGAAGTCTTCATGTTACGCGAAATGAGAACCATAGACAACATTATTTATCAAATTGGGTCAGACTTGATGAATTTAGCGCAAGGGCACACATGTGACAACGTCCGGTTTTCAAAATAACGTGTCTATACAGTATGGAAATAAGATTAATTGGATGATATTCACAGAAAGTATAAAACTTATTACATGATGTGTACATTAAAAGTAAATGGACACATGTAATTTACTTTACAGGACCCTTTTTATGGAGGACCGATCCTGACACAGGCAGAAATAAATACAGAAATAAATAAATGCTCAATAAATAAATAAGCATCCAATTAAATACATAAAAAAATAAAGTAAATAAATAAATGTAGGTAGTAATTAGATTATACAAGGAGACATAAATGTATATATTTTAATTACTGCCTTTACTTATTCACCTTTGTTATAATTACCTTATTTATTTATTCTCCGTTATAATCTTCAACTTTATTTATTAATTACAAATTTTTTTTAATGTATTTATTTATGTGTGTGTTTTATTATTTTTGGCTGTTTTATTCTTCCTTTGTATTTTTTACCTTATTTATTTTCACCCATGGTATTTATTTCTGCCTGTCCTTTTTACATTTCTGTATGCATTTCTGCCTCATTATGCAAATGAGGAGGGGCTGTGTCTCAAGGGGTCATCTTCTCTCCTATTGGTGGACCAGTCAGACGGGAGAGCTCTAGGCCTTCTCTGCTTGCACACATCAACGAGCTGCTCTTCACACAGTCAGATGGCTTCCTTCAGTGCGCTGAGGTGTTTAGCAACTCTGTTTGAAGACACTACCAGCCATGTCTTCCTTCTCTTTTCATGTGGACACTCTGACCTACAGAGTTTTCAATTAGCGACTTATACGTACACAGATGGATTCACGTCTCAGACCGGAAGCTTCCTGCTTGGAGCAGACCTTTCGTTTGATTTGGACGTCTGTGTAGCTACTACGGGTTGGCTACCAGACCGCGAAAAAGAGTGTTTTCCAAAGCGGCACTTCTTACCATCTTCAGAAAAAGGCGTGAGAAGGCAGGCAAATTGCGCAATAACCAAGATGGCGCCCAGAGATGTTTTAGTAACAAATCAGCTGATTTTTGGACTGGAAACAGCGAAAACGGCAAAAATAAGTCAGCGGTTTTAATTGTATATGTACATTGGCATTGTTGTTATTTTTATCCAGATTATTAGTCTGTAATTTTGGTGATTTGAGTGATGTGAGATATAGGTCCCAGGGGGAGATTAACTTTGGTTTGAGAGGTTGGGCATGAGGGGTTGGGCATGAGGGTAGATTGTGATTAGAGATAACTGGATGCTTATAACTGCAGCTATGTACAGTGCTCACAGAGCAATTTATGTTGTGATATGGTGTTTGGTGTGGATAAAAATGGTTGGTTTAGCTTCTAGCTGAGCCTCCTAGCTTCACACATTGACTCACACATTGTCTTTTCATGGGGCTTGTTTTAAAAATATTGGTCGCCAGCCTTATCCTTAAAGTACATAGTAGTGTGTATATGCTCCGTATTTGCATAGCGCCTTTCTAGTCTTTTCGACCACTCAAAGCACTTTTACACTACATCTGCATTCACTTTCATTCACTGAGCCTAAGTGCTCAAACAGAAACTAACAGACACACATTCATACACTGGCAGAACAGCCACCAGGGGCAATTCGGGTTCAGTATCTTGCCCAAGGACACTTCAACATGCAGCCGGGATTGAACGGCCGACCTTCCGATTAAATAATTAATTTATCTCTTTTCAACCCTTGTTGATGTTATTGATTTCGTATTGACGTATCTGACTAATTTCCATGTTGTGTTGGCCTGTAGCTTCAACAATCACCACCTGACACACATCCAAAAAAATTGTTCAGCAAAATATCCCAGGAATCACTGAAACAACAGATTCAGGCAAAATGGGAGGATTTAGGCATGCAGCTTACAAACAGGGTCAAAGGGTGGGTCACAAACACAGACTGATTCTATCTTGTTTACTGTTATTGTTATGTGGAGTTTCATACTGCGGACTTATGTGTGTATTGCTTTTGGATTTCCTCTGAGAGACCATAACAAAAGAGAAAAGCCGGCTGACTCAGAAGTTCAGAGGTGGGTCATGGTGTGAAGAGTTCAACGCATTACGGTAACCAGAATGGCCTTATTGCTGTGCTTCCATCTTCCCATCTGTATCTGATTTGAATTCCTCATTATGGATTCCTCTGTGTTTTGTGTTATCTTTGATAAGACAGACTTAATGATGCGTCTCTGGCAAATGACACTAGGAAAAATTGCTTGAGCGTCCATTATTGGTTTTTCCGTTTTTTATCAGATTGATTCCGCCTATCTCTGTTGTTTTTTCCTTTCATTATCAAATTAAGGACCATTTTATTGCCCGGTTTGTTTAGCACTCAAAAACTGCGTACAGATGTTGAAGCTATTTTCTTTATGGTCCTTGCAGAGGTCAGAGTTGGTGGTTCTATTGATTGAATGGGTTTGTTCGGGAAGAAGTCATATAGAGGCCAAATCACTTCTTTTCTTTTACATCTAAGAGGTGTTGAATCTTACTTACTTACCAATAAGACACATGTGGGCACCTTGAAATTCAGGCTTATGTCATATTGTCAATATGGTCTTTTCAGGTCACAACGTGGCAATATATCAGCCTGTTACTGCAGATGAAAAGCAACTCTGTCTTTCCCTAACGAAAAAGATGACTTGTATTTCTAATTTTACACTGCAACAAAACTTCCTGTTCATGGATAAGGAATGTAGAAAGTTCAAATTACATAATTCCCAGTTGTCCTTTTGTATCGTCTAAACTAGTGCCAAGCAAAGAGTTCAGGAAAAACATCAAGGATGGGGTAATTTAAGTTTTTCGCATGATGAACTGCCATGTGCTACTCTGTTATTCAGTCTCAATGACTATTTCAGTGAATCATAGCACTTTAATTGAGCTAATGATGCAGTACAAATATTGACCTGAAAAGTGTTAACATATACTTGAATGGAAAATGTCACAATAGAGTCTAACGATGGAAAAGGTACACAATACTTCATAGGTTTTTATGAAGCCTAGGAGCTATAAAAACCCATTCAAAACATATTGTGTGATTAAGAAAACATGTGGATGTCAGTGGGAAGTTATTTTCATAGTCGCAAACCAAAATTTATATGGTCATATAAATGTATTTGCATAGATTCAGGAAGGAAAATAATCTAATAGTCTCATATCCTATAATAATTCAAATTACAGCTCGGTTTACAAATCTCTGTAGGACTCAACTCTCGATTTTGCAATTCTCAAAAGACTTACAGTATGTCTAACTGTCACAAACTTTGAGTCCATGTATCAAATGCTCAATCAATAAATGTGAAATAGGGAAATTCTTCCTGTCCAGTAAATCAGTACATCAAAATCAAAACAAAGTCAGTGGTAAAATTATGTTGTTTCAGCATGGTATGCTATGTTATAATTTATCAAATATGGACCCCAGGCTTTAATTCTTCCAAGGATTTCAACTTCTAATGAATGGGTCTGTTGAAGGTTAATAAAACACTATAGGCCCCTAAACAGTGCTGTAGAAATGATCCTATGCTGCAGTAATGTGGACCATATAATCAATATGGATGCAATTTCTGGCTGAATGCTGCTTTTATCCTCCATCTGAGAGGTTTAGAGATTTAAAGGCCCTGAAAACATATTTTCGTTACAATGAACGATGGGGTCCTACATAAACATTGAAAGTTCTGCCATAGTTTGAACAGCGTGGGCCATTTCACATGAGATATTTCTATATTTGTGTTTTTGTCTTTTCTGGTTTGAAGAGGGCAGGGCTCAGAAAACACGTATTTCCATGCTACAATCAGAGTTGAGCAAAATTTCAAACAAAATGTGATGGCTGTTGTAGTATTATTTGCTCATGAGTCCAGGCTACTGTCAGTTTAATGTAATCAAACCACACACTCCTGATCAATAAATAATAAAAAGAAAATTCAATCTAAAACTTTGATTGTTACTTATTTAGCCATGAATATTAGTGTTATGGAGAAATTCAAATAAAAAAAACAACAACTTTTTAAGAACTTAAGAATACCCAATCAGCATGTTAATAATGGTGGTAATTATCAATGGTGGTTGTTTTTAAATGTTATTTGCATGCACCCCTGCTCGGTAGCTCTCTCACAGTCCAGCAGCTAACTAGCTAGCAAGCTAGCATATTTATTGGCATAGTAAACGTCATTATAATGACCCGAGAGATTCATCTGGCCAATTACTAGTATACTACTATCACGGGGCTGCCACTGTCTCTAAATGCTCTCCCTGGAAAAATATTATCTATGTTTTGGAAAAAATATCTCAGAATGGAGTCAGAAAGGTTTGCATTACTACATTTAAAGGTTGAATTCATGCTGTCTAACTGATGTGAAACAAATGAAAACAAATGAAAACAAAACCTAAAGCCTACTGATTACAGAGTAAAAGCAGGATAAACAATGATCCTGTAAAGCTGGGTAGGTCTCAGTATACAACAGTATACAATAACTCTAGGGTTATCTAACATTACATTCAGTAGAAAGTTAGGTGCATTAGTTAACTAATATTACATTAGGAAACAATCCACAGCCTAATGTTAAATTTTTCTGGATTTGTTTTGGGAAGGGAATAAATCGTACATCTCCTTACAAACCTCTCTGGGTAGCGATTGTAATTATTAAAAGTGCCCTAGGAATAGCGTTTGACCATATCTTGAAAAGATACAGCAAAAAAAGCTAGAAAACTATGGCTTTTATATAGGAGTCAATGGAGCGCAACCATGAAAATGTCGGACCGCAGTTAGAGTGAAACCTATACTGCACTGGCCGGCTGCGTAATCGGGGTGTGGCTTTGCGAAGGGTCAATTCTAACATTGATGAGTGGTGTGTGCCTCCATGGCTTACGATGGAAAACTGTAAATGTTTGAACTTTTATCCATGTCTAAAAAACTTGTAATGTGTGGCACAAGAGAGTTAAACAGTGGTTTTGCTGGCGATGCGTTTGTAGCAATGCATCTCTGTCTGATCAGCCCTTAAAGCAGAGTTTCCACCAAGCAGTTCAGTTAGTTACACATTAGAAAAGTTCTTTTCACGTCTTTTTTCGTTACCCCTCTGTTGACTCTGGGTCTTAAACACTGCAGTCCATTGATTGGTCAACGGGAGCGTTACTACTTGCAAAACAAAGGACTCTAAACACTCCACAAAATGTTTTTAATTATGAAAATGCTGAGTAGAAAGAACACGAAACGTTCAATGTCCTCCATTGTGTTATTGTGTTCTTTGGTTTACTGTGTCACGTTTACATGGTTGACATGGCTATTACCTAAACAACCCGCCTACAAAACAGATATGGGTTTCAAGGGCAGCTTAATATCCCCATGAACCCTTGGCTCAGTAACATGATCTCCTAGACACCCAGGCAACTTTTGACACACTTTAACAATACTGCACAAACCACTACAGTGCTCTTTGAACTTTTTATTTAAAAAATATAACACCTCATTTCACTTACACTGCCTGCAGCTGTAGCGCTTTGTGGTGGTTCAAAAGGATCAGGACGCATTGTTACTGATAAAGGAAGACTTGCACTGAGTTATCACACCTGTTTAATCCAATCCTACCTTTATGCAGGCATGTATCCTTTTAGGATTCAGCTACATATAAATCTGTTTCTAATATTTTGTTCATATTTTGTTGTTGAGTAAGCTTTACATTGTACCATTATACAGGTCATTGTAGAGTTTGGGACAATATTACCAGAACTTATGTAGTGGGTTTTGACATTGAGACAGGTGCCATTAATAAAATATTTTAAAAGTATCACCTGGGCCTTATCTTATCTGCATGAAGCTTCATCATATTGAAATTTTTGCTTGTTGTGTTTGTTTTGCAGGACTATGCTGTGTCGACCGTGCCAGTGTTGGAAGGGCTACACCTGAAAAGCTTCTGCAGTATGGGAGGACCAGGTCTCATTGTCATCGGATCCAGTGAGCCAGCACAGAAAGCCCTCAAAGTATGGAGTTTGTGCATGTGTGTCGTACTGTATGTGCAGTAAAAGCATCATCCCATTGCAATGCTTCTCCCAGCTGTAGTCATGGAAACCACTAAATCAATGTAGTGGCATTGTTTTTATAACTCTGACGCACATTGATGCAGCTGATTCCTTTTAATTCTTTGGTTGACTCTTGGCTCAGTGCTATTGGTATGAACAGCCCTGTCCTTTTTTTCCCTCCCATTCTGAAAAGTATTCAGCAAGAATAACACTACAAGACAGGACATCACACGTGTTGACTCAGAGCAGACTCCCATACTTACAGCTTGATTGCTGCTTCCCGCTGCAAGCACACTGAAACCACCTGTCACCTTAATCTTTCCTCATTAATTCATATTCTCAGCTAATGTGAGGGGATTGCCCCTGGCGCTCACACTCCAGTTACAATTACAAAGGTGTTGTCTTTCCATTAAACCCGCTTGAGCTCATTACTGGATAAAAGGCTTCTGAATCGATCAAGCTCCATGGCAACAATAGCCGTCAAGAAAGAAACCTGGGGGATTCTGAATGACTTAACATGAAGAAGAGGCCGTTTACACGCTGACAGAGACAGATTGGTTGTTTTCACAAAGAGAGTAATACATCTCAGCCCATGCCTCTGATGGAATTATCCGGTAAAAAAATCCCAAACACTTGAGACTGTATGTTGACGTTTTTGACAGAACACATGACATGAAATACAGTGGAATTTGTAATGTCGTGCATATACACAGCATAGACATACATGTTGAACATCTAATTACATAAGAATGAAGCACATACACCCTTGGCCCTGACAGATCCTCACTGGCAGGGCTTTTCACCTAACCTCCTAGTGTGATATCTCCCCCTACTGGCCCAACCCTACACAGGGTTACGATAAGTCAAGCAGAAGTCAGTGTATCTCAGGGGCAATTAAAACCAGACAATCCAACTGCTCATCCTAATGAGGCAAAGTGCTTGAGAGCAGCACAAGGTCAGACTTGGTTTTGTAAGCATGTTTGCAGTGCTGAAGTAAGAATAAATCAAGAATCAATGCATAAACACATACGCTAATTGATAAAGCTAATATTCCAGCATTGACTCATTAAGATTCCTGTCTGTTTGATCACCCCAGTAATTAGCTACTGGAGCGAGGAGTGGCCGTTAGCGAGACTTAATGACAGACCGCTTGCTTTCTAATTACGGCTTACGTCACCCTCTCTTGCAGCAATTAGCTCCTGTTTTAAAGGACTTCTAACAACCCTGGACTTGTAATTAGGTAATGTTCTCTTTGTGGAGGAGTGAGATCTCGTGAATGCTGTTTTAATGAATTCAAATTGCTTGTTTTGGATGTAGATGCAGCTCTTATGGCAATGAGGCATCTTGCCTGTATACCCTTGGACAAAGACACTTTCTACAAATTAAAGTTGGAGCCCGACTAATTCAGTTTGTCTTTAGGGAGCTAGATTTTGCTGCTATAGGAGATTAGGTCAAGAGACAGGCGGAGCTGGCCTGCAGTATCGGTTTAAAGTAGAATGTCTGTAAATGTATATCTCACTGATATCTGATTAATAAGGCTGTTTTGTAGTTTGCCTCTGGCTTTATCTGATATTTCTTTAACAATAAGTCTCAGTGCTCAGAATGTGTTCTGTGTACGTGTAGTCTCCTGTCTCTGTTTATGTCCCCCAAGGATGAGAATACATGTTGACCGGATGGATTCTGTCATCTATCTGCCGCTCTCACTGCCAAGCTTCACTCGTGAAGTCATATTCCCCAAAATACAACCTCTGTCAGAGCCTGCAGCACCCACTCCCTGTTCTCTCACATACTATTCACTCCCTAAAGTAGACTTGCGGCCAGGCTCTAGCTCACCATCACCCTTTAGTCAGCCCTGTTTGATACATGGGGTCATTACTCTTTACTGAATCTGGGTTTGATCTTCACCTCAAGGATGTTTCCACACTTGAGCTTTATAGATTATGAGGTGACAACACGATGAAGGTTGTATTCAGGATGAGTTGCGTTTGATGACCAATACCCAACCATATACACAAGCAAGTAACCAAAATATAAACATATTCTACATCTTTTATGTTTGGTAAACAAAATCATGGGTTATGTAGTATGTTTAGTATTAGGAAAGGAATGGATTTTGAGCATTAGGTTTCCTTGCCTATGGTGTCAAAGCAGCAGCTAATAGCACATTTATGGTGGCAGATTTAGGTCTCTGAACTTTCAAATTGTTTCTTCCTGAGACAATAATCAGACAAGACTTAAGAGTCGACAGCCTAGCTAACGGCAGTACTTGGGCACAGTTATGCTTTGAGTATAATCCTAACATCAGCATGCTAACATGCTCATAATGACACCGCTAACAGGAGCAGGTTAAATATTTACCATGTTCACTATCTAGACTGTTAGCATGCCAGCATTTGCTAATTAACACTAAACACAAAGTACAGCTAAGGCTGACGGGGATGTCATTTGTTTTGCATGTGTTCAGTCATTAACCAAAGTGTTGGTTAAACTAGAGAAAAAGTTAAAATTCATTGGGAGATATATTAGACAATAAAAACATTTCTATTCTATAGTTGATGAGATATTTTAGTCTAGCCCAAATAGTGGACCAACTGACGGGCAGACATCCCGACTGCTAGCATTTTGCAGTGTGTGCCATCAGGAAAGGGGCCATATATGGCATTTGAGCTCAAGGTTTCCTTGCCAAAGAAGATATCGAGTCAGACAGCAGCAGCAGCAGCTGATACCATATGATATATTACAGTATTGGGTATCTGAATCGTTGCCTTGTTTATTCATAATATAATAAGAAAAACATATGAAAAGTCCTGCAATGGACTGGCGACCTGTCCAGGGTGTACCCCGCCTTGCGCCCAATGTCAGCTGGGATTGGCTCCAGCTCCCCCGCAACCCTCTACACAGGATAAGCGGTTGACGATGGATGGATGGATATGAAAAGTCAATTGTTTCAGGGCACAATTCTGAATTCAGTTCTGTTCGCAGTATTATCAGAGATGTTCTGCATCCCATCTTCCCCTTCCTTCCCTCCTAGTCAAATTCCATTGGATACGTTAGGGTAGAGCAATAAACACTCCACATAGACCAATAATATTTCAAGAGTGAAATACGTGTCAAGGAGCAATAGCAAACACTTATTGGACATCAACAGGAAGCAATTTCAATTCTGTTTCCCCTCTGGAGTTGGAAGCAGTCTCAAGTAGGATTAGTCTTGTACGTGCTGCTGCTGTTCATCAGTGAAAAGAAGTATTGTAAAACTTTTAAAGGCTTCCCGGGAAGGATTACAACAATGAGCATTATAAATATTCATACCAGGAGCCAAAATACAGATTATGCTGATGATCACGGTGGACGGCATCAGGTCCAGTAAATTGTCAGTGTTTTTGTTAACTGGTCAGGATTGTCATCACCCAGGGGGGATTTTATTACCTTCCAGTAAATATTTTGTTTTAGCAGCTCTGACTGAGTGCATTCTGCTGCCCAGTTACCATTCTTTGTATTAACTGGAATTCAGCCACTGTCCAGAAGCAAGCTGCTGCTGATTTGCTGTAGTTTTATTCCTGGTTCAGGGCCAGGATGACTATGTAGAAGCCTTGGATTTTTTCTTTTGCTCACACACACAAATCTGAGGCACATTAATGATGTCAGGCAGATAAACTTATGATAGTCTAATCTAAGAAGTGCTTAAAAACATACAAGAACGACGATAACCTTCACTTATTTGTTTTGTTTCGAAGATAACCTTCCCTTATTTGTTTCATTTCTTGACTCCAAAGATTTAAATAAATTAAAACATTTCCGTTATAATAAATACATGAGCTAGTAGTATGTTCATTGTCAGTGAGTTCAACCGGTCAACTGTTCCATGAGTCAGGTGAATTTTCTAAGGATTTAATTGCGTGATCACGAGGACATTCTGCTGTAGGACATTTTCCATACATACTGAATAGTTTATCTTCCATGGGTGTTTTAGGTTTAGTAGGTGTTTTAGAGACAGAGTGAAGCAGGAACAACTGTGATCTTTGGTCTTAATCCCCCCTGTGTGTGAGACAGTGTTGGTGGTCACGCACATGGACTGGATAGTGTTTTCATTTAGAGCTGCTGTAATCACCTAACACACCCACAAGTGACCTGGGAATGTGTCTGGTGTGGTTACACAGATATAGTCATATGCAAACACACACACACTGCTTGTACTCCACCCTGCAGCTCTGCAGCGTCAGCTCCTATAAAGTTCATTTGATTCAGTTTGCATTGTCAGTCATTTGTATGGCCTGCTAATTTTAAAAGTTAATAAAACAAAAATGAGTAATGGCTATTCCATGTATAATATAGTGGCTCTATGAGTTTGCTACACTGGTGTAATACATGATTACTTTTTTATTCTATGTTCTCAAAGTTGTTGCAAAATTTTCATTTCTTCTCAGAACTTCCCAGAGATCACTGCTTCATTTAACAATGAGTCCAGTCCTGTGACCACTTTTTCCTTGGGTTTTCTATTTAATGATGGGATTTACTGCTCACTAACCACACAATTGTTCTTCTGTGTATTCCAACCAAGCACTGTTGCTGCTGCCAGAAAAATAAAATGTCACTTCCTGTGTGCTGAATAGATTTTCCCAGGAAATCCCTAACAGAGTACTTAAAACAGCATCTTTGCTTTTGGGTTGGATCAGTTGGCAATAGACCTGTTAAAATATAATGGGTTTTTTTGCATGACGTTAACTCATTTTTTCAGGGTGCAAGGACAGCGAGTGGATTCCACTTATTTTGCATTATATTACTTGCATAATTCTCCATATTTGTAAACACCCCGGCCCTCCATATTGCAGCAGATCCAGTCAGTGGGAATTGAAATGAGAACATCAGCCACAAAGCCCATTGTGCTCATAAACCATACATTTGTATTTGTGTGATCACATTCACCCTCAGCCACTCCTTCAAACATATACTGTATGTGCGTCAAGCAGACGTCACACATAAGTTAAGTCCCATTGATGGCATTCGGTGAATTTCATGGGCAGTCTGAGCTACAGAATTTAACAGTTTTTAGACATTTTTTGATTGCTAGTCATTAGGAAACAACCAACTCATCCTGCCCATGATTGAAGATGAAAGATTGTGACAGAAAGAGAGGCAGTAAAAAAAAGGCACAGAGACAGTGGTAGGTCTGGTGAAAATCTCACATCTTAAAATACCTTTTCCGAATGTTGAGGAATTTGGATTTTTTTTACTCTCTTTCCACCTCCCCTCCCCTTCTTGTCTCTGAGGTATCCGTCCGCAGATGTTCTGCTCATAAACATTAAGAGGCACCTGCCTCTCCTCTGGTCATAACATCCTCACCCCCCGACTTCCACTTGGCAACATGGGCGTCTT
This sequence comes from Micropterus dolomieu, assembly GCF_021292245.1. Taxonomy (NCBI): domain Eukaryota; kingdom Metazoa; phylum Chordata; class Actinopteri; order Centrarchiformes; family Centrarchidae; genus Micropterus; species Micropterus dolomieu. Next base: position 6,958,092 of record NC_060154.1, read on the forward strand.
CTTAGCCTCTCCCCCCACCGCCTGTCCCACCTTCACCTCCTTCAGATTACATAAATAACATGACATCTGCTGAGAAAGAATGTCTTTCTGCTCCTGCGTTCTCCATTAAGCCCCCCCCCCCCCCAGGCCCCGAGAGTGGTTTGGCCAGCAGAAAGATGTGGTTCTGCCTTTGGTACTGTGGCCTTGCTTCTGACTCAAAGTGTCTGAATTATTGTTTTCTGTCTGTCTCTCTGAAAGTCATGTAGACTCCCACAGCCTGTTGTTTGTTTACCTAAATGTCTGTTTCCTGTTTGTCTCTTATCTGTGTGTATAGATCATGCAGCAAATGAGTGACCATCGCTATGACAAACTGACGGTGCCTGATGATCTCGCTGCCAATTGCATCTACATGAACCTACCTAATAAGGGACATGTGCTTCTGCACTGCACAGCAGAGGAGTTTCCAGAGAGTGCAAAGGTAATGCTCAGCTTATTTCACATTCACACACACTAACGCATGCAATCACATATGCATTTAAAATCCTTTGGGAGGTCAGGTTGCCCAGACTGGTTTAGCCACTTAAATTTAAAGATTACTTGCCTTTGACGCTCTCCATCTTGTCCAGACCTCTGAGACAAACAATTGGCTGGTGAGGAAAACCCTCCAGAATGTGTGTGGCTGTTTTACACAGACCACTGCAGGTCAACCACAGTCAGCACTGTGTTTTTTCTTAACAAAGGAACATGCAGTTTAATGCGAAGTGGACATGACTCCAACCACAGACTACAAGCCAGAGACATTGGAGTCGTAGGAAAAAACTCTGGAGTGCTGGACATTCGTCAGGTGAACACAGTTACAACTCCAAATGATTGCTAATGTTGTGTACGCAGGATTTGTAAATACACCACAGTGTGTTAACATGACCACCATCTCAACTTTATAAGGCAAATGTATGTCATTGTAGTTTTTACAGCTTGTTGCGGCGCTCTTAAGTAGCCCCCCAAAAATCTATTAATGCAGGTTTAAGTATCTTAAATTTTTTCCTCATACAAACTAAACAAATTACGTTGTCTTTAAAAAAAATGAAACAAATTACAAAATTGTACTTATTACTTCTTATTTCTTTTTCTACACTTAAATATTACTTCTTATTTCTTTTTCTACACTTAAAACTACTTATTTGTATAGAGGGTATGCGCATGATGTCATAGAACGCAGTTATGCTCACTGAGTGTCAGAAAGACGAGCAGTCGTGTTAGCTTGAATCAGCTAAAACACAAACACATCTAAAATGGGAAAGAGCTCATTCTTTGGTAAGCAGTTAGGATCACTGTTGAGTCCGACTGCCTTTAATTTGAGCAAATAATTACTTGTTTTACTTACAGTTTGCTAAACGCAGCCATGGCAACAGATGTTTGCTGTTAAATAGAAAAATAATCTTTTGTGCTATTGGTTGCCAAGTTAGCACTATATGCAGGAACTCAGAAGGGAAACCCCAAAAGGAATCCATAAGGATGAGACTAATTTCAAAGAAATACTGAAGGGTTGCCCTGGGTGCCCACTGAAGAACTACCTTTATAGCATGTGTTCTGTGTTAAACTGTTAAAATGCTGGCTCGATGAACCTGGCAGAACGAATTTCAAACAGTGTCTCACAGCATACACTTCTGATCATCATTGCATGAACATGTATAACCATAACCTTTCTTCCATTTCTTTCAGACATACAGTGACCTACTTTCAAACTCCGTCAAGACGTGCCTTTTACCCACGAGATGATGCATATTGTTTTCCATAGCAGCTCACAGTGAATGACGTGTTACAGTCTCACTTTGGCTGTTCTTGTTGGCCGGTTTGGAAAGGCTAAGCAGTAGCCGTGTTATTTAGATGCTTTGGGGTCACTCCGCATCACAACAAGTCCAAAGGATTCTCACAGGATCGAACTCAGCAACCTACAATGTGCATAGACAGTGCTCAGACCTCAAAATGTACTCTGTGGTTGAAACTCCAACCTCCACCAACTATTTTTAGAAAGAAGAATTCAAATTATGTGTCTTTGGACTTAAATCCACAGCAAAGGCTCAGTTTTTTCCAGGAAGATTAACTGAGGGAATTCAACTTGAGCATAATAAAAATCTATTTGTGTAACTCATACTTCCTGCTTTGGTAGCACCTTTTAATAGACCATTTGGAGCAAAATTTGAGAAATATGTTTGTTCCATGATCCAGTTTCCTTGATAATGTTCAAACCCACCAGAAAGTGGCCTGGAACCCATCTTTGGTCCAAACCTGTGTTTAAGAAATTGTAGGTTAAAAAAAAGTGGAAAATACAAATGCTAAAGACATAACACAGGCAGGAAGACAGCAGGGAGAGTTGACTATCATGACTTGTTGTACAGTAAGTCCAGATTTGGGACATGTTTCCCAAGGGAACTTGTTGCTTGTTCCTCTAATGAGATGTAGAGATTTGTCTGCACAATCACCGAGACATTCTGCAAGACTTCTACTGCTTTCTAACTCTAAACATTGTCTGTCTTAATCTCCGGTCTATTTTTAGTTTGCTTGTGAAGTTACATAAGGGTTCCACATTAACAAAGGCAGGGGGGGTCATGAGAGAGGATTGGTGGGGTCGGTGGGGTGGTGGAGACAAGACATTTTTAATAGGCAGCAGTGGCGACAGCTCTAGAGGGACTCAGTTTGGAGATAAAGAAACTGAGCAGACAAAAGGCCCAGTGAATAATAGCAGACCCTACTGTGTGGGATCATGCTACCTTCTGACCCAACATATAAATCTCAACCGTAGTAATGAGAACTCGGCTTAAATTCTTAAAAAAGAGAGACACTTGGACACTCTGGAGATGCTATAAACAGCAGGGGATTTACTGATTGTTTTGGGGGGAGCTACACAAAAGCATAACCTTCGCTAAACAGAAGTTTTTTTGGTTGCTGGTCCAAAACCTTAGTTCAGACTGAAATATTTCAACAAGGCATTTGATTCATTACCAGACAGATGTTCGTGTTCCCCAGAGGAGGATTCAGTCTGACTTTGTCCATCTTTTCCTCTGGTGTCACCATGAAATTGACAATTGTTTTTATTTTTGGTGAACTATTGAATGGATTGCCATGGAATTTAGTACACACATCCATGGTGCCCAGAGGATGAATTCTAATGACTCTGACTTTTAATCTAGTGCTACCATGAGGTTAACATTTGTGATCGGAGTGAGATGTCACACCACAACTATTGGATGCATTGCCATTAAATTTGGTACACTCATTCATGCTCCCCTCAGGATCAACTGAAATAACTTTGGTGATCCCTTAACTAATCTAGTGCCATCAAGGCAAAATTAAAACATATCCAATATTTAAAGAGGTGGTATTATGCTTTTTGTCTTTTTCCCTCTCCTTTATTTAGTTATATACCTTTTTTGTGCATGTAATAGGTTTGCAAAGTGAAAAAGCCCAAGCTCTGAATTGCTACAAAACCGCTCGTTTTGTACTCCAGCTGCTTCCCTGTGACATCACAGGGATGAAAGCTAAATACACCTCATATAACGCTCGCCAAATGGCTACTCCCTCAAAAACACCAGTGGAAAAACACTGAGCCGCAGCACACACCTCTCCTCTCACTTCCAAACACCAGCTACCCTCCAGGCAGTCAATGGACATAAAGTTGTTACTGTGATGTAGAGACAGAGCTCAGTTAAAACTTTATGGATGAAAGATACTTTTGTTACAGATTAATAAGTCACCACTCTGAAACTCTTGCTCCAGTACATGTTGCCAAGCTGGTCGGCAACATGTAACCAAAAGCTGAATCGAAGCTGTTTATGGGCTTCTCGCTGACCCGTCCTTCTCTTCTTCTGATTGGCTAGTAGTCCTTAACTAGGAACTGTGCATGTGCAACTCCCAACAAAGATCGTTTAGAGACTAGATGTATCACTCCATAGCTAAAACAAAGTCTTCAACACAGGGTGAAAAATTACACAAAATGTCTTGAGTAGAAAAGAATAGAATAGTTAAAAGGCGCATGAATGTGGTGGCTTTAAACATGGCGTTTGGATCACCAGAGGCTTCGTCAGCCATATTGCATCATGAGATAAGAATTTCTTTAGTTGGTCCCTCTGGCTGTGCTGCAAGGCCTTGCTCAGTATCACAGCAGGGTTGAAGTGAGTTTAAGGAGAAAAATATCCTGGTTTGGAAGGCTGGTAGGAAAACACTGGTTTTCTTCTGGAAAATGTCCACAGGGTGACACACTACTTTACGAGGGTCTTTTGAGAATGTTGTAATAGTTCTCACTCCCATCTTTTTTATACTTTCTTTTTTTATACTTTTTATACCTTCCTGAATGCTTGTTCTCCTACTTTTATATCGCAGAACATTACAAGTTGACAATTACAGTAAACAAACTGTGTTGCATAAGTTCTTACTTTCAGTTGAGCTGTGCTTGAGCCTTTTCTAAAGAGCTTGTTTTAGTGCTGGCTGGTCAATACCTCTAACATTGACTCACAGATCTGGTACCCAAGGGTAGAGTCAGGTGGTAGTTGTTGCCATGACAAGATCTATATTGTATTTGATTATTTCTTTAACATAGAAGGGCAGGTTCCGCAATATTTCATAGCATCAAAACACATTTTTCCAATGATATTTGGTTGAACACTGTGATGATCTTTTGAATTTCAGCTGACAATTAAAATAACCATTCATAAATTTTAAATAGAATAATCTTAAAAGACAGCCTTGTCTGTGTCCTGCAGGTGTTCGAGAAATTGAAGGACCACATGCTGATCCCCGTGTCCAACATGGAGAAGGTCAAAGTGGATGGAGCCCTCACATGCTGCTCTGTACTCATCAACAAGAAGGCCAACATCTGAACGCACTCACCAGGGGTTCTCTCAGTGCACGGTAACCAAGCAGAGCCTATATCTGATCACCAAGGACTCAGTGGTTTAACAAAACTATCTTTGTACCTGGAGTAAAGATAGGCAAGTTTGTTATTGCTGAGGGACAAAGAAAATATAAATTGGAGGGAGTCATCTGGTCTCCCCTTTCCCAAAACACTAAATTAAAAGGTCTTAAAAAGTGTGTGAATAGTTCAGTTGACATAAAACACACAATTAGTTTTAGGTTATTGTCTCTGTAGTAATTAAGCTATTACATTAAATTTAGTCTTATTTTGCTCTTCATTTTATATTACATTTTCTATTATTAGCTGAATACAAGGCAAAAGAACAGGCTTGCGGATTAGATAATGGATCATAAATTCTCCTTTATGTCAAGCAATATGTTTTTATATCAGTATTTGCTGATACAACAACCAGTCTACAAGCTATTCAAATTAAATTCTAATTAATTACATGTCTGATTAGGGAGATCTGATCCCATATCAGAAGGTGAGTAGACCATGTGCCATGTTTAGACCCCCCTTTGAATCCGCAAATCCCCTACTGCTCGTGTTTAAACCATCCTTGCTTACTGTTTGATGTTTATAACCCTTTAAAAGAACCACACAGAAAAAAAGCACTGGACAAACAAAACCACATGGATCTGTTTGATGTAGTTTTTGTTGCCAATGAAATGTGTCATAACCAACACTGCATTGCAGGTTTATGAATTTTATAACTAACACAGACATCTACAGTGAAACATGTATATAGTCGATTTATACTGTTTACATGCACCACTTTAATTTTGTTTGTTTGGTTATATATATATAATGCAATTGTAATTCATTGTTCAAGTACTTTATTTTGGAGTAAGGTGGAGGGGAAATCCTGCTACTTAATGTCACTGTTGCTATTTAGCAGTTTGTTTTTTCACTTATTGCTGTTTCTTTACATAAGTTGTTTCTCATTCTGAAAATACAGTTCTTGAAAAGCGTTCTGGAGATGTAAACCTATGGTATGATCGCACTGTCATGATTGTTTTTTTGATTTATGATTTTGTGATATACTGCCATTGAGACCTGAGGTGCTCTTACTTTTAACTACCACTGCTAACTAATCATTGCTCTTGATCATACAGTACTGGAGATAATTTCTGACTGATCTCAATAATTGCTGTCAGCTAAAAAAGCTTATTTATGCTACAAGGACCATGGCCATCTTGTTTAAGCAATTTTGCTGCCCTCCTGGTAAACATTTGTTTAGATTCATGTTGGAATGCAGATTAATCTGAGGCAACCCTACAGAGCCGCCTGTGTGGAAAATATATGTATGTTTTCATTATTATAAGATGAGTTAAGCCTTCATTTATTCCAACATAACACCTCTTCTCCTATTAATGTACAATGCCTGTATGGAAAAACAATGACTTTCCTCCCACTGAATGATTCTGAAGGCACTGTCGTTTTCACACACCATCGCTTCTGCCTGCATTGTTGCTTACACTGGTTCTTTTTTTTGTCCTGTCTGGCAGCTTTTATTCCAAAACTGACTAAGAGCATGCTGTGAAACTGATGTCTGTTCCACTAAATCCAATAGCACCAAATGTGACTGCAGTGAGATAGTTTGCACTCAGCATGCAGAACAAGCTAACTGCCCCTGTTTGGTGTGTTTCCACGTGTGTTCACAATGGTAGCTACCAGCAGGAGTTTGAATGATGTTGAGCTCTGTTTTGGTGGCCTTATCTCTGTTGTCGCTGAATGTAAACATGTACACTGTACGTAGACTATTCTCTGTACAAGTTAAAGCCCATCACATCTGAAACCATGTTGTTTCTCAATGTGACTGTAAGTGAAAGTTGAGGAAATTACATCAGGAGGTGATTCAGCCTCCCTCCATAGACGTTTGTGTATGGGCAAGAGGGCAATGATGATGAAACATGGAAAGAATTCCTGTTGGGAGGAGAGGCTTGTACACCAGTAAACACTGACTCTCTTAAACCTTCTCTTGACGGTTTCACTCTCAGCACTCACTTTCTCCCACCCTCTGCTATTGCCTCATAGACGATCTGGGCTCATTTATGGCCATGATATCATACAGTCTGGCGAACGATTGTAGATGTGATGGCCTGCCATTAAAGTGTGACACAAGTAGTATATTTTACAGAAGGCAGCTGGCTGGATGCAGGGTGATAGCATAGTTGCAGAGCATCCAGTTCTGATTCTCACACAGTCACTCCAAAAGGCTGAGCCAGACAGGACCAGTCATACACCGTCTGATTAATACAAAGGCAAACACTGGATTTTTGGCAAGTCAAGTAATTTCATCTAAAACTATCATCCTCTCTCACATTGCTCCAAGTCACCTCCTGGGCTGTACTGCTCTGGGATGCCATTGCCTTTTCCTATCAGTGATTTAAAAATCAGAATAACATTTAATACATTTTTGGCTCTCGGCTGGCAAGGCTAGATGTGAGGAACAGCTCCTGAAAAAGTGTACTGACTTTGCAGAGGTTTTTTTTATCCACTTACTAATCCCCTCACTCATCCCAGTAGTCACTGATGTTGTGTTTGCCCTTGTTTCAACTCAGGTCTGTTGGTTTTCATATGTTGTGAGAAATAATTATTTGAGTCATCTATAATTGAGCCTGAGCGTCTTTGTGTAATAAATGAACATCTAGCATTTAACTGTGGTGTGCTTTTTTACATTTAATTTAGCTGTCATTTCATGATTATCCATTTCATTTAAATTCATCTCAACTCTTGACAATATGTTTACAGGTATAACCCTCAAAGACAAGGTTGGTATAGACCATGAGTCTTCATCAGAAGATAAAAAAAATGCAAACGTGAACCTAGGCCAAAACTTTTTTCTCAGTGAGAACACAAAGACAACCCATCTCTGCCACCACCTAGTGACACCAACAATATAAGACAGACAAAAAATCTTTGTATAGGCATACTACAGTGCAGTGGCTGTTTAGTTGAAGGCAAAAACAGCTACTGCTCAGAAAGTTGTTATGGTTTGACTTCACAATAAAACAGCATTTCAAGGTTTATTGCCAAAAATACAAACCCTCAAGTTATGACATAATGAACATAATGAATTTCATGTCATCAGCAACCTCAAGTAGGATTCTGAGGAACTTCCACAAAATACAAAAGAAAAATGTTCACTATTTAAATGAGTTAATAAGTACTTAACAACAATAACAAACAATGGCAAGGCAGTCGGACAGGTCCCAAAAAACAGATACAGGTCATTTAGAATAGTAAGAAAACATACAAAATTCAAGACCTTATATTCAAATCTTAAATTTAAAAAAAATGTACAAACTCAATCTGAAACATTGTGTTAAGTTAATAGTAATAGCCCCAGTCCCTTTTTGCACCTATTTTTTCAAATTGTCTTTCTACTATTTTCACTTTTTTATCCAAGGTACTCTAAGCATAGTACTCTGAAAAGAACTAATTATTGGCACGTGGTACCATACAAAACAGTCTTCTTGGCCACCAAAGCCACTGAGTGGGGTCTTGCAGTCTCTTAAAGCATCTTGTGATCTACTGTTCCCTCTAGTGGACACAGAAAGATACAGCGGTGTAGATAAACTGTCAGCCCTGATGCAGAAGAAACCTTTATATACAATTACAAATATAAAATTAATATATACATTGCCTAAATATCTTCAACACCATTTGAACCAAAAAGCTTGATCTAACACAAATTATGAAAGAGAATGCCATGATCAAAACTAACCCACATTATACTGTGTATGCCTCAGGGTGCATTATTCCTCTTAAAGGCCTTGTTATACAGCCAATTGCTACTCATGCAGTAAACTTAGACATGTAGATCTGTATCAATTTACAGTGAGTTCTTATGTCAATAAGAATGTGCATATTATACAACAAATCTGCACCAGTGGAAACAAAGTACACTTGTTATACTGTACATTTAGCTACTGGGGAAATTGGTATAGAGGTTGCCTGGCCTCCTTGCAGCAGTGACCTTGCAGTTGAATTTGTCTGCAGGCTCAGCCAGAGGAAAGTAGGAATGGTTAAGAAAGTCAGTGCCTAAGCAGAGTGGGGTGTAAACTGAGCCATTAGTGCAGGAAGAGTGACATGTTTGGAGGAGCTCATTTCTTACCTCTGGGCCTTCTTTCTCTCCAACCTGCTTGTAGACATAGTTTCCATTTGGGCAAACAATAACACTGTCTTTGCTCAGAGTCACATAGTCCGGAAAGACTTCAGTCCCAGGACTTCCATCTACATGTTCATTGCTGGAGAAGCCACTTTCTGGCAACAGGAACTCTGTGAATTCCTCTGATGGCTTCCCCAATCCAGAATCCTCTTCTGACATCACCTCCACCACAGATGAAGTGGTTTCCTCAGAGCACTGCTTTGCCATTATCGGAGGATTCTGGAGTGTGACCACAGAGTAATAAATTTTTTACAACTGGGGACACCAATGCACATTTAAAATGCTGTAATTGAGCGTAAACTAGACTTTAGTGACTTGGTTGTATCAATCTTTATATATTGTTATTACTTGTGTTTTATTTATTTTGCATGTATATGGCTAAATTCTGTTTTTCCACTTGTGGGAAAATGTTTCATCACAGTATATTACAATATAATTGTGTGTAATGTAATGGTGCATGTATCGTGAAATTCTGTGGTTAAGTAAGTTACCCATCTCTGCCCGTTGATCTCTTTTAGAAAGCCTTGCAGGACTTTGTCAAGGTTGGGAACCGGCGGCCAAAAATACTGTTTAAGCTTACTGCAACAATATACAAAATAACAGACGTGAAAATAATCTTCAAACAATATGGGGAAATAATTGGTTAAACCTTTGGACACACAGTAAAGTTGTTGAATGTTGAAATTACTTTTAGAATATAAAATGACAAAGAGTATGGAGTATGTTGGAATAAAAAAAATGAATGAGTTGAAAAAAGGTCCTACCTGAGATGAGTGTAAATTAAAGAGAGGAGGATTATAGCAGTTATCAGCAGCGGGACAGGGATACACAGCATGAGTAAAGTGCCTGTAAAGGTTATTTATATTATAGATATATAAAATGGTGCCCAATATTTTTATTTAATTGGAGTAACAAAGAACCGCATTTCATGTTGAGATTTTATGTATCAATGCATAGCAGCGACTTTACACCACTACAATTATCACTCAACCAATTTTAGATAAAATACATCAATCTGAAGTTCTTACAAAGTAACAGTAGACTAAGACTGCTGCATTGCATTTTTACACTTTTTATTACTATTTAATTTTTATACAAACAAATGCGGATTACAAAAAAGAAGTGTTTTTCACTGAATTCAGTTTCAGTGTGAGCTTACCTATGTTAGTGGGGGGCTCACCAGTAAGCACATCTGACCAGTCACTCCAGTCGCCTGAGTAAATGGATCCACTAGGTTTAGCTCTTAATTTAACACTGTACCGGCCACCTATTGGAACCTCTAGACAAGGACTATTTAGGGATACCCTCTGAGGACAGAAAGGTTGATTTGACATTCACTGTACATTAAATAGAAATGATTATATACTTCTTTTGCATTCCCTTGAAATATACTCATGTTCCTTCATCCTTGCTAAACTGTGTTTTAATGCAGTTGTTTTTGTTGTCACTTGTCAATGTATGTCAAACTGAAGTTTCCTTTCATCGGTGTGGTAATATCAAGAATGACCGTGAACCACCCACAGCCATTATTTATTTGTAAACAAAAACCTATGCCATCACAATCATTTTAAAGATACTAAATTCACATATAATTCTACACAGTTCTTAAGAATAGTAATGCAAACAATGTTGCAAGGAAATCTGAAAGGTGTGGGGGAACACAGTATTTCAGAAACAAATAATCCTAAAAAATGGCCCAAGACTATCTTTGTATCTCAACCATTAAAAACAACCAAACATAAACTGGTGCTGTCATCTTACCATCCTTGCTTCACCCCCTCTGATCTGGTAGTCAACTTCATACTGCAGGTGAGCTGACAGAGACTGAAGAGGAGCGTCCCATTTCAAGCACAACTTATCTTTCTCCAGTGCTCCTCTCAGATGACTTGGTGGGGATGTTTTGACTTGAAAAAAAAAATGCACACATACTTTGTCAATACACAAACCACATGGAGACCTGATGGAAAAAATTAAGAGGTCAAGAGAGGTGGAAATTAGGATTCTTACGAAATGTAAATGTTCTGTACTTGTATATCACCTTTCTAGTCTTTTTGACCACTCACTCACACTTTTACACTACATCTGCATTCACAATTCACACACTTAGCCTAAGTGCTCAAACAGAAACTAACATTCACACAGCCACCAGAGGCAATTCGGGGTTCAGTATCTTGCCCAAGGATACTTCGACATGCAGCCAGGGATTGAACCTACGGCGTTCCGATTAACAAGGGTTGCCTGTTAATCGGAAGGCCAGGGCTCTATCTCCTGAGCCACAGCCGTTCCTAAACTGCTACTACTACATTAACTGCAAGTAATGTAGGTAAGCTGCGGAGCTTAGATAGATAGTATAGTATGTATATAGAACTGCCTAATTATACAAAGTTCTCTGGACATCCTCCTCTGTATCTTCTAACTGTATCTAACTGAATTTTAAGTAGTTTGGAGGACTATTTTTAGTCTCCTTTTTTTCAAATGTCATCACATCACATGAAGACTCTTCAGCTAATACAACAAATAAAAAGGTAAAAAAATGTAAATCCAAAAGGAACAAAGACAAAATCTCTCACTGCTGTTGTTGAGTGTGAACTTTTGAATATAGAAGGTTCTGCTGAGTGGAGATGGAGTGCCGCTGAGCTTGATCCTGACTTTTCTGGACTCATCTCCACGGAAACGGCACAGCTCAGTCAAGTTCCTGTCAGCATGACACTCAGTCCAGTCTGTCCAGCCCAAAGCTTCACTGTAAAGGTTGTAATATCATCATGTCAAATCACAGCCAAAGTCAACGTCAGTTGTGTGTTTAGGGGATCAATCCAAAGAGCCTCAACACATTTTGTTTACTGTTTTGGTCAGCGTTCAATGTGAAATGAAGAAATCATGAGTGGAAAAATAGTTGGCATAACATAATAGTCTGCAACATTATGCCTTTGTTGCTCAAAGTAATGCCATGGTTTTAGTGTTTACAGTGGAGCATGTAATCAAAATTCAATTCAATTTTATTTATACAGCGCCAATTTACAACAACAGTTATCTAGCTTTTCCGTTATCTAGCTCTTTTAAAGCAGGTCTAGACCGTACTCTTTGTGAGTACAATTTGGTATTACACTAAAGCTCAATATAACTATGCTGTTACATTATCATAGAGAGATCTGAAGACTTGATGAATCAATGATGAAATGAAGTAATGTAAGAAGGTAGCAAGTACTGCACCTGAGACTCATCTTGTAGAAAAGTTTGTACTCTTTCTTTTCACCATATCTGCTCGTATTCCACTGACATGTGATATTTTGCATGTCAGAAGTGTAGCACATGAGTGAAACATCATCTGAAAAAGGGAAACATTTTGTATTGTTGGTATTGCAACTGTGACAGAAGAGGTCGCAGTTGTGCTATTATAACAATTTATTTCCCCCCAACTCTTACTTAGTCATCTACTCAGACATTCCCACTCTTCTCATTTAGACATACCTGCCCTTTGGGGAACCATGGCTTGTACAGGGTGTGACCAGCTGCTCCAGTGTCCTGCATTTGTATCAGGGGCACATTTGACAGTGACCTGGACCTCAACCTCTTCCCCTGGTACCAGAGAGACTAGTACGTCACCCTCCTTTGCCTAGAGAAATCACAAACATCATAGATTTTACAATTTTACTCAGAATGTTTTTCACCAGCTCGAATTACCAACACAGGCCTACAGGTGACTGAAGGTCATGAAAAATACTCAATGAGAAAGAACCACAAAATATATAGGCTACAATGTTTAGTGTAATAAACATGTTTGTTCAAGGAGAAGGAGATAAACAAATCAATTATGTGTTTAATTAATTAATTAATCATAAACTGAATGATAACTTGGCCCCAAAACAGGCAGTAAAAGATAAGTAAAAGATGAGTCATAGAAATTACTAATTACATCAATTAATACTGTTAAATAATTCAAATGAAATCTAAAAACTATAATAAATTATATTATTCTACTCTATAAATTCTATTTACTTTTACAATATTATTTACTGATGTATTTAGTTATACTTTTGACTGGTCTGATAACCCTTTACTAGATTTTGTCAGTTTCAGGACGGCATAATTAACATTAGATGTTCTAGAGGCTCAAAATGACAGACTGACAAGAGCCCATCATACTAACCTGCATGCTGGGCATACCAGTACTTAGTGATTATAAAATTGTCTTTATAATCACACACACATTATGTGAGTTTGATTTAAAAGTCATTTACACAAGTAATCTAATGGGTTTATTGAAGAGTTGTATGTGTACCTCATCTTTTGTCTTCTCTCCCAGCCCCTTGGAGGAGTAACGAATCCTATACATCACATTGCCTTTCATGTATTTTGAGACATCTGTGTGCCATGAGACCTGCAGTTGCCCTACTTGGCCATTTTGTTGTAAAGACACATTGAATGGCGGATCCAGGAGAACTGGAGACAAAAAGGTGATGGAAAAATAAGGAAAAACGCATTATAGAATCCATTGGTGAAAATAATTTACTGGTGTTTAGGTAACAGGTGAGGAGGCCCCTCGTCTTTCTGAATCCCTTATTGACAGGAGATCCAAGCAAAGAACCAGGACACACTATCCATCCTCCATGCTACCTGGGCCCACTGGGGATACCCACAATCAGCTAGCCCTGCTTGTTTTGTTGGCTGCTTTCCATATAGCTAACATCCCTCCAGCCTTGCATATCTTCCTTCGCTCTTTGGTCCTCCAAACCAGGATGCAAGAGAGAGATGGAGAATCATATTTACCAAATGGAAAATTGTCATTGGCGCCGTTCGCAGTGTCTGTTTGTGCACTACAGGGAGCGGTCCAAGGGGCTTCCCCTGTTGGCGCAGCGCCTGTCTCACTGGCTGTGCGATGCCATTTCCCAGGCTCACGTGTTTGCCGGTTAGTCTTCCCCCGGATGGCATCAGAGCGCACTCCACGAGAGGCGTTTGCACGGTGGGATGACAGTGGACGACATCTGCACGGCGGCCTCCTGGTTGTCCCTATGCGCTTTCGTCCGTTTCTACCTGCGGGATGTACTGAGTGTTTTGGCTGAATGATTCTCCTTGTGAGTGTGCGGTGCGCCCTCTTCCACGGGACGGTGTGGGGGGGCGGCCGCTGCTTACGTGGCCCTGCTTTGTGCGCAGCTGATGTGGTTGCTGTCGTGACCCCGCCTGCGTCTGTACAGCTGCTCCCCCCCCCCCCAGTTTATCGACTTACGCATGGGTTGGCGCCATCGGTGCTCGCGCACACGCCGCCACCAATTGCGCGGTTAGCGGGCGACTGGGTGGCTCATTACGGCTCTGGGCAGGTGAGTTGTGCTTGGTGGTACCGTATGGGCCAGTGAGGCGTTGACACATCCTGCTTCGCCTCTAACGCAATAGCGATAGCCTTAGAGGGCGAAGCCTATACGAAATAGAACGGGGGTTATGTACTGTAACCCGGATTCTGTGAGTATAGGCGCAGCCCTCTAAGTTAAAGGCCTCACTGGACCTTGGTTCTCAGTGCTGAAGAAAAGGCATTTGGGAGCCGAAGGCTGGGTCTCGCCGTTGTATAGCTTATATACACAAGGTGCGGACGTATGAGAGGCCCACGCTGTGGGTGGGCGTAGACTAAAATTCTCAGTGCGCGGAAGGGGTAAACCCAATAGCGATAGCCTTAAGCTGATGATACACGGGGAACTTTTTGAGCAATGTTGCTGAGCAATCTTGCTAGGGGCAAGTCCGACAATGTTTTGAACGGATAGCGGCAGGGCGGGTGGCGGAGTGGTGGAGTAGTCGGGGAAAGGGATCAGGTAATCTTTACTCATTACCATTGACGGCAACGTTGCCCTGCATGATTGCTCTAAAAGTTGCTCCGTGTATCCTCAGCTTTAGAGGGCTGCGCCTATACTCATAGAATCCGGGTGACAGTACGTAACCCCTGATCTTTTACAGTGACTGAATAGAGTTAACCTACAAGCAATAAAAATCTGTTTATCACAGATTTATAAAAACAGACATGAGCCAATGAGCAATTAAAACCCCTAAACATGATTGAATGGTTTGTGAAAGGCTACGGGTACAATAAATCTGAGGCTGGGCATATTATATTTAGACCCAATTTATTTTTCTGAATGATGCACTTCAGGAGGATAGATCTTGTACTGTAAAGTAAGACTTTCTCTCCACGGAAGTCTCCTTTCTAATGATACATGATAAAAAACAAAGGGTGTGAAGACCAGGACCCCTAAAACCATTAATAGATATCGTGTACAGTATAGTCAGCATCTGAAAAGATGAGAATCTAGTCTAATCTAATCTAATCTAGTTTTTAAACATAATTGCAAATAGGAATCATAAATCACAGCAAAACTACCACCAGAAAAGGTGGAAATTTAGGCCATCTGTCATTTCTTTGAGCTTTTTCTCAGAGATGGGATGGGAAACTAAAGAATACTGGCTAAGAGATATCCACACAAATTATATTTTTATGACCGAAGGACCACTTACTTGCTTGGAATGTTTACGCATATAGTTTCAAGTGTGTTTTCTTTTTTTTCCAAATGATTCACCTATTCCCCATCCTTTTTTTGTATGTTGAGGAAATACATATTTCTTACTGTGGTCCTCCACAGCGACAGTCCGGTTGTACAGGATGGTGCTGGTGTTGTGTACCTCCACGTCAAGGTGTATCCAACTATACAACAAAACATCCTCGGCAGGAAATGAGCAGATGTAGAGGAAAGTTCCCTCTTCTGTTGCCTGAACAGACATGTCACACCTTTTCTTTCCAGATTGGCTTGATAAGAAAAAGACATAACAGATATTGTATACATATTAATCATTCAATCATCTTTCACACAGGGGAGTGCAGTGCTTTAGGGGTGACTAATAAGACTATTACAGGTTAAAAATTCAGAATTCAGATTCCCCCCACAGTACTGTTTAAATGATTTGAGATGTCCCTTAATATAACAAACTATAAAATCACTGTGTCTAACATACCTGTCGAAGACATAGAGAAAATCATAAGTCCTGTTGTCTGCAGTCTCAAAGAAGCAAGTGAAATCCTCTTGTGTCCGCGTGAAACATTTAGGATCCTGCTCATCCTTTAAGAGTAAAACATCTGCTACAGAAGTGACAAACATAATACATGAGCACTCCTGAACTAAAACATGTCTCTCAAAATCAAACAAGATGGTATTTTCAACATGTGCAAAGGAGATGTTAACTTGTGGTGAGACGTTAGTGTTGTACAGTAATACCTTTCGGTTGTGAAATGTGTGTCACCTTCTAGGAACAAGACCCATTCATTGTTCCCACAAGTTATTAGTTTTCAGATTATAGTATTTACTTTCGGCAACATTGTCG
>NC_060154.1:6974612-7041959 GCF_021292245.1 Micropterus dolomieu
AATAGCGATAGCCTTAGAGGGCGAAGCCTATACGAAATAGAACGGGGGTTATGTACTGTAACCCGGATTCTGTGAGTATAGGCGCAGCCCTCTAAGTTAAAGGCCTCACTGGACCTTGGTTCTCAGTGCTGAAGAAAAGGCATTTGGGAGCCGAAGGCTGGGTCTCGCCGTTGTATAGCTTATATACACAAGGTGCGGACGTATGAGAGGCCCACGCTGTGGGTGGGCGTAGACTAAAATTCTCAGTGCGCGGAAGGGGTAAACCCAATAGCGATAGCCTTAAGCTGATGATACACGGGGAACTTTTTGAGCAATGTTGCTGAGCAATCTTGCTAGGGGCAAGTCCGACAATGTTTTGAACGGATAGCGGCAGGGCGGGTGGCGGAGTGGTGGAGTAGTCGGGGAAAGGGATCAGGTAATCTTTACTCATTACCATTGACGGCAACGTTGCCCTGCATGATTGCTCTAAAAGTTGCTCCGTGTATCCTCAGCTTTAGAGGGCTGCGCCTATACTCATAGAATCCGGGTGACAGTACGTAACCCCTGATCTTTTACAGTGACTGAATAGAGTTAACCTACAAGCAATAAAAATCTGTTTATCACAGATTTATAAAAACAGACATGAGCCAATGAGCAATTAAAACCCCTAAACATGATTGAATGGTTTGTGAAAGGCTACGGGTACAATAAATCTGAGGCTGGGCATATTATATTTAGACCCAATTTATTTTTCTGAATGATGCACTTCAGGAGGATAGATCTTGTACTGTAAAGTAAGACTTTCTCTCCACGGAAGTCTCCTTTCTAATGATACATGATAAAAAACAAAGGGTGTGAAGACCAGGACCCCTAAAACCATTAATAGATATCGTGTACAGTATAGTCAGCATCTGAAAAGATGAGAATCTAGTCTAATCTAATCTAATCTAGTTTTTAAACATAATTGCAAATAGGAATCATAAATCACAGCAAAACTACCACCAGAAAAGGTGGAAATTTAGGCCATCTGTCATTTCTTTGAGCTTTTTCTCAGAGATGGGATGGGAAACTAAAGAATACTGGCTAAGAGATATCCACACAAATTATATTTTTATGACCGAAGGACCACTTACTTGCTTGGAATGTTTACGCATATAGTTTCAAGTGTGTTTTCTTTTTTTTCCAAATGATTCACCTATTCCCCATCCTTTTTTTGTATGTTGAGGAAATACATATTTCTTACTGTGGTCCTCCACAGCGACAGTCCGGTTGTACAGGATGGTGCTGGTGTTGTGTACCTCCACGTCAAGGTGTATCCAACTATACAACAAAACATCCTCGGCAGGAAATGAGCAGATGTAGAGGAAAGTTCCCTCTTCTGTTGCCTGAACAGACATGTCACACCTTTTCTTTCCAGATTGGCTTGATAAGAAAAAGACATAACAGATATTGTATACATATTAATCATTCAATCATCTTTCACACAGGGGAGTGCAGTGCTTTAGGGGTGACTAATAAGACTATTACAGGTTAAAAATTCAGAATTCAGATTCCCCCCACAGTACTGTTTAAATGATTTGAGATGTCCCTTAATATAACAAACTATAAAATCACTGTGTCTAACATACCTGTCGAAGACATAGAGAAAATCATAAGTCCTGTTGTCTGCAGTCTCAAAGAAGCAAGTGAAATCCTCTTGTGTCCGCGTGAAACATTTAGGATCCTGCTCATCCTTTAAGAGTAAAACATCTGCTACAGAAGTGACAAACATAATACATGAGCACTCCTGAACTAAAACATGTCTCTCAAAATCAAACAAGATGGTATTTTCAACATGTGCAAAGGAGATGTTAACTTGTGGTGAGACGTTAGTGTTGTACAGTAATACCTTTCGGTTGTGAAATGTGTGTCACCTTCTAGGAACAAGACCCATTCATTGTTCCCACAAGTTATTAGTTTTCAGATTATAGTATTTACTTTCGGCAACATTGTCGTCGTCCCCCCCTCCCCACAAGCTAAGTTAGTGGTTGTTGCACAATAAAAACTACCTACAACAAAGTGTCTTGTTTTCACAAGTCTTTAAAAAAACATATTTTGGGACTTTGTGAGCTCTGTATGTAACAGACAAAATTTTCTGTGGAAATAAACAGTAAATGAGAAAAATAGAGCTGTTACGTGGACTGACTTCAAATTGAGTTTTCTTGCTTAGTATTAATTTATTTTTCTCGAGTTACACATTTTATTTTGTCATTTTTACTGATTTTTGTCAATTGTTGTACTGATACTCATAATATTGCTGGTATTTGTGTCCTGTGGAGACGTTTCTGTACTTCATTCAGTGACGCTGGCCTGCAGAAATATTGTTTTGCACTGTAAAGCATGATGTTATGCCTGTATGATCTACGGGTCTTTTTGGCTGACATGTGATTGTGCATCATGCTGATTTACATGATGCAATAATAATAACGCTACTCCTGTGTTGTTCATTAAGACAATCATTAAAGTACGGGTCTTAATTGTTTTCTAGTTGTCATACTTGTTGGCTGACATCACCTCAGTGTGCTGTGATATGCATGTTGCATGTGTGTTGGTTCAGTCAAGACCGTTGCACCCCCTACTCAAAATACATCCCTGCAGTTATGGACTCAAAGTGTTCTTCAAAAGGACAAAAATTAAATGATTACCTTCCCTTAACAGATGACTGACTGTCCCATCCTTGCAATGTATGCCAGGCATAAATCCCACTTGTATCCACAAGGTAATAAGGAGCATCTCCCATCTGCAGGGCCAATTCATGGTAGACTGATATGAGTAATTATGTATCCTAAACCAGCATGGCATCTAAACTAACACAGCACATGCTTGTGCATGTGTATGTGCATGGGTGGGTAGTGGGTGGGCTTGAGCAATGCTAAGGGTTTTGCCCAGTGTGATTAGTTGTGAGCTGCTTAGAGCAGGAAGTATGCTTTGTGTACAGTGGAAGTAAGCACCAAAAAAGGCAGTTTGGGAGGACTGATTCAGAGTAGACATAAATTATAGATTTACATAGTTAAATTTACATACATTTCAGTTAACAAGACACAATAACACACTCGAGATGCTACTGCAGATGAAGCCTCATACATGTGTCAGTCCATTATCTGGCTGGTTTTGCAGTTTTTTCCCCTTACTCTTAATAGCATTTCTTAATTTAAAATAAAAGCTATTTAATCAAGAGTATGGAGACAGACTAATCACCAACAAAGGCTTTATGAACATCACAAAATTCACAAGAGTGGAGAACGTTCAGTAGATTTGATGTGGAGTGTCCCACAAGCTTAAAGTTTGTTTGTGTCCACATACCTCAGACCCTGTGTCAGTCTCACAATACACAAGAGTGCTTAGACCCTCTGAGTTAACTTGCCAAAACAGCTTCTGCTGATTTACCACATCCTGACCTACTGCACAACAACAGTGTATATAAGCATATTAAACTGAAAGAACAATTTCCACCTTTTATTAGTCTGTCTTATGTATACTGACCCCAACAAACATGAATCGATTGTTTCATTCCATATGTATACAATTTAGTTATGAAAGTACATTACAGATCTTATGCATTTTCAATTGACACACTTCCTGCCCTAACCCTGTTCATGTATGTAGTTCAGTGCTTACATGACAAATTCCAATCAAAATGTTATGATTTTATAGCTTCACAGCGCCAACTTTAGTGACAGTTTGCTAACCCACAGCTTAGCTAACATTAGTTACATTGCTGTGTCGTTGTTCGCTTTATCATGGTATTTGTCATGGTATTGGAGTTCTCCAGGATCGCAGACCTTCACTTTTAAGGACAAAAAAGCACCTTATTTACATTTTTTTATTTAGGACTAAAAGTATTGACAATGAGGAAAACAATACTGTTGTATTTATTTTTGAAGAAGATATTTGGTGGTGTAGAATATGGTTCAACTTTGAGGGCCCTTGTCTACAGAAAGGTTGGTCATTCTGGTTAATCAAACTTCATTCTATCATTCTCATGTTTGGACTATTAGTTGGACAAACAACAATTTGAAGATGCCACTTTTGGCTCTGAAAAATTGTGACAGGCTTTTTTCTTTTACTATTTTCTGAAATTTTATAGACAAAAGAAAATAGTTATGACAATGACGTAACTGTCGCAGTGACATGTTTCATTGAAACCTTTATTTTGTATGTTCTGTAATAAATTCATGATTACTTGATACTACTTCATACAGCCATTCAACAATGAAAAATACATATGAACGATAATGCTAAAAGGGGTATAAAAAAATAAAATGTGCTATTTTTAATGACGTTAGTTAAAAAAGTTTTATTTCAACTAACATAACTAATAATGTGGATGCAAAGCAGAGCATGCAGATGAATGACATACAGCCTCTTTACTCTGCACTTGGTTCAAGAGGTACACACTGTAATTGTCTTTCACTTGATCTTTCACTATGATCAGTATGTTAAGCCTTTCAGAAAAAAAAAAATAGTACCTTTGTTGATGTCAGCCATTGGGCAGCCATGAAAAAGTTGTAAAACAGAGTAAGACCCTGACTGTATCATAATCAATCAAAAGTGATGTTTTTTGATTGGGAATGTTTTCATGCTCAAAAAAATAATTATTAGCTGCACACACTAAAAATGAACCTTGTGATCATGAGATATTAGTTACAGGAAAACATACTTCTCTGCAGAGAGCGCTTGCCACACACTGATAAAATCTCTACCAACGCATGGGGTGGCACCCTGCGTTTAATGAAGCTTTTCTGAAAGTTGTATAGACAATTACCCAGAAGTTTCTGTGATTTTCTGACTTCAGAGAAAATCAAAGATTTCTAAAACAATACCCCTAACCCAGCCAAACAGCCATAACTGGCATTGCAAACAATAATGTCAATAGATGATTCACTGAATCATTGTTGTCATTATTAAATTAAATTAAACTTGATAGGTGCAGCAGGATTATCAATTTTGGACTAGCAGAAATAATATTTATATTAAATGAAAGATTTCAACTCGCATTACATTCACCTCAGGTCATCACCCTGAAGAGACAGGAAAAGGGTAGTGCTGAATCATTTAATTGGCTATGATGATGAAATGATTCAGTAGATAAGTACAAGCAAAGTTACCATACCATTGACCAAAGTTAAGCAGCCCTGTGCCCTGTTACTGGAGGAGAGGGATTACTGTAAATGTAATGCGGTACGTTTCAAAATAAAAGGTTCTGTTATGGGGTTGTGTGGCGTGGGGACAGAGAGGACCCAAAAGCAGCACTCTGAGGGAAGGAGGTTTATTGAGGGATAAAGGGGTAGAGGGACTGGAGGGGAGGGAGAGGTGGATGTCGGGGAAACACAGGCACGGGGAACCAGGAAGACTGGGGGCCAGGGAGCCGGGGAACACTGGGGCAGAGGAAGCGAGGAGCGGTGGGAGAACAGGGAGGACGCCGTGGGGGGGGGTAGTCTGAGAAGGAGAGGGCCGGTGGATGAGCCCAGCCGACTGAACGGAGGACGAGGGTGAGTGTACCTGGGAGGGAAACAGACAGAGAGACAGGGTTAGAGGTGACGGCAACAAAGCACAGGGAAAATGTGTAAAAACAAGAAACATGAAAAGCCTGAACACGGAGGTGGCACCGGGTATGGAGCAACGACGATCAAGCGAGGATGGTGTGGAGAACCGGGGTTGAAATACAGGCAGGGATGAGGTTGATTACTGGCAGGTGTGGCAGGCTGACGAGGTGGCTGATGAGGTGCAGGTAGTTGGCTGGGCTCAGGAGCAGAGGGAGAGAGAGCACACAGGGGAGAAAACACAGGGAGGCAGGCAGGGAACAGAAAACCAAGGAAAACGCAGAATAACTGATAAAAAGGAGAAAAAACCAGGACACTCACCGTCAGCCGGGCTGCCACCACAACAGGTTCAGTTTAATTCACACAATGTAGGAGTTAATATATGGAGTTCAGTAGTACCTACAACTTTGAGAAGAAGACATGTTAATGATGATAGGGTTATTTTTAAACCTAGCCAAACACTGCTTCAGAATATTTCCTCCCTGACGAGTTGTCACCTGTCATATTAACATAACTGTTTCTGCCAAAACCAGACTAACTTTTTTTGCTTGCACAGACATTTTCTCATTCCAGGCAGACAGGTTACATTGGCGGGATTACAAACATACTATTGAAAATACAACCTGCTGCTAGATAAACCTTTGATTTTGCTTAAAGATGGCTATATGTGGCCAAATTACGGACTAACCTGTCTAAAGTAGCCTATATGCTGAGGTCACAAATGGGGAAATGGGCGAAAAGGAAAATGTCCACATGACGCTTCTCCTTGTCCATATGCTCAAAACACTAACTTAACATATGTAGAAATAAACACTAGGCCCTATTACTGGGCACCTTAACTTAAGCTAGTTTTTTCGTTAATAACAATACAAATGCACATGCTTCCAACAGTAACGTTAACTTACTTGCTTCCAACAACGGTAACCACGCTAGATGGGCTTGGTTTGAGTTGTTTCTGTTGACATTCTGATATAGGCCTATGTTAGCCGCGAAAGCTGTCAAGTGCCAGACAAGTAACGTTATGGTGCGCTCCATTTGAGATGGGAAGTCGGAAATCTCCGAGTTCAAAGTTTAAAATTTCAAAGGGAACGCCCCCTTAAGTCCGACTTGGGAAGTCTGGAGAACCACACTGCCCCGACTTCGTGATCCAAGATGGCTGTCAGGTTATCAACAGTTATGCTGCGTTCACTGTGATTCTTACTGCTGAATCATTATAGCTGTAAGCATGTAGGCCCGGGCTGACTGTGAAAGCATGAGGCATGTTTGTCTTATTAATTATACAAATATAATTATTAATATTATCATATGTAGAGATTTAGCTACAATTACGCTTCCTTTTTTTTTCCTCTGTGAGAGGGAAGAATTTTTGACAAGTTGCGTGGCGCTGCAGAGAGCCCCCAGCTGCACTAGTGCATGGATCATGCCTAATATTCATCCAGCCAGAAGGAACGATCACAAACAGTTCACAGCGCGTCGGCCGTACTAACGACACAACCCGTAGTACCGGAGACGGAGTGGAGCGGACAGGGCCAGGAGGTCGGCCCGCTGCGGACGGTCGGTGATCGTTCTCTCTGGCTGAATGAAGTCTGACGCTCCCGAATTTACGCATGGTTCCGTGATGATAGAGAAATATAGAAATCAATGGCAATAAAGCATGCTGTCAATATTTTAGAGACCCCCCTAAAATATCACAAATCATGCTTTTAGGGGAGATGGTGTCCTCTTTAGGGGAGCTAAGCTCCCACTGGCTCCCCCGTAGTTCGCACCCAGTCTTCTGCCCCACCCTTTGCGTTGTGGACACAGGTATGAGTTTTCAGTAGCCTAAATATTGAGATTCAGTCTTTCAACCACTATTTGAGCACATTTTATGGCATGAATGGATTTTGCGTTTCAGTGCTTAATGAAGTTAATTTAGAACAATGTTTGAAACACTTTTGAGTGTGTTACATAAATTAATCTCATTTTTGAAATGATGAGAAGTTTTTTAAAGTGAGGTGGAAGACCACTTATTCAGTGCCGGAGTCTTTTAATGTGTAAACGCCGACATACAGCCGAGGTGAGGTAAGGCTTATATTTTCATACAGCTGGTAAGAATCAAATCAGTGCATTAAGGCTATGCCTGTTAATTTAGGTATTCACACTGTTGGCTGTCTCCCTGCATGTGATTGTTAGGGTTAGTTAAGCTAGATAACTAAAAGATATCCTGGGTATTTTGAACTCGCTTCGTGGTATAGGCCCCTGTTGCTGGATAGGAGATTGAATAGGTTTAGACCCTCTTCCCAAATGCTTGCCTTTTTATTACATTAATGTGGCCAAATCAGGAGTAAGTTAACACATTAAGGTTGAGGGCGAGGGGTTGCTACTCAAAAGATAAATAAGTAAATGTCATGATGATCTTCTCTTATTACACATTTGCATTGTGTAGCCTGTAGTCTGTGTGTGGGAGTCGTCAGGAAGCTGGCCAACTGAGACCATGTTTGACAGACAGTCCTGTGCCTGTGGTTGGTTTGTGGAGGAAACTCAGTGACAGATCAGCTCTGTGCAGAAGGGGAGATCAGTGTTCCTGAACTCTCCGCTTTGGCCCCCAGTAGCCTGGCCTGTGGTTGCCCCACCATGCTTACTACTAAGCAGGCCAACAACAAAAACACAACACAGTAATCTTTGCAAAACTGGACTGATGCAAATGGACCAATTGCTTGCAGTGATGAGTCCAGTCACCACGCAAAACCTTTATTTAAGGAATCAGTTAATGAAAACACACTGTACATTCTCCTACAATGGATATATTACCATACATAGTGTTAGGTTTCATAGCGTTAAAGGTAACTAATAGCGAGTACACTGGCTGTGAATCTGCTCTGTATTAGTAGCATTTTCCAAACAACTTGTGGTGGAGCTTTGCATGCAACACACGGTGAATCTACCATGATTGCATTTATATCGGTCTGTAACTACATTCGAATAGAAGTCTTTGATATATCTACTTGACCTTTAAAAAGAGACAAAATACATACAATAGTTACATTCACATGGCAGTGATAGGCAAACAGTAAAAGACACAGATGGCATGAATGAGGCTGGTTTTAAGTGCTACATTGTATGTGTCTTTCATCCTTTTTTAAGTCTGAGAGCTTTAATGTTTATGATCCACACTGTGTCCTTTAAATTTCATCTTAATGAAAATATTTCCTTCTCCATAAAGAGTAATGGAGAGAAAATTAAGTCCAGCGTTGACACCCCACAGACCCTGTGGTGTTTCAGCAAGTCACATAGCTCCTTATTTGCCACTTCTCCTCAACACTCAGAGAAAAGAGTCCAGCATTGTAACTTTTGTAGGAGCAATAGGTACAATGTTGTGTCGTTTTCATGGGAGTGTTTTGTAGCGACAGGGGCTCAATTTTTCCCAGTCAGTGGCAATCACATTTCTCCATCCAAGGCCCAGCAATACTCCACATCTCCTAACGTCTCTGATACCTCCACACAGTGTCCTTTCACAGTTCTCCATCTATAGCTGGGTGGCTTTGGTAGATCGCCTGGTCCTCCTGTCTCGGCGTTGAGAGGCAGGAAGGTGGCAGTAACGTGGCGACCATCCTCGGGACTTCCTCATGGGGCTATGTGGCATGCTAGGGTCTGGGGGGACTGGTAGTCAGGCCTCCTCGGCTGTGGCGTCTATCCCAGCGTAGGTGAAGTTCTCAAAGAGAGCCATGTTCACATAAGCCTAGAAGATGGATAAAAAAAAGTTATTCAAGCTTTTAAAAAATGATTTGGCAATAATTTGGCATGCTAGAAGTATATTGACTCCATCTGATCCTTAATGCTTAAGCCTTATAATGCGATCATGTCATATAATACAAAACATAAACATGAACTGGAGAGTGGGATGAACCCCTCACGTCATGCTAATTACATATCTGTGTAATTACATATAAGAAAATGGGAGAAAGCGGAATTTATGACAGCTGTAATATCCCACACTTAGTAAGAAGAATTACAGTAGTGTCAACAAACTGGTGCCAATTGGCTGCAAACTTACAATTTGCAGTTCAGTGTTAATTAGAAATAAAATAGTAATGCCCTACATGTAAACTGACAAACAAAATAGCAATTTTAGACTGTGTTTCTAACTATCTGAATTACTATAACCTCAAACCAAAGGGGTAACCATCATTGAGTGATGTTTGAACACTCCAAAGTGGTAACAACAGGGCAATTTCCTATTTTTCCCCTTCTGCTGACATTGTGTAAATGCAGCATTACCTTCCTTGCCTCCTGCATCCTGTTGAGCTGGACAGAGATTTGGGAGAAGGGGGGTCTCTCATAGGGCCGATCCCTCCAGCATTGCTTCATCAGCTCATAACTAGACAGGGAGAGAAACATTAATGAATGCTCTAAAATAGAGGAGAAAAAAAGTCAGAATAAGATAATCATTAGCTACAAAATGCTGAGTACTTACACCTCATCGTCACAGTTTTTGGGTTTCTCCATCCTGTAGCCTTGTGGCAGTTTTTCATAAAGCTCAGCACATGTCATCCCACAATATGGTGTGCCACCTGACACACACACACACAAAAGGGGAGGGAATGCGTTTCTGATTATGATTATGAGGTGTGAGTCAAGCAATAAGGATAGTCGTCATCATCCTACCATAAATTCAACCACAGAAACAACTAAATGTAGATATGATATATGATGATATGATACGACAAACAAATTGCAAAATTTCTTGATGTCTACTACAATTCTTGTATAAGAGAGATAGAACTTCTGTTGGCCTGTCAGCTGGTATTTGAGGCTAGGATTCTTAGCAAGAGTAAATCTGGAGCGTTAGTAATTTACATAAATGAGAGGAAATGGTAAAGCTCCTGGGTTTAAAAGCTTGCATAGATGTAAGGCTGGGTGCTTACTTACCTAAGCTTACAATTTCCCAGAGAAGAACACCAAAAGACCACCTGGGAAAGAAGATGCAAAGACAGAAATGTAACGAAAGAAGACATAGAAGGAAAATGGGAAGGATTTCATTAGCAACACCTGAAAAAGTCTTCCTTTGTTGATCATATGTGGGTTAAGGTTAAAAGTAAAAAAAAAAATAAGGAATAAGTCCAGTTACCCTCAAAACTATGCATTTTAAAGCTAAAAATGCTGCTGTTACCTGTAAAACCTTGTGATTGTCATGTTTTTACAATGCCTTGCAAATAAAAAATGCATGACTCCATTTGAACATTTTTATAATTAAATAAATATGCATGGGATCTGATAAGGAACCACTGAATGTCTCAACAACATGAAACCACCAGCTCTCCTGCTATCTGATTATCAACTGAATTCACGAGAAACACCACTAGTCACATGTTATGATGCGGTGTGAGATAATTTGATCAGACAATTGTTGTTTGTGCTGTCGGCCTGTCCCTTTGTCCCTGCTTATCTCTTTGCTTCTGTGCACAATGTCTCACTCTGTCTCAGATCTTGCTCTCTTGTCTCTCCCTAACACTCTGTTTCTCTTAACTAATGTTTACAACTCTCTTTGGCCCTACAGGCAGCCTTCAAACCTTTTCCGTTAGCTGTCCTAAGCCTCTTCTAACTTGTTTTTTGCTATGTATAAATAGGCTCCACTTGACAGACTAACGTCTCAGATTGTCTGCTTAGTTGTACCCAGAGCTTCCTGGTTGTGCTTATCAGTTACACAACACACCGTTATCACTCCACCAGTGACAGAGTGATGATTTGTTGTTTTCAGTCATGTGGTGTACATAATGAACTGAAAAAAACTTCACTAGAGGCTGAAATAATTTTAAATAGGTTACTGTGATGCTAAAGAAGACATGAGATGGAAGAATCTTTACTTATCAAGATTGTTGATTATCGTTAACTATCAACCATCCAGGAAGTGTTTGTAAACCACTTAGCCAATGGTTTCAAGTTTGCAACGTCAAAAGCCTGCCATGTTACTCAATATGTGCGAAGTTCTCAGAAATATCTTTGCATTTTGATTCAGTGGTTTCAAATACAGACATAATGCTCCAGGTGTTTAAACTCCTACCCTGAAAAACTCCACCTGTTGCAGTGAGTGCAAGAGTTAAAGCCAGGACTTATGTTAGTTCAACAGATGAGCTCATACTGTAACTCACACATCACTCTTGGTCGTATACACACTGTAGTTCAGGGACTCAATGGCCATCCAGCGTACAGGCAGCCTCCCCTGAAAGCCAAACAAATAAAAAAATCACATAGGCTTAAATCAGTCTGGCAAGTTGTTACTGTTGTGATACAAAGTTGATGATAGAGATGAGATCCAGTTTACATTACAAGTACACGGCCTATTCAAGCCATGTAGTACACCTAGTACACTATGCTGCTGTTGATGGTATTTACACATGATTGCCCTCTACAGGTCATCTCACTTATTATCAGAATCTGTCATTTGCTGTCTGAGGTAAAAACCAACCCAAACTAGATTTAAACAAAGAAAAATCTTGTTTGGGCTGTTTAATTGCATTTAATTTGACATGATTCTAGTGAATAACTGCCAATCTTGGTAGCAGTAAGCAATTCATCTTAAAAATAGGTTATTCTAAGTATAGTATTTTTCACAATGGTATACTGATAAAGTAAAAACGATTTTGTGGCAGACTACAAATTGACAGATGTTTGAAATAACTGACAAAACTATTAAACTGTGGTGTCACATTTATATAATGTGCAGAGATCCAATGGTAACTGTCTGTTACAGTTTGTATGTGCAACTGATTAGTCTTTTGCTATCTCAAAGAAGAACTTTTAGTTATTGTTTTCAACATGTGAGAAATGTGCACATTGCAACAACTGTTGTCATAGCAGCTGATAGCAATATCATTAATCCACTCTTAAAGTGGAAATACATTGCATACAAAACTGTTTGTCTTCCAAACAACTAGTGCCCTCTGTTGGCTGTGTGTATGACGACACCACTCACCATTGTCTTCTTAACATAAACTTCCTCACCGCGGGACAGGCCAAAGTCTGCTATCTTTGCCACAAGGTTATCCCCAACAAGGACATTCCTGGCTGCCAAATCCCTGTGGATGAACTAGTACCAAGAGAGGAGAAGAGAGGAGAGGCATTTTTACTGTTAATTATACTAGCTCTAATGCATGTATCCTTTACACAGAAACATCATGATATATATGACATTATCTATGTTGAAACAGAAGTTACATTTTTGTAGCAAAAAAATAAACATTTATTAAAATGTTTTGTTTTATTGAATATACATCTTCAACGTGCTGTTCTTATGATGAGCCAATGTACAGTGATTTTGACAGCATAAAAGGCAATGTAGTAAGTGATAATGACAAATCTGAATAATGAAATAGCCCTAATTATAGCATTTTTTTAAATTATTTGAGTTTTTTTTAAATTACTAAACTTTTAAAGGTGTGATCTTTTTTACATCATGTATTAAATGCTGTATTAAGTATATTACTTTGAAAGAAGAAGAAGTAAGCGCAGTTCATGTAATATATAGATTTTGTTGCAGTAAGAAAGTAAGAAATGCACAACTGGTTTAAGTACATTATTACACGTCTGCCCCATTAGAAGGCCATATAATTAAATGTTAATCTGAAGTTATTGAATTGAAACAGTTTGTTCGGTATTTAAGTCAATTATATTATCAACATCAACTGTCGTGGGGAAACTTGATGAAGAGCATTTTGTAAGAAATTTTAAAGTATAAAGGTAATAAAATTTCAAGAAAACACAGTAATTCACCCACTGAAATATACAAGCAGCCACCCACATACACGCTCCCTCTCCGCCTACCTGTTTGTCACTTAGGTAGTGCATCCCTGTTGCCACGTCTACAGCAAACTGCAGCAGCTGCTGGGAGGTGAGGGTGGAAGCAGTGCCATGTTCCTTGGCAAAAGCAGGATCGGTCTCCAAGACTCTACTCTTCCTCAGGAAGTCGAGAAGGTTACCATAGGGAGCGTATTCGATAGCTATGTACAGGTAACCTGGAGAAGGCAGAGATGGAGTAACATTAGGAAGATGACAGTACTGTATGGAACCAAATGTGCCATAAATGTCCCTTTTTTATGATGTTTGATATCAATATATCATAAACTCTTTGGGATAATACATAATGTATTTGACATTGCTGCAAAATCATACAGTTATTAAGGTCACAGCATATAAACATAAACATTTCATCTTCTATCTGTACAAGCTGTTAGCAGCTCAGCCAGATTCTTAACAATAAGAATATCTTCTTCTCTGCAACAACTGTGACTTTGGCCTTTGCTGGCCTGCCTGCAATAGGCTGGGGAGAGACTGAGTTACAGCTGGTAAGGGGCTTGGCCTTCAACAGTTCTGTCTTGACACAGTCAGAGTTTAACCAGGCCTTTCATAAGATCCTCACAGAGCTCAGCCAGATGGTTGAGGATTTGTTAATAGATGACGGCTTCCAGCCAAAGCCCGAGTTCCTGCAGGTCATCAGGCATTTGTGCTTGTGGGAAGGGTTTCATGTTTATTTCACCATGACCATTGAGAGTGCCAACACAATTACTCAATACTGTATGTGGATGGAAAGTATAACAGGGCAATGGACGGACTAGTCAAATAACTGGAACCTAATACAGTTATGTTCCTTCTCAGCTACAATAAGTTATGTTAATCAGTTTCCTGCAGCAACGT
This sequence comes from Micropterus dolomieu, assembly GCF_021292245.1. Lineage (NCBI taxonomy): Eukaryota > Metazoa > Chordata > Actinopteri > Centrarchiformes > Centrarchidae > Micropterus > Micropterus dolomieu. Next base: position 6,988,844 of record NC_060154.1, read on the forward strand.
TCCAAAACAATTTCTTTGCCTAAAATAAAACTTTAAAAGATATTTCCCTCAAACCAGCGAGATAAGCAAAATAAGGTCAATAAAAGCTGACCTAGAAGGATGCTGACTATTTTGCTTTTCAATCTTTATCTTCAGTCTGTATCTATCAAATATCTTCTGTTCATTTCCTCCTCCTGTCCTGCCGTTCAAGAATTCAATGCTGAATTCCTTCTGCACACACCTAATTCTTTCACAATGTTGATATCTGCAGAGTGAATTTGTTCCAGATCTCTGTAAGATGAGAAAGTGTATGAGCTGAAAACAACACCATATATCTACCCCCTTTTTTAATTATAGACAGATGCTGAATGGACCAAATAAATATAAGCACGAAATTAGAAAACAATCAAGCAGAAAACCCAAAATGCCAGAAACAGCAATTGAGTAACAGCTTGTGTTACCATTGCAAGCCAGTGACTTTTATTCTGTTGCAATAAATTACAAAAGCTTTTCCCTGAGCAAAGGGAGAGGCAGCACAGGAAGAAGACATGCAAATTGTATGTCAAAGAAATATTACTCCTTGAAAGCATCATGTCTTTGTTCTTGGTCTCTTTCCTCCTTTATTTTCCCATCTTTACCTTTCAGGCTGATTTACTCCCTCCCCTCTTGCCCTACCAACCCTTCTTTCCTTCCTTCCTTCCCCTCTTACTTCCTTCATCTTTTCCTCCATTTTACACCAGTTTGCAAGTTGAACACAGAGCCAGCCTTTCCATACTGTAAATGGAGTACACACGTGTTAACCTTTCAAATAGTTGTTGTATAAAATCATCACAATTAAAAAAATTTAATGTTGTTGCACATGGTGCACATAATAATAATAAAAATTTAGTTGGTTATAAGGCATGGTAACGAACAGCTAAATCATAAAAGACAAAAACTGCTCTGACATATAGGGCGACAGTTGATATGAAAATCAATTATTATGAGAAAGACAAGAATTTAGAAATTATGCTATTCATGAGAAAGAGGTTTTGTTATTCTAGTTGAGGTTGGGGTGGTACAGTGTATATGTTTTGTGGTACTCAAATCACTAAATAAAAGTAGTGAACCTGAGTTAAACGACAGATGTAAACACTGTAGAGTGAAGGTCTGCAGATTCAAGTGCTACCTGAAACCGGTGGAGAGACACGCTGATTGAGTCACATGTTTATTTTTCAAGGTTGATTTGGTTTGGTAATATCCTCACTGATATACTTTCCACGCTAGACTTCCTCTCTCATATGTTATCCATCTTTGATCAAACAAAAGCAATTAAATTATTCAAAGTAGAAGCAATCGGATGTGGCTGTGGGAAACTGACTTACTCCATGGTAAGAACTGGGGCCAAGGAAACCTTATACAAAGACATAAACACATGACACAGCAGTATGCTTGTGAGGCACATGGACAAATCAAACAACTGTGCCTCACAATGCTTCTGACAGGCGAGGATTATTTAGATTTGACACATTCTGGTGCTTTCCGGGTACAGATATCAGAGGATCAGATCAGAGTATCTAACCTGTTCCTTTACAGTACATCCCCAAATGATGCATGGTATATTCAGTACACACACAATTTATAAGGCATGGTCTCCAGATAAGTAAGGTAAGGTAACATACATACAGCTTTATTGGTGTTCAACCAACAGCCTATAGATATTTATGACATGTGAATCCCTATACCTACCAAAGAAGTAGTACACCATACATAACCATCAGTATGTATTCAAAAGCCATAACTTGAAGCACATCAATATACAGATATATAAGAGCCACTAGGTGTCACTCACTCACCTCTGTTCTCACAGGCTCCTATCAAGTTGATTATGTTAGGATGCTGGCCTAGTTTACACAGCACCTCCAGCTCCCCTGCAAAGTCTCTGTGGTCATTCTCTGAGGCAAACTCTGCAGGAATATCAGCACATGCAGCATCATTAGACAAAGTGCAAGCAAAGCAGCTTCAGCTGGCATCTTTGAAATGAAATCAGTCAAAGAATGCACTGCACTGGGATATATTTGCTCTTTGTTTGTGTGTGATGTGTGTACAGTATGTGTTTGTGAGTGCTTGCATGAATGTGTGTCAAAGTTACCTTTCAGCATCTTGATGGCTGCGCTCATTTTGCTGCCATCTTTCTTGATCATGGCTTTGATTACCTGATTATGAATCAGTTGTTAGCTTAAATGTTTAACCCAGTGAATAAAGTACAATAACCAAAGAAGAAAAAATAAAAATATTCAGAAAGTACATTAAAAGCTCAAACACCTGTCCAAAGTTGCCCTCTCCAATGACATCTTCAAACTTTATGTCCTCCCACTCCAGGATTGGATAGGTGAGGGGCTCTGGAGATGGTTTGGGCCTCCGTGTCAGGGTCAGAGTCCCTGAGTTAAACTGCAGAATAGTTTCCTCACCCTGGTGGGATAAAGAGTCTTAAACTCTACAATAAATATGAATATATTAAAATTCTCCAAAGCAGGGTTACCTGAAAATGAGCTTTGTCAGATTAGTTGGGATGTTAACGAGGACTCAGTAAATCCCTCAGCTTTACAAAACTCTGAATTGTGGTTTTTGGTGCGTCCTTACCGATCCAGACTGGTAGGTGAACGTGCGCCGCCGGTTGAGCAGTGTCTTGCGGATGAAGAAAAGAACCAACAGCGCCAGCAGGATAGTCACACAGGTGACCGTTACCGAGCCCACCACCGCCACCAACAGTTGGTAACTGTCCCCAGCAGGCCGCCCAGCCACACCCTGGGTGGTCGGAGTTAGACTCTGAAGGCCTTTTTTTGGCAGAGGGGAAGAGAGGGGAGGACAGAGGGGCAGGGTGGAAGATGGAGAGAAAAACCAAGTAGGGAGATGGCGATGACTTTCAGATAGTGGAGATAAATAGGCTGTCTGTGTATTATTATCTGGAGTAAATCACTGTCCGTGTGGGTGGTCTTGTTCAATGCCACCTAGGAAAAGCCCAACATTGGCTACAATGGAAATGTTCCACTAGGAGCTACTTTTAGCTTGAAGGGAAAATAAATGTATGTCCCAGAAACCATCATTTCTATTTCAGTCTTGGAATTAAACCCTCAATTTGAAAAATGAAGAAAAGCCCCGAGACAAATTTATTGAATATCTTTTGAAATGATGACCCATTCAAGCAATCAAGCAACTAGGCATTTAGCATTTGTGCTGTACTACACAGTGCAATTCAATTGTATTTATATAGCGCCAAATTTGCTGCCTTGGTGTACCAAACCAGAGAGGAAAGGCAGACAACAAGGTTTTCTCAGACTTTCCTGGTCTGACCTTGTTGAATTGTTCAAACAATATCAACAACATGTCAGTAATTTCCTGTTATCTCATTTGCAGCATTTATATTTGATAGTAATTTATTAAGTAGTAATGCTGGATAAAAATACTTCCTACTCACCATCCCCTTGTGTCATCGCCTGAACAAACTTGCTCCACTCTCCTGGCACTTTGGAGAAAGCCCTCACTCTGAACTGGTACAGCGTGCTGCCATTGAGTGCTGTCACATCTTTGGTGGTCTTGTTTCCATCATCTGTGTCCACCCAAGGGTGGGGGCTCCCCTGGCCAACTGGCTGGTACTCTATGATGTATTTAATGATGCCTCCATTGGGATCTTCAGGGGGCTGCCACCTCACCTGGATGGCTGATATGGACAAAGGCAGGGCCTGGACGTTGCGTGGGGATGATGGACCTGAGACACATAGACATTATCATTGTTAGGGCAATCAACATTGATTCTTTAAAACTACATTCTAAAATAAAATTACAACTCCAGTCACAGGCTTTTAAGCTTGGGTGCTCTGAGAAAGCTTTAATACCAAAGAGAGTTTAACAGCATTCATTGCTGTTCTGTCGGATGGATCTTTTTCTAAGTTGTTGATATCCGGTGATTGCACACTAAACTGGATAATTCTTTGACACCTAACTATCAGCTGCAAAACTGTTTCTTTTAAAGTTTGTGGGCAGGGAGAGAGTCACCAAGTAACCAACAAGAACCAATGCTACTATTTCCTGAGTGATTCTAAGACGCTCTTATAATCCCATCCATAAAACTAAATATATGTGAGCTGTTAACATTCTGTTTATTGTGTTACGCCTCATGTTTTGCCATGAACCGCTGTAAATGCATTATAAAGTGCACTGAAAATCTTTCAACATTTAGAAGGAGCCTTCCTTGCATCTTATTAACAGCAGAGTTTCTAGTTACCCTGGCTGTTGATGCGGAAGTGGTAGGGTTTAGAGGGCGGCCCCTGGCTGCCACAGCTGATGAGGCGCACCGCCACGGTGTAGTCTTGCTGGTACTCCAGGTTGTGGAACTTTGTGGAAAGCACATTGAGCAGGGTGGTCTCCTCCAGTAGTTTCTCCCTGTAGGGTGGTGGCCCGAAGAGCTGTACTAAAAAGCCAGTGGCTGTGCCAGCATTAATGCGATTGTTGGCAGGCAGTTGCCAGCGTATAGTGGCATTGCGGCCTTCCACCGAGCTGATGTCAATCTCAGGTTGAACTGTGGGCTCTGCAGCAACAGAGAACACAGGAAGAACTGAGGGGACTAACAGCTCCTTGTGAATTTCTTTCATTAAGTCAGTCATGGTTCCCTCAAATTTCCCGGAGGGATAAAATATTTTGAAGTGTATTGGACTCTCAATTTATATTTCACTAGGTTGCTTTACGGTAGGTAGTGCTGTTAGCTCACAACAACAAGTGACTAGCTTTAAATATTGGCCTTGGTCTTCTCTGAATGTACCCATAAGAATGCACTGGTTTCCTCCTACAGTCCAAAGACATGCAGTTTGATTGAAAGTCTCAATGTGTTTGCATGTCTGTGCAGCAAATCCGGACTACATACTAATTCTAAGCAGGCTTTGCGTATGTAGTCAGTTTACATGGGGAAAGGTAAAATAAAACATACTCAATTCAGGCAGTATGCATACTAAAAATCTAAAACAGTGATGTACAGTGATGTACACAATTCGTACACAATGCATCTAGAAAAAATGACAAGTATCTGATGATGGTGGAGAAACAGCTCCAGGAACATCTTCCAAAACTAAAAGGATATAAAAAAAACATCTGTTGTCTCTTTGTTAAGTTAAATTGGCAGTAGTACTCTTACTCACTTTATAACTTATGTTCAACTGAAAGTATTGTATCATTTCCTTTTAGTATAGTACAGTAAAATATGTTGATTTGGTGTTTTCTAAGTGCAAAATAGTGTACGATCAAGATTAATTTATAGTATGTACTGTATACAGTTAGGGTGTAGTATAGATTTGGCACACTGTTGGCTTTGTGATGAACCCACAACCTATATGGGGTGTTTACTTGCTTACGTGTTTTGGCCAATTGTGCAGTACGCCACAGCACCCTGTGACCCCCATTAACGGTATTATGTGGCTTGATAAATTAGACATTTGATCATAAATCATACAGTATTTTTCATGCAGAATTTTATTTGCATCATATGCCATTTAGAATACGCATTTTACTCCATAGTCTTTAACTGTTCTGTGGTCCTCCTTAAGAGTCAGTAAATACACTATTATGAATAGTTTGTGCTTGTGCAAGAGATGAACATTCCCTTGTAACAAATAACATTTGTTCCATTTTACACATGGACGTGACCACATATTGCCAAATATTCAAAGTCAATAGAAAAATGCACTATGACACTCCAAAACCATCCCTTTTCCATTTCAGTTTTTTCCATGATCTCTCCTGTACTAACACACTCATATGATCTCTCCCTCTGCACCACAATCATTGAGGAATAAAATCCCAGACTCTGCCACTTGCAAACTTTGTAATTCCTAGCTGACTGATGGCGATGGTTTATTTTTTGTTACTTTATTTTTTATCCCATATGGTCTTCATTTTATCTTGACAAAGTGCCCAGATATCATTACAGTCCACTTGCATCTTTCTATATTTGCCCCAGACTTAAGTCATCAGGACAGATATGCTCACTGGGGAAAAGACAACTGGCTCCTTAAGGCCTGGGAAAAGCACTGCTCTGAAGAAATGATGAGAATTTACTATTAGTCTAACCAGCCACAAAATAATATGCTTGCTTAAGTTCGGTGGTCTAGACAATAGACATTTGTTCCCAGGCAAGATTTCCTGATAAATATACTCATTTACAGTATGTCTGGACAACCCAGTTATCTGTGGGCCTTACCAGGACAATCAGTCTCCATGATGGCCTCTGGCCCCGGGGCCCCCTCTCCTCCTTCCCCAGGACGACTCAGCTGGACACGGACACGGTAGCGTGTTGAAGGCTCCAGGTTCATCAGCGTGATGGGCTCTTTTTCACTATAAACTAAAATAAAATGGATGTAGTAAATACTGATTACATGATATTTTATTTATTATTTAACAGCAAAAATTTGGCTTAAAATGTCGATAGAATTGTTATATATGCAGCGTATACATATCAAATTATTCAAAATTCAGAGGTTAAATGTTTTTTATTAGTTATTATCAGTTGTTTTGGGGGGAAAATGGTTCAACTCAGTAGGACATAATGAGACGATCTTTTTCTTTACATAACCTGTACATAACCTGCATTGTGTTTTATTCATTCTAATTTCGTCTCTGCCAGAATTTCCATTTAGTATTAGATTTATTATGACTGAGTAAAAAGCAATGATTTATTTCCCTCTGTAATTGTACCAACAGTAATACATTATAACCTTGGCTGATCTTACAAGGTGTTAAATAAATAAAATAATGAGGATCACTGGTTACTGCACTGTTTGCTTTTGCTGCTACTGTGGAATGAATGAAATGTTCTAAAAATGTTGCTTTCTGTGACAGGCTTACTAAACAACATCTTTGACTGATGTCTCTGCCTGCTTACCTATGATGGAGGACCAAGAGTCTCCGTTATCCACAGGCTTGTAGAGGAGCCTGGTGGAGACAATGGGGCCGTCTCCTCTGTGGGAGTCCACCGGCATAACCAGCAGCTGCTTACTCCTTTTTTCCAGCAGTTTGGGAGCAGTAGTGGGCACAGGGGGCTCTGAGCAGACACAGCAAAATACTTTAAAATGTGCATCTTTCCTGCTGTCGTGTGATGTGCCTACATACTGGAACAATTATATATGTTCCCATGTGTTTATTATATCCAATTTTATTCAGAAGAAACCACACACACAGACCTTTAATGGTGAGGTTGAACTTGCGGGAGTCCTGGCCTCCATTGGTGGACACCCTGCACTCCCACAAGCCTCCTTGCAGAGCAGTCAGACGAGGGATCTCAAATGTGGCTGTACTCTTATTTGAGTCCATTGTAGTGAGAGTGGCCTGACAGTAAAATACACAACACACAAAAGCAATGCAATGCACGATTAAAACTACATTTCCATTTCATGTCTCTATTTTTGCTGCTGCTTGGAAGAACGTCTTCACTGTGAGAAATGTCTGTCTTCCTGTGGGAAGTGCTGGTACATACTGTATCTTTAATAGTTTATTTATGTTATCAAGGATTCAGCACAGAAAGTATAAGTAATATTATTATAATATAATATAATATAATATAATATAATATTAATAATAAACTGAACATGTGACTTATGGGCAGCACATGGTAACTGCTGCACTGCAGAGTGATATAGCCTTATCTGGTCAGGCCATTATGTTGTTGACTTCCTCAGAGTTTCACTCAACCTTGTCATCATCTGCCCAATCTTAAAGGCACAGTACAATTTAACTTTACTCTGATGTTACAGCACTTGACAATGTTACTAAATGTCCACACGCTGATTTATTTTATTTATCATTATTTATTTCTTAACAACAGTTTATTTGTCTGCCCAGCACCACTGTGCAGCATTTCCACAGGCTGCCTTGCAACCTCACAGTGTTTTAACAGTTTTGTTTAAATTTTTTTATTATATTATATACAATTAGTGCTGGGCAACGATTAAAATATTTAATCGCATGATTTTCTGCGATTAATCGCGATTAAAGTAGTGTATTGCACACTTTTAATTTAAATGTGCTGCTATATACACAAAAGTACAATAACATGTGGTTTGCAAACACTTTACATTTACATTTACTCATTTGGCCGACGCTTTTATCCAAAGCAACTTACATTTGAGGAACAACATACAAGCATCAACAAAGCATCAATACAGTAAGAGATCTACAACTGACAATATATACTAGTAAGAGCACTAATAAATACTAGTAAGAGCTAATAGTACATCTCGCATCGATGGGGTAAACAGGGAAGGAAGTAAGAGCAATCAAAACAGGATACTTGTAAGTGGACAGAAGAAGAGCACAGGAAGTGCATGTTAGAGGTTAGGAGTTAGAGGTGTTATTATATAAAGTGTTCTTGGACTTTATACAGTAGCAATAAAATATTTCTTTTAAATCTCAACTTAATTATTAATGTAATCAAATCAATTATAAAACCAAAGCTATTTGCCACTGCCAGGGCATTAGCTTTTATCTAGTTTGATAAAACAAGTTAGAGTCCAGAGCCACAATTATGACATCAAAACAGGCACCTTCTGAGCAACAGGTTAACATATATAAATCTGTTCTCTATTTTTTTTTTCTGAACAGGTATCAGCAGAAACATTTTTCTTTTATCAGGGTGCAGCATAAACAGTCTATGTACAGTAGCAAGTGTCCCTATCAGAGTGAGGTGAAGTGGTCGCCTCACGCACTAAACAACACAACGAAGTTGATTTGTCTTGAACTTTTTGCACGCGACGCAGAGTACAAATCATTGGAAGAGAGACTGATCCTCGTTGTCTGTGAGTTTCCAGAATCTATTACTGTTTAATAAATAGTTATCAGGACATCAGCAGGAGGGAATTCGCATGGCAGAGCAGATGTAGACCTATCAGGTGAAGTTATGTACAATTTTAACTTAAGTTAAATACGTTACAGCTGTTTAGCGCACAGAACCCGTTGCCATGGTTACTATCCATAGAGCGGCTGCAGTTTACTCGCAGAGCGCTTGTCTCCCTCTCTGATCACCGGAGCAAAGAGCCTTTCAAAATAATAATAATAAAAACTGCGTTAATGTGCGATAAAATCATTGTCGGCGTTAATTAATAATTGCCTTAACACGATAGTAATGCGTTAAATTGCGCAGCACTACTTAAAATAAACAATCAATGAATGCATCATAACCTTCAGTTTTTGACATGGTGATTTGGATATTTATTGTTTTTTCTTCCGTTTTGATATGTTTGCACACATAACATAATATGGATGTAAATGGTAATGTGGTGGTTTAAACCTTATTGAAAATGCACAATTAATGAACAATTCTCCAGGGGAGCACCTACTTTGAGATCCACTGGACTGGATTACCCTCTCCATTGTGGTCTTGGATTTAATCTCTGCCCGCCTACCTCGACTTAAATTTTATCCTGTGCATTTTGTTTATTATTATTAAGGTTTACTGAAAAATATCTTGGCAGGAATGTTGCAATAAATGCTGGTCTTTGTACCTTAAGCACAGTGCTGTCCAACTTTCGCAGCTCAATGCTGTTGTGGCTGGGCAGGGGGTTGCCAGTGGCTGAACAAGAGATCTTGGGGCTGGAGTTCAAATTCCACTCCAAATTACTATCCACATCCAAGATCTGGGGAGCCCGGTCTGAAAAAGGAGACAGGTATGGAAGAGACATTACCAATATTTTGGATAGGGTCTAGGGAAATGATGTGGCAATAGAGAAAATAATAATTTATTGGATGAGAAAAAAAAATTATTCATGGAAATGTGCTGTGATTCTGAGAAAGAATAAAGTTAAACAATTTAATTCCACAAAGGAGGCAGAGCTAAAGAAAGAAATGGAGGAAAATAAGGATTAATATGATGTGACAACACATACCGGACTTCTCACAATTCTGTCCTCGCCACCCTGTGGGACACTGGCATCCACTAAAACGGTTGCAAACTCCTCCATTCTGGCATTTACAGCTGAAAATGCAGTCTGGCCCATACATGTCATTATGGCACACTGACAACAGAAAACAGAAACAGAACAGAAAATTATATATATATATGTTAATGTAGTAAAAAATACATGGACAAATTTAAGTGTTGTAGTGCTCACCCTCCTCACAGCGTTTCCCAAACCAACCGCTGGCGCAGGAGCAGCCGTAAGGGTCGGGTAGGCAGAAGCGAAGCCCCTTGCAGTTCAGGTCAGAGCCACATGACTCCTGGCAGTTTCGGCCAAACATTCCTTCTCTGCAGGCTTCAAGGGAAGACAAATGTGCAAATGTGTTTATTTAAATTCCTTGACTTTTGCTGTATCATGCCTCAACCTGCCATGTAAAACACCACAGAGGACAGTGTGACTAGTCTGCCATTTGTAATCTGTAGATTTTGATTTTAGTTATATTTGACTGCATTACCTTATGTGGGACAAAAATGTACAAAGACTAACAGGCACAGTCATTACCCATATGCAATGAATATGTGATTTTGACATAATGTCTGCTATATAAATTTAAAGTATACCTCACAAGTAGTCTCCTTACTTTAAGTACTAACAGCTCAGCACACAATAAAAAATAGAATAAAATTTACAATTTGGGTCAATTTAGCACTGACAAAATACTGGAATAATTTACCCTTGGGTTAAAAAACCACTGGAAACTCAAGACAATGGTTACTGACCAAACAAAAATATGGTGTGACTTTTAACTGTTTGAATCTACTCCTAGGGTTGCCAACTGTCCTGTATTAGCCAGAATGTCCCTTATATTAGGCCTAAGTGATTTGTCCCATACATGACCTCTCTTGTTCCGTTTTTTGACTACTACGCTGATCTAACCACTGATCACGACACTTGACAATGGTCACCGACACCTGTCATCATCCAATCACAGCCTCCCCTCACGCGCCTCAGTATATGTTAAGTAACGTTAAATGCAGCTACTGTGGAAATTGACAAAATAGCTGCAAGTGAAGCCTCGTACGTGTATCACACTGTCAAACATGGACTCAGTTACAACCGCACTGACTGTCTTGTTAAGCTAAACGGTGCGTTGTTTCATGTCTCAAATGTTGTGAAGAAGATGCATTTGGTAAGAATGAAAGCTGAGATGATCACAATGAATGTTTTATGACCAAAGACTGTGCGGGATATCCTGAATGATCAATCTCTGACTGAACGTGAGCCTGTGTTTTCAAGTGGGTACTGAACATCACGAACATCACCTCCATCATCAAAAAGGCCCAGTAGAGGATGTACTTCCTGCGGCAGCTGAAGAAGTTCAGCCTGCCAGAGACAATGATGGTGCACTTCTACACTGCCATCATTGAGTCCATCCTCACCTCCTCCATCACCATCTGGTACGCTGCTGCCACCGCCAGGGACAAGGGCAGGCTGCAGCATATCATTCGCTCTGCAGAGAGGGTGATTGACTGCAATCTTCCTTCTCTCCAGGACCTGTACGCCTCCAGGACTCTGAGGCATGCAGGAAAGATTGCAGCTGACCCCTCCCGCCCTGGACACAAACTGTTTCAGACTCTCCCCTTTGGCAGGAGGCTGCGGTCCATCAGGACCAAAACCTCTCGCCACAAGAACAGTTTCTTTCCGATGGCAGTGGGCTTCCTCAACAAGGCCCCGGTCCCCACTGCCCCCCCCCCGCTCCCCAAACTTGCACACACATACACTCTCCTGACCCCACACTTTACAACAACGCTCAACTGTGCTTTATGCTCATGTTGCCAACCTTTGCACTATACTTTGTATACTTTTATTTAATTTATATTACTATTTATGTGTACTGTAAGCACCAGTTCATACCAACACAAATTGCTCATATGTGAAAATGTACCTGGCAATAAACCCGATTCTGATTCTGATTCTGGTGTTTTATTCTGTTGCCACCGACACCTCAAACAAGGGAACCATGTTTCCAGTGTGCGTGAAATATTTTTCTGTGTCTGATGGAGCGCGGTGCAAGTTACTTGACTTTTATGAAGATAGTGATGAAACTGCAAATGGTATTCATCAAGTTCTGATGAAATGCCTGAAAAAAAAAAACTGGAAATAAAACAGAACACAAGTAGCCATGTTCTTTTTAGTTTGTCATATGTACATGAAGAGGATAACCTTTTGTAACCTACAGTGCAAGAGTCACATGGTTTTTGAATTAGAGAAAGAGTGAAGGTAACAGGTAGTATTTTAATTAAGGGTCTGTGTTAAGAAAGTGGTAAAAAAAAATACACTTGCTAAACATCCACATGTTAATGTCATTGTGAACATATTAGCATGAAGATGTTAGCATTTAGCTCAACCCACCTCTGAGCCTACAGCCCCACAGAGCTTCTAGCATGGCTGAAGACTCTTGTTTGAACAGTCCCTGGTGCATTACATGTGCAGGAGTCAGGCATTTCTAAGGTGGATAGCTACATGTACAGTTTATACCCTTACTAAAACTCTTGGTAAAGATGCTCAAGTCACCAGCTATGTACAGTGTGAACATGTTTATGCGTATTATTCCATGCAATTAACATTTAACTTTCTGTTTAAGATCTGACTTTATACCCATCCTCTCTCTTACTCTCTTTCTCTTTTCTGTACTCTTACTCTCTCATTTACACACACACAATTTTGTACTATACCCTTCAAATTTTTGATTATACCTTTTCATGTGACAACACTGAAGAAATGACACTTTGCTCCAATGTAAAACAGTGAGTATACAGCTTGTAAAACAGTGTCAATTTGCTGTCCCACCAAAATAACACATCACACAGCCTAATAATAGTATCTAATCCAACAAAAGTGACTACACCCCTAAGTGAAAATATCCAAATTGGGCCCAAAGTGTCAGTATTTTGTGTGGCCACCATTATCAGCACTGCCTTAACCCGCTTGGACAGTTCACCAGAGCTTCACAGGTTGCCACAGGAGTCCTCTTCCACTCCTCCATGACGACATCATGGAGCTGGTAGATGTTAGAGACCTTGCGCTCCTCCACCTTCCATTTGAGGATGCCCCAAAGGGGCAGGTCTGCAGACATGCTTGGCCCGTCCCTCACCTTTATACTCGGCTTCTTTAGCAAGGCAGTGGTCGTCTTGTGTGTTTGGGGTCGTTATCATGTTGGAATACTGCTCTGCAGCCCAGTCTCCAAAAGGGAGGGGATCGTGCTCTGCTTCAGTATGTCACAGTACATGCTGGCATTCATGGTTCCCTCAATGAACTGTAGCTCTCCAGTGCCGGCAGCACTCATGCAGCCCCAGACCATGACAGTCCCACCACCATGCTTGACTGTAGGCAAGACACACATGTCTCTGTACTCCTCACCTGGTTGCCGCCACACACACCATTGACACCATCTGAACCAAATAAGTTTATCTTGGTCTCATCAACAGGACATGGTTCCAGTAATCCATGTCCTTAGTCTGCTTGTCTTCAGCAAACTGTTTGCGGGCTTTCTTGTGCATCATCCTTAGAAGAGGCTTCTTTCTGGGACTACAGCCATGCAGACCAATTTAATGCAGTGTGCGGAGTATGGTCTGAGCAGGCTGACCCAATCAACCTCTGCAGCAATGCTGCCAGCACTCATACATCTACTTCCCAAAGACAACCTCTGGATATGATGCTGAGCACATGCACTTAACTTCTTAGGTTGACCATGGTGAGGCCTGTTCTGAGTGGAACCTGTCCTGTTGAACCATTGTATGGTCTTGGTACCATGCTGCAGCTCAGTTTCAGGGTCTTAGCAATCTTGTTATAGCCTTGGCCATCTTTATGTAGAGCAACAATTCTTTTTTTCAGATCCTCAGAGAGTTCTTTGCCATGACCAGTATGGGGGAGTGTGAGGGCGATAACACCAAATTTAACACACCTGCTACCCATTCACAACCGAGACCTTGTAACACTAATGAGTCACATGACACCGGGGAGGGAAAATGGCTAATTGGGCCCAATTTGGACATTTTCACTTAGGGTACTCACTTTTGTTACCAGCGGTTTAGACATTAATGGCTGTGTGATGTGTTATTTTGCAGGGACAGCATATTTACACTGTTATAGAATATTGTCTCATGAAAATATATAATCAAATATTTACAATAATGTGAGGGTGTACTCACTTTTGTGAGATACTGTGTAATGTACAAACCTGTCTCACAACGCGTTCCCATGAATCCTGGAGGGCATATACAGTCTCCGTCGACATCATGACACACCCCGCCGTTGAGACACTCTGGACAGTCCTTGTCACAGTAAGGACCCCACTTCTTAGTGGGACAGTCTACATGGAAAAAATTTTTTCTTAGAGCAGTATACAACGTATCAAGCGTTATAGTTCATTTGAACTTGCCTGTAAAGTTGAAAAGTTTGAGTCTATTAAACACCAAATAGTTTTCTGACTGTATCTGCTTTTGGCAATCATATAAAATGCAGACATACCTGTACAGGGTAATTACTTTAAATACATATAATAATTTAGATGTGTTTTGGCTTTTTTTGCATTTGTATTGTATTTTGGACAGTTTTTCACAAGCACAAACCGCTTATTTATGTTATAGAATTCAAAGGAAATAAAAAAAACAGATGTAATCATGTAGTAAAATGCACATAAAAACCACTGTGTCTGGTGGAGAGAAGGTGTGAACAGGGGAATCTCAAAGCAGAGCTAGAGGAGGGTGGAGATGGTGTTAATATGTCTCTTATGTTAATGTTAACATGTCTCTTGACATTACAGGAAATGAAACAAACACATGTGCTGTCTCACTCAAAGACATTTCCTCAAAATCAACTCTCTGCTGTTTTTACTTCTCATTCAAAAGGTATATTTTTTACATTTTTTGCTTTCTTTCCGAGAATTAGATGAGAAGATTGAAAACAATCTCATGTCTGATAATTAAATATAAGGCTAAAGTCAGCCTGTTAGCTTAGCATAAAGACTAGAAATGGGGAAAGCGCTAGCATTTATTATGAGTTTAACCCAAATATGTCTGCTGTATCTTCCATTTTGTCTGCTGTCATTGCAATTTCTGTATAATTTAATCTCTTTCCAAACACAGCCTTTGTTATTAATACATCTTTACTATTTGTGAGGTGAAGGTTTACATAAGTCTTGGTAACGCTAGTAGAATGTGCAGTGAGTCACTTATAGCATATCCTCTTGTATTTTGTCACATTACCCCTCAAATGCATATATAAAAAACAGTTTCTGTTTCTATGTGTGTGAATGCCAGATTCTAACATACCTCTGACAATGAGCCTCATCCAGGCGCCCTGAAGGGGACTGTCCCCCATATAGCTGGCACTGTAGATGCCTTGATTGGCAAAAGCTGCATTCTCCACTGTCAGTACAGCAGTGTGATTGATCATATCGTCCGAGTGAGTCATAGAAAAGTAGTTTCCTAAAAGAACCACATCAAAAACATTAATGGAATAGTTTCCAATGTGTCACAAAAGTAGCCTTCTATCCTTATTTGCTCAAGATCCTTGATCACAACCTGGAAGTGTATGGTTATAATCGGTGGATGGTCTGAATTCAAATTTTCTTGCCTCCATCTTGAGTTGTGTAAACTGGCTTACCGTTGTACTTCCAGGTTACATCTCTCTTTTGATAGCTGAGTAGCTGCATGCTGAGGTGAACTGTTTCTCCTTTGTTAGCAGTCAGTGTAAGGTGAGTCGGAACAAAATTTGCTGTGGGAAACACAGATACACAGTTTTTTTCCAAACATGACACAACATCCAAACTGGGCCATAGTTTAGGCTTGGTCAGAACAGGAAGTAAAAACTCTCGGAAAACTGAACCCACCTCTCCTAAAATTGTTGATCATTGTAACCATCTCAAGTGGAGGAACTTCCTGAGTGGATTCACAGTAGAAGATACCAATGTGATCGAGATCGCGGAAGTCTCTGGCTACCGCCTCCTTATTCCTGGACTTATGCACTTTAAAATTTGGTTTCCTGGGGAATATGAGGATTTTGTTGTCTCTCTTGATGTCCAGCTCAACCTGGGCCGGGCTGCGCTCTCCATTGATACAAGAGATGCTGAAGTGATTGACATTGGTGACCTCTGCTGTGGAGATCATTGTCAAATCGATCACAGCCCCTGTAAGACAGGCCATTGTGTTTAAAACAGTCTGACATTTTTTAACATACAGGAAAGTTATTAAGAGTCATAAGGAGCTTGACTTGATCATCAGACTACAACAGGGATTCACAAAGCTTTTGAGTCAGGAAATTTTAGCATCACCCTTTCTGAAGAGTAATGAGAATATATAAGTCGATCATTTCAGGAGAAGACCCATAACTGCATACCTCTTTGTGGCATAAGTTAGGCTGTTGCTTACAAATATCAAAATACATTCTACTGTAAGTTATCTGATTCACACAATAACAGAAAATATGTATACAGTTTTTTTTCCTTTTCATTCCCGGTGTCCTGGATTTTTACAGTACACAATGAATAAATAAAATAAATATACCAATAAAATATAGTTTGTTTAGTCATATATGTCTCAGCATATCTAAAACGTGTTATTTTGCTGCTCCCTGTTCATACAGTGCTAATTCAACTCCATAGTTTTTCTAGACTAAATATATCAAAAATTTCACTTCTGGATTATATAGGCTAATGGAAAATTACATCAACTCATTGTCATACACTTGACAGTTTACACATAATTGTGCTGTCGACCCTCTGAAACCATGAAGTACAGTACAAAATGATGGCAGAAACATAGTTTGCAGCCCACAAGTGTCTATTTCTGCCACAGGTCAGAGTATGTCTTGAACCACATAGTGTATTCATTATAAAATTGCAAGACTTACAACATCTTACACACTGACACCTGAGCTAGGGATTGAGAAACTGGCAATATCAGCCCCCCTTGTAGAGGAATTTAGTTATTTGAATAAAAGTGCCAAACCCAATAATGTCAGTTTGTTCAGCATTCCTTCTCTCTGGTATTTAAGCCCCAGATCCACAGAACAATGGCAGGAAACATGGATGAGCTCCTTTTTCCCCAAAGGGTTCATCCACACTCTCTGAAGGTATTTATGATGTTAACAACATTGTAATCATTAAAAAGGATCTAATAATCAAATAATGTAGACTTTTTCACAATACTCGAAAATAAATGCCGACTTAAATATTTTGCACATAGTTTAAAAGCTACCTAAACAGCCTCAAAATAAGTTTCCCCTTACCTGATAAATCAAGGAAGCACAATACAAATACCCACAAAGTCCTCATGATATTTATAATCCTCATTGGGAAAAAGCTGTCCTAACTAAATCAGATTTACAGGAAGAGTAGTACATCCGAAACGGTGACGCCGCGTCACGACGAGTGGTGCGCTTTTTTACGCATAACTTGGCGAATCACCCAGAACTCCAATTCAGGTGTAAAACCTTTTCGGTAACGATTACAAGCCGTCCTATATAGCGTACAGAGATGGTATCACGGTCCGTCACACTAACAAGCATAGAGCATAGAGCAAGCTTTCTCTGGGTGGGAAAGGAAGGAAGAGCGTCACCAGACAGCGGAGGACTGCTGGCGCTCCAGACCTCCCCAATCCGATTAATGTATTTATGAGTTTAAACTTTGTCACTTTTTGTTTCAACATAATGCCATCGAAATTGACTGTCTTTGCATTCATTGATTCTGTAATATCTTACACGTGTCTACTGTTTTAGCAGGGAAATTATGGTTAATCTCCTGGCAACTATAACTTTGTCTTACTATAGGATAATATTAACTATATTGTCTAAAGGTTTGTTGTAATTGTTACTTTTAATGCCCCCCTCCAGCAAGTTTTAACTGCCGTTTTTGGTTAACTTCTTCAAATTCAACTCAGTTCAATACAATCTAGCTTTATTGGCATGAATGTAAAACAACATTATTGCCAAAGCTACAAATAAATTACAAAAGAACAATTCATTTTATACAGTTCATTAATCACTATAAAAATAATAACAATAATAAAAAAAAGTTAAATAATGTTCTTTCTGATACAGAGAATGGGGTGTAGTTAAAATTAATCACATTTTATGTGGTTACAATCATATATATATTGAACAGATGCATAGTGCATTAATGGTTAAACATGTCTTATATAAAACTAATATTTATAAATTGCACTGCTCCATTGATTATAGTTCATTTCTGTTTACCATTTTTATAGCCTAATTGATTCTGTATATTGTCTGCTAACAGAAAGGAGTTACAAAACTCAATTTCACTTTATAACTTGTTATATTGTGACAATAAACCTAACTACCTCCCTAACTACACCTGGCTAACTAAATTGAGTTAACTTAGCTAACTAAACTAGAAAGACAAACCAACAATCAGACACACATGCACCGAGAGACATACCTAAGTTCTAAGTAAAATATATGATAAATTGGTTAGCTAGCTCACAATGATGTTAATGGTTTGACGCTCTGACTTAAGGAGGCCTGACGGCGTAACAGTTTTTTTTAACGAGGCATGACTAGGAGAATGACGTATGCCCAATGAAATTACTATATTCATAAATCACCACCCCATTTCAGCAACTAAGTAATTTTTGCAACTTTGAGCACAAAATTAAGCTACGTATTTGTCAAATAATATTTGGCAAACTATTTGGGTAATCAACATTGTATGGAAATTAATGAAATATGAAATATCATAGAAATGTCAAAATACACTGGAGGGGGGCTTTAAGTCATTCTGAAATTGTCACAGGAATATTTTAGTGGGTATTGTAAGAAACAGATTGCAGACTTGTTTTCGTGTCACATGTTTTCAACATGAAGCACCAGGATTTTGCAAAGTCAAAGATTTAAAATATACAATTTAATACTACATTTCATCAAAATATATGCTGATAATTGTGTAGACTCGTCAAAGATAATCTACCCACACTTTAAATGCATCTGTGTGGCAAACATCCACACTCTGCATGCCCCCTGTGTCCTCTGAGGCTGAGAGTGCTGCCACGATTTTCTTTGTAGAGATACTGTAGAACACCAAATGCTGCAGTAGCTGGTATCATGTTTTGCCAAATGCAACAGCTTTGTTCTTTCACCTCAATGTGCTGGTTACAATTCATGCAGCTTTTATAGTCAGCCTGCCCCTTCCCTCACTGTTATAATCAATCAGCCTCAGGAAATGATGAACAATATGCTTGTTGTGTCTATTCTGCCAATGCTGACCCAGTCTTTTAAAAGCGCTGCACTGTCTCACTTTGAAACATCCAGTTGAAAAAACTGCACATGCCTTTTCTAATTTCTCGGGCTGATTTGATGTTTTCTTTCTTGCGGCTTCAGACAATCGGCTTGATGTTGACTCAACTTGTTATTGTTTGAGATTTCCTGTTTTCGATAATAGGAGTTCGAATGGCATTCTTTAACCAGCAAGTAATATTATATTGTATTGAGGATTGTCAAAAAACACAGAATAAAATAATCCTTTGCAAAGTGTGGGTACAATGATGTCCACTTTGAAAAAGCTAATAATGTCAAATCCTACCATTTAGGAAGTCAAATGCATAAATGACAAACTGAAAACCATAATCAGAGGAAGGATATGTCCTGCTGGTTAAAATAGCTAAGGTAAAAGAAAAAAAGAAATCAAATCAAAATTAGAATGGGTATTCATAATTGAACTTGATTTGTCTACAAAGTGTTTCCATTTTAACTCTTGGCAAATAAAGGCTCTTGGCACCGATGTTTGGCTCAGATCAGTATTGTAGACCTGCTAATGTGACCTGTGTAGTTCAGAAGCCAGAACAGCTTTTTGTTTTTTTTTATAATTATATATAACTTATTTCCTCTGCCCATACTTCAAAAACAATCAGTGAGAACAATGATGTTGAACTGAACAGACTACAAACTGCAGCACATACCTATAGTATAGTAAAAGGTGTACAATAAAACAATATGCAACAAACTTTATTGTCAAAATAGTTTTGCACAAATTGGGATACTTATTGCAGGTTTTGCAGAATTTTGTAAACTTTGATTAGAGTTTAGGGGAGAAAATAAGGAAGAGAGCAAAGCATGAATTGCACAGAGAAAAGACAGAAAAGTGTTGCGTGCTGCAGACACAGCTTGGTGGAGCCTCTATAGGAAGCCAAAAGGGAAAAGACCAAAGGCTGGGTCAACACAGATGCTTCAGCCATATTTAATAGTGCACTGGACTGTGAGTGTGCATGTGTAGTGTAACAGTATGTGTGTTCATACATGTGTGTGCCTATATGTGAAGAAAATTATTCTAGTGGGGTGGACAAGGACTGAGGACTCTCTGTACTACTCAGACATTAGCCATTCCATATCCAAAATTCTTTGTTGCTCTATAGTAATTTTGAACTCTGTTTGTTGATAGAGAGACAGATGCTTGCTTTATGACCCTACCAGACAAAGACAGGGCTCGGTGTGTCTCCTGTCCCAGTTCAAAAAGCACAATAGTGCTTCCCCAGGCATAACAACAGTGCAACAAAAAATGCAAATCTTAAAACAATCTTTTTAAACACAGCCATCAATGTTATGGAGTATGGTGTTTGGGTTCTTTAGTTTATATTAAACGAAGTTGTTATTGCTTGTCAATTACTCTGACAGTCTAAAGAGCAGTTTACATAGTTTAGTTGAAGTAAACTGGTAGAAATAAGTACCTGACTTTAATGTATGATCCATATTTAATCTTTAATCTTAAATGTTGGTGTTCTTGGTGAGACTGGGTTATATCATGCAACCAGCTATCTGTGTAAGGTATTGTCAGCACTGACCATAACTATATGGTCAGATTTTTTAATTCATCTTCATAAACTCTTTAGAAATATGAACTCGTTATGTCTATATTTGTCTATGACATTTATTCAGTTTTTTGTGGAGCAAATACATTGTCATTTTTCACAAACTCCATTGAGAAAAGTCATTGGTAAGATGAAAGATTGTGGGAAAAGACTACCTAATTGTGTCAAACAGTAAATTTACAGCAGCACACTCCCGGCATGTGTTAGTTGTTTTTGACATTTTGTTGTGGTTGTGGAGGAGGTGGTGATGGCGAAGCTGGGGATGTCTGGAAATGAGACCGACAATGAAGGCGGGAGGTCTCTTAGACTTTGTGAGAAAGTTTGTATTAAATTCCCATTTCCTCTCATTGTGTGGCAAGCTGGCCCGGCTCCACACGCACTGATCCTGCTGGGCCCTGGGAGCCTAAGCAAGGGTGTCACTCACACCTCTCAGGCCCCCTAAATCACCCCCCTCGATTCCTCCCCAACTGCAGTTACAAACCCCTGACCTCCATTCCAATGTAGCCGATGTTGTCTGATAAAGAAAGCCTTCCTAAGGATCATAGAGACCTATAGAGGCACAAATCATGTGTGCTTGAAAGTGTGATTACATGACTGTTTGTTTGTGTGAGAGAAAGGTATTTAGCGATAGAGTGAATGAGGTGATGAAAGCCACAAAGACAGATTTTGAGATAGAGCATGTGTGTGAGCGTTATTAGTAGAATTTAAAGATCACATCTTAAAAAGTCAGATTTCCCCAAAAATAAAGTGCTCTCAAGCCTTGATAACTCCAGTATTATTTCAATGGAGGTTTCCACTCTTACTTGGTCTATCTGTATTTTTATAACAGATTTTCAACACCACATGATGACACATTGACAGATCAACACACTATTACCACAGCTACATTTCCCACTCAGTTAGGTGCATTGAGGCAGTCAGCCAATTATGTGCCCAGTAATGGAGTTGTGATAGTGGGTGTCATGTGACCTGCACTTCTGACAGTGGCCACTATGTAATACTACACAGCCCAGTGCTGTTCCTAAGTACTTGACCGAGACCCCAGTTTCCAGATGTTCATGGTAGACTGTGAATATTGATTAATAAATGTAAAGGAATATGGCAGAGTCACTGTTTTGGTTTAAGCTATGCAGCAAAAAATGGACACAATCTCACACACACTTTCGAGCTACGCTAGTGGCATAGCTCTAAGGAATGCAATATTGCTATGTCTATTACTTTGGTTCAGACTAAAAAAGTATCTCAACAATTATAAGATGAATTGCCATGACGTTTGGTAAATATGTCCATGATGCCAAGTAGATGACTTTGGTCTTTTTTTCTTGTGCCACCGTAAGGTTGACATATATAGTTTTCAGGTAAAAACCTATTAGATAGCTTGTGATCCCTCAGGATGAATTGCAAAGCCTTGACTTTTCATCTATAGTGCCATCATCAGGTTAAAATGCATTGTATTTACCCAATACTTTGGTTTATGACCAAATACCTGCAAAACTAATGACACTTCAGCTTCAGTTGCACTTTGTGTTTAGTGCTAATTTTAGCACACTAAACTAAGGTGGTCAACATGGTGAACATTACACCTACTAAACATCAGCATGTTAACAATTAGCTCAAAGGACACAACTTCACAGAGCCAGTAGCATGGCTGGACTCCTGTCTTATTTAGATTCATTCTGCTTCATTCTGGATCAATTTTATTAACTACTAGTATGTATTCACCAACCGTATCAAGGAGCAAAGATGCACACTGACAAGACTTTAACCAGATTCAGTATCAATGTTTTTTTAAGGCATGCAAACATATTTAGGAGATGTGGCACACAATGATTTAGAACATTCAAAGGACATGAAGACAGAGTGTCTTCAGACCACTACAAATGGGACACTGGCTCCTGACCTTTGTCGCATGGTGCTTCCTTTTCTCTCCCATGCTTCCGGTCACTTTCCACTGTATACTTTCTCACAAAGAAGAACTGTCATTTAAGTAACCTTAAGGGGAACATGCCTCCAACAGATGGATTGCCACATGGAAGGATTGGAAATTATTTGACAGGGGACAAGAATACAGAAAGTCAGCACAGTAAAACTCTAGATTATATAAACACATGTTAGGGGTGGGTGATATGGCCCTAAAATAATATCATGATATTTCAGGGTATTTCTGCAATAATGATATTGATAAAAATATTTTTAGTTTAAAACTCACAATTGCAGAGCTCTCCTTGCAGAATTTTTGGCTCTCCTCGTACTCAACTGGGTGCTTCTGCTTGAGGTGGTGAAATAAGTTTGTTGTATTTCCCCCTTTTGTTGTTATAGTCTTCCTGCACTTCTTACATATTACCAAACCACTTCCACACTTCTGCAGTGGCTCCACTATTTGGAACTAACTCCCTCACCGTGGAGCTGGTAGCAGTTGGAATGTTGCCAGCATCACAGCATATATATATTTATCATATTAAAAATGACACCAAAATATTGTGAATGATTCTCACCCTTTTATCACACACACACACACACACACACACACACAGTACCCTCCCAAAACTGCTGCTTTGGGAGGTGATACAGGGTGAGTTACTGACTTAGTGGTTTTAGGTCTTCATGATTCAGATTTCCAGTTCCCCATGAGAAGAGCCACATCCCCTCCATCCTTTCAATTTCCTCAGGCTCCACAGCCAATCTCACCACCATTACAACATGGTGAGCCAAAGACTTGCCTAATAAAAACACACTCAACTTTGTCAATTCAAGCCATTAAGATGACCAAATTTCAAAATCTCAGAGATGGCATTTAAATATTCAGATACCACTGATGAAGGGATGAGGATTTTGGCAGCATTACTAGCCCACAACAAAGCTGTCTGTTGAACTGTGCATCTGTCACAAAAATGGAAACTCTCATACCGCTGTGTGGTATTTGAGTTGCAAGAATCAGTTGCTTTCACATACAGTAGGAGTTAATGTGTAAGGTTACCTTCAGAAGGAATGGCTTCCATGACAATTTCCCATGTAACTTGGCAGAAGGACCACATGCCTTGACTGGTTTTAATTGTAACTTTTAATACTTTCCTTTCAAGCCTCCTCTGGAAAGCTGCAACATGCATGTTTTTGTTAGCTGGAGAAAATCATCTTGATATGCTTCATGCTCTGACAGACAAAACCAGTGGGTGCTGAGCAGTCAGTGTCACATCCACCAAAGACATGAGTAATTAGGCTGAGAAAAATGTCTAAAGTTTACCTACCTGTTCTGACAAAAATACTGCTGGTGCTCAAAAGGCTAGTTGATCATTTGGTGACATTTATGTGTTTACTTTACACTATGTTAAAGTTGAAAAATATAAACTGTAAAGTATTGAACTTCGACATTTAAACATGTGAAACCAGTTACTGCTGTTTGTGTTTCATGAAACTGAAATGTGCCTTTATTGCAATTTTAAAACCTGAATATATAATATCATGAATAATAACATGAATGTACTACACTGTGTTCACTTGCAGTCTTGGACAAAGGACCCCATTTTCAAGATATCCAGCAATCAGTGTCTGCATTAGGAGTAGTTTTTCATGAGCTTCCCCCATGAAATTGTGATTATATTAATTTTATCTCTGGGTGAAAAAGATCTGCCTGTTATCAATTATTCGCTTATATAACTTGCGTACCAATAACTTCATATAAACCATGCAGTTTCACCACAACAGTTTACATAGCATTTTAGGAGCATGTTTTATTTACCTTATCACTACACCATCCAATAACTGCAATATATCTGTAAACTCTAGCATATCTTACAGATAGCTGTGTGTCTGTTTCCTCTTTCTTTAGTGTTTGCGTAAAGTATATATGAACCCACACAAATTTAATGAATAAAAATGTTCCTAAACTTTCTCTTCATGTACAGTCATTAGTCCCACACTGGGAAAAAATAACATGGCCATGTATTGAGGCAGAGTGACCCCCACCCCCCCCCACCAACCCCCGTCTCCGAATCTGCCTCCTGGGGTGAGGCTAGAGCACTGGTAATGGGGAT
Source organism: Micropterus dolomieu (assembly GCF_021292245.1). NCBI lineage: Eukaryota > Metazoa > Chordata > Actinopteri > Centrarchiformes > Centrarchidae > Micropterus > Micropterus dolomieu. Next base: position 7,013,654 of record NC_060154.1, read on the forward strand.
GGGGTGATCTAGGTCCATCAACAGATGCAGAGCAGGGTGACCCTCCAGTCTGACACCAAACAAACCCTCCATGTAGACAGGGATGTTGATGGATGTTGATGTTATACCCACTACTGACCTTGCACAGGTACATGTACTGTACACAGACATACACCTCATTAATAGTGTTATGGAAAGCCTCTGGATCAGACTAAGGAAGCTCTAAACATAACATCATGTAGTTGACCTCCAGTGTGTAGGTTCAGGGTCATGTAGGATAACATGATTTCAAACAGTCAGCAGCCACAGCAAGATAGGCAATATGAGCGTGTGGTGATATTTTCCAGATCAGGAGAAATACTTTTAAAATGATTATTATATGCTCATTTTATCAAATACAGTTCGCAAAAGAATAACAGATTTTGGAAGTTCTATCATCTATCTCTACTCTGGTTGCACAGTTCAGGTAGTAGTGCTGATATTGTGCTTATATTATCACAATGAACACACAAATTCAAGTGTCAAAATGAAATGAAATATTGGCACAATAATGGCACATAGTTTTAATTTTAATTTTGTTAGAAATGGTCAGAAGCTAAAGATAAAACAGCTGTTTCATAGCTATTATTATGCAAGTTAGAGATGCTAATCTCTAAATCCTAATTACAGAAATAGAATATCTGTCCCATCAGAACATGGGTATCAAGGAAATTGTGGAAAGGGAGTGGTACTGAATCCAGCCAACATGTCTGGAATATTATAGGTGTTTCAAGGAAGTTGAATAACACCCTGGGAGTGCTGTGCTGAAAGGCAGAAAAAAAATCAAGAGCAGAGATTTTGTGCAAATTTGCCTTGAGACTATTGGAACAGAGGCCCCAGAAGCACAATTCAACAATGTGTTACCTGGAGAAATTATGTGAGATGATGAGTTACAAATTATAGAGTGAGTCAGGAAATACTTAGTAAGAAAAAGAGAGAGAGAGAGAGAGAGAGAGAGAGAGAGAGAGAGAGAGAGAGAGCGAGAGAGAGAGAGAGAGAGAGAGAGAGAGAGAGAGATGGATGAGCTGTTGTTTCTTGTCCAAAGTGTCCAGAGAACTTGAGCCAGATTCAGGAAGAGGTACTGCTGCTGGAGGCTGATATGTGTGTGAAGGAAGTTGAGGGAGCGCAGGGGCAGGAATCACCCTACAGGCAGGAAAAGGCCTGTGGAGGTGATGGTGGGGGTGGAGGTGGAGGGTCTCGGCTCCTGTCTGATAGCTGTTTTGTGAACACACACAGACTCAAATACACAGACATGCTTGCACAGTTTTGAAGTCCATAGGTTCTCGTTCCCATCAGCCATTGAGTGGGAGGGACACAGCAAGGGAGAGCTGGATGGCTGTTGGTGCCAAAGCATGCATGCACCCGTACTTACTGAGGAAGTTGGTTTAAAACATTTTCTTACATACAAAAGTGCTGCTCTGCATACAATGCAATTCTGCCAAGTGTAAGCCATTGTAGGAAATCCACTGTTTACTGCACATCTGCTTTAGTAGGGGTAACAGGATTTTAATTGGCAAGAAGCTTAAACAAGAAATGCAACATTCTTTGCGCTTCCATTGGGTTTGGTGTGCAAAGGCCAAAAATTATTCATTTGGTTTAGCCTTACTGCTTAATGCAAAAAGAAAAAGTTTTAATGTAGGCAAAAGTAAAAAAAATAAATAAATAAAAGTCTTTCTTGGTTCTTTTAGATTTATGCACTAATCATGTGCCAAAACATGGCACTCCCAAATGCTTGAGATGAAAACACTGGCTTCTTAAAGCTTTCTGAATGCCTTCTTGAATACCTTTACAAGGAGTTGTCTTGGAGCAAAGAACATTAGTTAGACAGCAACTGGACACAGTTCTGTAATAAAGACTAGGTTCTTGCATTGACCACAACAACATTTATAGATATAAAGGGCTTGTTTTATAAGCTTTCTTGTGGCTTCCATCCAACAACCCATGAAAATGGATCCATCTAGTGATTTAACAAGTAGCCAGCAGCAAATCGTGTGCAGTGATTTAAAGCCCCTAAATAATTTCCTTACTGTTTACATAGAGTGGACACTTGCAGAGGCAGTTGCAGAAACAGATCTCTTCTGCAGGCGAAACCTGAAATTGTAGTAGTAGTAAGTCTTTCATACAGGGTCATTATTACCATTACCATTTCAAACACAAATTCCTTGCTGAACCATTACTGAATCCTGCAGAACTCTCACTTTTCGCATAAATATTCTCACAGCATTCACAGAGGGATTAGAAAAATGCACAGTTGGATATCATTAAAATGTGTTGACTTTTACATTAATCTCCTGAAGTTAGCAGATCTACAGTAACCAGGCAGAGGCATAACAAAGTGAGCCACTGACATTCTTAATGCAGCTTCGTTTACACTTACACACGTGTTTCTGCGTTTGTGGGAGCATTTTTCTATAGCGAGTTAATGTCAATGTATTGTTAGTGCGTTCACATAACCATGATAAAACAAACAGTAAGGTCATAGGAAGTACAGATTAACACACCATTTGGATAAATCATTTTCCTCACAGAGGAAGCGTTCAGGTGGTTAAACACAGACCCGAAATCTTTTGAGGGTAGGTAAGTATCCAGCTTCATGTTTTATATACAGTAGGCATTTTAATAGGGTGTATTCATTCACCTTGAAGAGTAAAACCAAAAAGAAATAAACACCCCCCACCATCAAAAAGAGAAACGGAAAGTCTGATAGTATCAGTTTCTTCAAGTTCTATATAGTACACCTGCAAGAAGTGGCAAGAGCTCAAGCCAAACAAATAGACTCATACTCTTCTCACTGCATGTTAGTGCTAGTGAGACATGTAATGTTACACCACTGAGCACATATAATCAGGAAACTCTTATATTAGATTAAATTAGATGAATCTTAAAGGACCTCTCTGTTGAAACTGGGTCATCACCGCAGTAGAGTGAAGGATATGAAGCATAAAAGACAAAAGGGCCTATATTTGTGTGCAGAAGCACGTTGTGCAAGGCACCTTGATTAATGAAATTAGAGCCCAGATAGAGAGTATCACATTTAATATACAAGTCATTACAATAAAAGACCACTCAGAGAATAATGTTGAATTTAAATGAAATTGCAGCTGTTTCATCAAAAGATTTACAGATTTAAAGCAGATGTGAAGAGAGCCTCACTCACTTTATCACATTTCCAGATGGAGGTAATGTATGGACTCAAAAACTCACAAAAATGTGAATAATGTGCGACTAAAACCTTGACACATTTACAGGTGGTTGCAGATCACAATGGTTTACAGCAGGCAGAGAATTTTTCTTGCCTCTCACAAAATTCTCTGCCTGCTGAGCGCTGTGGATTGTCTCTTCTTGATACTTAATGGCCAGTTGCAGGCTTGTTTGTCACATCGCTCTTCCTCAAGTCTCACAGTCCATTGTTTTGTAAAATACGACACGTGTTGTTATTTCCCTCCTCTTAAAAGACTTAGCAAGACCTTCTCATCTTCCCCAGAGAAGGGGCCGTGACCGCAGCCTCCAACCACTTCACTCAGAGGACAAACAAATCACGGTAGAAAAAGTGAGGAAAGCCCCTGGTCTCCTCCAAAAATCTTATCCAGAATCTGAGTATGGCTCCACCAGTGCAACTAATGACCATGACCATGTTTATGTTTGCCTGTTGTAAATGGACTGAAGACATTACCAGCAAAACATTTGACATCAAATATCTGTCTATAGCTTCATCTTCATGATTAAAAAAAACTTAAATTAACATCTTTCTGATTAGAAAGATGTCTAAATTGCTGGAAAAAGAGAGCTAAAAGAAGAGTTAATATTGGACTTCCATTTGTCAGGTCGACACATACAAAACTCTAAATGAACGCTGAGGTTACGAGCACTTTGTGTAAATAAGCAACTCTTTGCTAACCAGTTAAAGGGTGATAAGTCAGCGTGTTTTTGCTGCCCCCAAGTGGCCAAAAAAATCAATTAACACATGTTCAATATCAAGATATTCACCTCCATTCTCTCTTATTCTAATTCACTTCTGTTGAAATGACCAAATTTCCCCACAATGGCCGGTAAATTCTGATTTTGTAATGAATGATGAGGTCTTTTTAAAAAATAAAATAAGATGTTCTTTTATTGATCAAACTGGCACAGCAGCACAAGAGTAAAAGAAAGAATAAAATACAATAAAAGTAGAATCAATAATAAATATATATATTCACACTATATACACTCAAAATAGAACAGAATGTGTATATCTGAACATATGCAAAGTTTCTGAGGTAATGTGTGCATGTGCAAAAAATTTGAGAGTTGTGCTTTTCCGTTTAAGTCTCTATAAGCGTAGATGGGAGATGCTGGGTGCTATGGCGTTGTGGAGGTGGGAGGTACTGGGTGATATAGCTTTGTGGAGTCTGATGGCAAATGAGCCTCCTAAGCGCTTTGAGGCCTGGGGCTGGATTAATCTATGGCTGAAAGTGCCCTTGAGCTGCTCAGCATAGAGAGGATGAGAGGGGTTGTCCATCAGCTTCCTTTTCGCTCTTCTCAAGTTCTATCCCCACCACCAAGCTGGCCGCCTTCACCAGCTTGCCCAGTTTGTTGGCACCACAAGTCCCGATGCCACCTCCCCAGCACACCACAGCAAAGAAAATGACAGAACAGCCTGATCTGTCCTTTCCTGAAGAGGGCCTCAGTGTTGTCGGTCCAAGTCATTTTTTTTGTTTAGTTGCACCCTGAATAGATACCCCAAAATGAATACATAAAGCATGGCATAACTTTAACAGTCCCAACAGTCAGCCTACAGCAAACAATCCCTAGTATGGTGGGAAACTACTGCTTCTTTCAGCTGATGCTGAGTTATCATTTTACTGTCCCAACCCATCCCCGTCCCTATCATCTGCCCCAAGACATGCAGCTGAAGCATCCTGGAACATATGGAGGGAGGGAGGAAGAGTAAGGGAGGGAGATGTGAAGATGCAGATTGCACTGCCGAGTGGCCAGGAAGTGGCCCTATTGTTTTCAGGGTCACCTTGCTTTTCCTTTCAGAGCCACCAGAGCTCTGTTCTCTCCCCCTCAGGCTGTACGTCTTAAATAAACAAAACTCCTTGTCGCCACAAACTGTATCTTGTCTGATTTCCTCCTTCATCTGAAAAGGACTGGGGAAAGGGTTTACATTTTAAATAAACAAAGCAAGGCGTGGTGCCTGGCAGGCAACTAAACTACGCTTACTTAGACACACACACACACACACACACACACACTGCAAAAAGAGGCAAAAGCTACATGAAGCAGATATCAAACAGATTTGATTATCCACTGGAACTGTATCTAAACTAACAGAACATCTATTTGCAAGAAAGCAGGTTTGACAGGTTGCATACAGTTTAAATGCACGATAGTAGTTACTATTTAAAAAAGTACACATTGTTCATTGGTCATATTTAGCCTCTTCCTGGTTTGGCACTGCTGAGAGACCGCACTGCTTCTGACCAGGTCTGCTTTGCCATTGGACAGAGAGAAGCAATAGTAGGCGGGAGGGAGCACACCTTAGTAACAAAGTTACCCATTAACTTGTCCTTCTGGGAAGCAGCTGCAGAGCACACCTCTCCAACCTTTGCACAACATTTCTCCATTTTACAGACAAAGAAAAAAAAAATTAGTTAAGGCTCATGTGAAATGTGAGCGTGGACAGACAGCAGGTGAACTTGCTGAAGTTAGAGGAAACTACACAGCCAGGTAAGACTGGAAAGGACAGCTGGTCTTCTAAAAGTGTGAGCTTTGACAGTCTCGTCTACAGACTGTGTTGCACTATGTAAAGATCACATGACTGTCTTGATTTGATTGTTGGATAATAGCTGATCATGTACACTGATGAGCAATAAGTACCAAATAATGTACTAAAATGTAACAATGTGCTTAAAATGTGTTAGTTAAAAATTCCAAAAAGTGTAGAGTCAAGGTTTACTTTGGGTCTTGACTAAAAAGGGGTACAGACTGCAAAAGGCATTGCCAGTAAAATCCACTTGACTGACTTGATATAACACTGATATAATTTCCTGCACCTGTTGTATGTTGGTCACTTGCTGTTTTCACCCAAAACAGTAACGCACCATTATCACTAAATTACAACTGTTAATTTAGCATTAATGCAGGTTATGTAGTGTGTTGTTGTATTAGCCTTAAGATTGACTTTCACCCATTTTGTCACCGTGGTTTCTGTTGACACAAAACCAAACATGACATTTTATGGCACTTTGCATAAGCTATTATAACCTTGCACAAATGTACAATAGGTTTATCATTATTCAAAGGTGTAGTTTTCATACCAAAATATTTTACAGAGGTTCTATGAGCTTGAATTACAGTGTCATGCTCATAAACAATGTCTCTGCAAGCTGTTTTTGAACTCACTGCACTCATCAGACCTTATGCCATTATCCTCGACAAACAATGGCACAGGCTGACTCCTCCACACATTTTCAAAGCAAGACAAAAATACAGATCTTGGCAGGAAGATAAGAGGGAAAGAGGGAAGCTTGCTGCTTGTTGCTCTGTGGATTGTTGGGGCGAGGGTCAACTGAAGGACAGCTCTTTGATTTTCTATGATGTATGAATAGCCATGATTATCTTAGCCAGGGAGAGAGATGTTTGCTTAGTGAAGTATGAGTTGGGTGATACGTTATATGAATCTAATGCATTGCGTGCAAGACAGATATATTAGTATTTATTACATTATTAGAAAGTTTATACTGTTACATTAATCAGTAGCATTTTACTATCATAGCTGGTCGAGGTGGAGCTAGTCAACGGATCTACAATTTGGTATAGTTGAGTGATTCTCAACCATTGACTCTTCAGTGGATCACAAGAAATCTGAGGGTTTGCAAGATGATTAAATAGGGCAGGAAAGAAGAAAAAAGAAGGTTTTCCTAAACAAATTTCTTTAGATCTTTCTGTATTTCTTGGTGAAATACTGGATCCTTTGGCCCTTATAACCATCAAAAAAACCTGGAAAAATTGGTTAGTGGTGACATTGCTTACATCTCGTAGTCATCTACAACGTGACGAGGGGCCACAAGCAGGCTCTTCGTTTGTGTAAGTGGTCACAAAACAGAACAGGCAACTATTAGAGGCCAACCAATAAATCAGTGTGCCAATATTGCTGGCTGGCCTGACCTCATTGCAAATAAACCAGTATCGGTGTTTATAATAGCCGATAAATGGCAATCAAAACAGAGAAACGGAAGCCAGGTCCTTCAATCATGTTATGAGTGTTGCTCCTCCCCTGTTGGCAACACACGTTTGGAGCAAATCCACCACAAAACACAGCAATTGGCTGTACTTTTGTTCAAAATACTATTTTTAACAATAAAAAAATTTTTTTACTGCATTTTGTAAGTACAAGTACCTCAAAATTTACTTAAGAGCTGTCCTCTTCACCACTGTATAAGCTGACATCTCAGCCAGCATGATCAAATTTCAAATCATAAAATAGCTTACAGTTAATTTGTCTGTTCAAAGGAATGTGATCACACTTCATGAGCAGAAAATAATTTTGATGTTTAATTCAGTTTGATGATAGAATGAACATTTTACATCCCCTGGCCATCATTAGTGTCTATAAATTGATATCAACTTATACACTGAAACAAAGAATGACTGAGAAAAACTCCTCTCTTTGAGAATGTTATTCAAACACAGACTACTGCAGACAAAGATGCAAATGTAGCCTCATTCACGTGCATGTTCACGTACAAACATAAACCAATGTACAGTAGCAGTGCACAGTAGAGCTCACAAACACATCTGACACACATATATTTCTCACTCCCAGGCTTCCCTCCTATTGCTCCCGGTCCTGTGCTAGCATACTGTGTGTATATTTTGTTTTGCTTTGGTTGTGTGAGGACAGAACAGGAAGAGATAAAGGCAACCCTGTTGGTGTGTTTACAGCCAACACTGCCAAAGAGAACAGCAGTAGAAGACGAGAAGGCTGTGAAAAATCACCTCAAAGCCAAGAAAGAGAGAGATACACAATTATGCACACAAAGATGGCAAAATAACGCAAAAACCACATTTTGGAGAAAGAAAATGTGAATGAGATACTGAATTACTTTTGCTTGTCAAGACAGTTATTTCAGAGGGTGAAACATAATTGCAACCTACTCTTAGGAATTTATCCTTCTGCAAGATTGGCCATTTGTCAAAACATGTAGACATAATCAACTTTAATATTTTCAACTAATTCACAAGTTCACTATTTCCTATTAAGATAATTCTTTGACATTTTTGGTTATAGTGATATGGTTAAATATGGTCATTCTCTTTTTTGCCTAGAGTTAGATGAGAAGATCAATAACACTTTTGTGCCTGTACGGTAAATATGAAGTTAGCTATAGTCAGCAGCCAGTTAGCTTAGCTTAGCACAAAGACTGGAAGCAGGGGGAAACCGCTAGCATGGCAACATGAAAACAGAGACAATTAAATGTATCAAATCCAAATCTATGAAAAAATTCCAACTACTATGTCCTTTAATATGACCTTGAACATCTTAAAGTAAACAATACAGGTCAAAAATACAGGTGCTAGCATGGCATATTAAACTCGTCTGACAGCATCCTCACAGCTCTACTGTAAACACAGGCAGCCAACAATGTAGACTTATGCATGAAAAATATCTGACAAATATGCAAATAGCTGTATGCAAAGGTTTTCTCTCTTTCAACCACAGGTTTCTATGAATAACATGTTTGTATTTGCATTCAGAACACCATCACACTCACTCACAAATATCTCTGCAAGTGTAGAGTCATACAACTACAGACTGAAACCAAGGACTAAATTAAAGCTGCAAGTAGCGTTGGGTGGGCCCTCGCACATGTATTGCGTCAAGGTGTGAGGCGGGCACGTTGCAGATTCTGGAGCTCTGCTACACACTTCTGACGCTGCACAAAGGTGTTAATCATCACTTCCTCTGTCTCCTTTGTGGCACTACATAGGACTTGGCACTACGACTATAACTGAATATTGGCGTGTAGATGTGTTTGGGGCGTGACTGTTATCAAGCACTTAAAGTTTGGTGCAGAGTGTTTAAATTATCCAAAAATGGGCATAGAATTCAAAATGGCCGACTTCCTGTTGGATTTAGGGCATCGCTCCAAGAGGCTTTTTGTGCCACAGAAATTTCATACATGTAGGTGAAACGTGCTGCGGGGGCTGCTTCGTTAAAGGTCATTTCCTGTTGCCAGCAGGTGGCACTATGACTGTAGGTGAATGTCAGCATGTACATTGTGTTCAGTGCGGGACTCTTATTAAATGTGTAAACTTTGGTACAGATCTGAGCATGTACAGTCAAGTTACAACAACTTCCTGTGTCATGGCGAAGCGTGGAACTTTGCCACCACGGCATTTTTTAAACATGGCTTCGTCCACGTGTTAAGGGTTTTCTGGGACAGTTTTGAAGTTGATATGGCTAACCTGCTCGGAGTAGTACATGACAGAGTAAAATGTGTAATTTCCTGTTGCCAGCAGGTGGCACTATGACTTTGAGTGAATATTGGCATATGGGTGTGTTCAGGGTGGGACTCTTATTATACATATCAAATTTGGTGCAGATTTGAGGATGTTCACAGACGTTTTAACAACTTCCTGTTTCACGGCGAATCATCGATTTTTGGTGACACGCCATGGGCAAACTGGTCGACTGATAATAACCGTTATCAGTACAACCGTCAGTACAACTAATCGTCAATGGGTTTAGACTGCACATCAAAAATTTGAAATCGATCAGACTAATTCCCTAGGAGGAGTTTGTTAAAGTACAAAGTGTGTAAATCGTCAAAAATTACCATTAAATCCTAAATTGCCAACTTCCTGTTCGGTTTAGGCTATGGCTCCAAGAGGCTTTTTTGTACCACAGAAATTTCTTACACGTACCTGTAGGTGAAACTTTGTCCAGAGGCTGCTCTGTATGGGCCTCGCCACGCCTGAATTGTGTGCAAAGTTTTGGTGAGTTTTCGAGAATGTTTAGCGTATGGGAAATACGCTTATTTGCTTTCTTGTGAAGAGTTACATGAGATCAACACCACTCCCATGTCTGTAAGTAAATATAGAGCTATAGCAAGTTAGCTTAGATTAGCACAAAGACTAGAAACAAGGAGAAATTGCTAGCCTGGCACCTACCAACACCTTTTGCAGTAATTATCAACATTGTTTTATTCCCCAGCCCTATTTTCAACAGAGCCAGGCTAGCTGTTTCCCCCTTTTTCCAGTCTTGGACTGGCAGACTAACCTAAGCAAAATGTTGAAGTTGTCCTTAAAAACCTAATGTAGGTCATTTTTGATGGTGCCTTTATATGTTGGCCATGTGTCATGTCAATTTTACTGAAAAGCTTTTAAAGTTGTTGTTCTAAACAAATAATGTCCAGCAGACTTTTTTTATTGTCCTCTGAGAATCATTGATTATTGTTGGAAGCTGTGAAGCACATATTCTGGTAGTCATATTCTTTCACACACACACACACACACACACACACACACACACATTAACACAAACATTTTACCAGTGTTTTGTGTCAGCTAGACCCACTGAGGAAGGTCCTACAGTATGTGGGACTTCCTGTTTGCGACACACTTTTCCTGTTGTGGATGATATCCTCCTGAGCTCCTGACAGCTTGTACTCAATTATGATTTCTGGATTTAAAAGATCCAGGCAGCGTCTATTTCTTCTGATGACTCGCTCACTCTTCATACATACTAAGTGAAATATTTAGGTCATTTGATTGTTCATGTTCTTTTTGTGTGGCTCAGTTATGAAATATGCATTTACTGGCACAAAGAGTCCAAAAGAATTCAAAGCCATAATGCACATGGGATATAGGAGCATTGTGGTTTACTGATATTCAACATAACTGAAAAAGCTGATATGTTTTCTTTTTGCCTTTGCAGGCAAGTGTGTAAAATTTAAATTTTCATACTGATTTAATTCTCTATTTCTCTTTCACACTTTCTCTAAAGCCTCATTTCACTGCAGCAAGAGATCGCTGGCTCATATTTCAACTCATATGTACATATGATTCTACCGCTGCCCACACCTTTCACTTGTTACTGAACCGATGACTCCTCTGTCACTCAACCTTGCCACCTAGTGGAGCTCTGATGGTTTAACTCCCTCCTGGTCAACAGAAATCTTTCAGATTACTACCTCCCTCATCTGGGGAGATGCCTGCCCTGCAACATTTCCCTTAGATCCCATTTATTTTTTACCTGCTGAAGACAAAACAACACTGACCTGCTTTGCACATTGGAAGGTTGGTAAAGGAATTTAAACCTTCTCTGCAACTTCAGTTACAGGAGGCAAGAGTCTGCTGGATATTATAGAAAGCAGGTCACAACGAACTGTTCTTTGACATATGTGTGAAATACACACATGATCCATGGTTTCATGCTAGAGTTAATGGTGCCCCAAAGCAAGAGACAGGTCTTATCCAACAAGAGGCAAACTGAGCCACACAGAAGAAGTCACACCCCAAAAGAGACTGCACAAACAAGAGCAAAGCCAGATGGAACCATCATCAAAGGGCATAACCTCTACAGCTACACCAACAGAGACGCAAAATGGTAAGAATTCACTTATATCTGCAATGCCAAACAGAAACAATCCTCAGAAAAATGGGCTTGCAGTCTTGCCAGTCTTACTATAAATCAGATTCTGGATAATTTTTGGTATAGACAGGCATCTTAAAACAAGTGATACATAATTAAATGATTGGGACTGAGCTGAGAAAATGGTTAGGCGCTTTCCTCAATGACAAGGATAAAAACACCAGTTTATTATCAAACCAGGAGGCTGCTTCACAATCATAACTGATGAAGTATGATGTGATTAATTTTTCTCTCTTGCAGACACGTTGATAAACCCAACAGGCAAAAATACCTCTCACAACTGGGAGTTCCTGGTGGCTGTCCTGGTCACAGCCATCTCTGTCTCAATTCTCATCACCCTTCTGGCTAAATGCCAGGTGGTTCGGCGTTACCTGGCCAGCTATAGGCACACACGGCTGAGAGAGACAGACACTGTTAGCCAGTGTGACCCGTCAGGTTTGGTTTTGTACCCGCATACCTTTATTTACAAATGTTTTCTTTGTACAGTATGTAGAATTTCTGCTATATTTGGCACTCAGCCATGTTTGTATTCAGCATTGAAAACAGTGATGCTTCACTGATGATGACATAAACATTTAGGAGCTAAACAAAATAAATTTGTGAATTTATAAGAAACAATAAATGTAAAGCTTTTGTTTTACTATTCAACCTTCTCCTAGTTCACCAAAGCTTTTAATTCCTCTTCCCTTTGGTTACACAAGAGGTGATGTGTTTTATGTTTTACAGAGATAGCACCAATATTATGTCTGGAATAAATATTAGAATGCAGAAAAAAAATAAAAACATGGATAAAGTGTCTGTGTTGCCACAGTGTGTTTAGCGACTGTTTAAGCTTTGCCAAACAATATTTTTAAAATCAACAATCAAATTACTAGTTTAGTAGAATAGAGAAGTATCACCCAACTATTCAATCCCCCTTAGCCGTATGGAGCATTTTAGTGTCTTTGAGCTCATTGTTTTAGTTTTATGGCCTGCTGTTTTCTGCGAAAAAGGTTAGATTAACTGACAATACCTGCCCAGCACCAAATGGCAGACAGACAGACAGACTTTGTGACTAAAAACACTTTGCACTTCAGAAGCAGAATCTGACACTTGAAGAGACAATATAATTACATTTCATGTTCAAAATGTTTTTTTTCCTGTGCTTTATACAGTGCTGTCTGAAATCACTACAACCTTTCATGGTCAAAAACTAATGAGGAAAAATTTTAAAAGCTAGAAAATGTGACAGCATCAATAATGATTTTCTTTAAGCCACACTCTGCTTGTGAGCCGATAAAACAATAATCATTAAAAGCTCATTGTCAGTAACATTCTGTCAAACTTCATCTGATCACATAAATCCAGTTAATTTGTCACTGGTAAAGCAGCTTCAGGCTGTACATCAATGTGACAATACAGATTACAGTTTTCACTTGTGCATTTTTTCATTTTTCTAAACACAGTCAGTTAGAATAACATATAGCATTTACCTTTAAATAGAGGGTTAGTCCTAATGCCGTACAACTCTTGTGTTTCTATTGCTGCTTCCAGGGCTGGAGGTAGAATTTGCTATGCAGAGGGGTCATGGAATTAACCCTCACTGTATCCCTCCTGTGAGCGAGGAGGATGATGACGGCTTCATTGAGGACAACTACATCCCGGCCAGTGAGAGAGCGAGGGCTGAAAGAGCAGCAGAGAAGATGGAGGACACAGAGGAAGAAATGGATGAAATTGAATTTACAATCGCTTAGTAGGACTGTCTCTAAATCTCCTCAGCAATAAACCACCTTGGGCCACCAATTCCACTCCCCTTTTCTTTGGTATGGTTCATATTGTCGATCATAAAATGGCCACTTGGTAAACATTGGTTAAGTCTAAGAAAGCATAAAACTGTAAATACTACTGCTCAAGAGTGTCTTATTTTTAAGGCGGCACAAAAGTACTTAATTAGTAGTACTTAATTAGTACTTACAAAGAAGTTGAAAGAATGTGCGATCTGAGGATACATTACAGAGAATTTCAGAATATACATAGGACTTTCATAAGTCACTTTTGTTATACCGTCTTTGTCAGTATATTGACAACAGTAATAGTAATACCTTTTTTAGTTGCAAGTGTTAATCAGAGGAATCAGATGTCCTGAAACAGCAAGATTTTCTGTTTTTTGTGTGTGTTTTTTCAATACCAAAAAGGGTCACAAAGGGTCTTCTGTATATATAAACATAAACATTAACTAAATATCTGTGTGATTTGGGCTGAATGTAAACAGGAACATTTCACTTTGGAAGGTCATGTTTTGTCAGCAACACACAAGCAATGGTTTAGATGCAGTATGCATGGGTATATAATATGATGGGAAACCAATTTGGCATTTACTTAAAAGCCTACATAAATATGCTAAGAGTAGTGTTATATAGACTAGCAACTAAGTAACATGAGAACACAATGCTCTGCAAAGTGAAGACCATCTTTTCTTTCAGTCAGATCAATAGCTTTACAAGAGAGAAGCAAATTTAAATGTGAATCTTTATTGTGTTATTGCGGCATCTGTGTTAAATGTTTTATTTTTCAAAAGTAAAGTGCGAAATGTCTTTTACACATTTGACTAATCTCAGAAAAGGTACAGCTACTGCCACATGAAAAAAGTAGGCTGAATCAATTATAGTCAAAGCATTAGCCTACTTGTAATTAGTTACTTTCCACATCACATGCTATTTTTAGAATGGTAGATTGGGGCTGTGCATGAATTCAGTTTTCCCCTACTGTAAACTCATCATGTGGTTCGGTCAGGAAATTGTAGCCTAAACAGTGTGACCTCAATAAAAATTCAGTCGTTACTGAAACAATGTCACCTGGACTGCATGGGTCGAGTCTATTTTTAAATCCAAACAATGCATGGAACTTCTGAGGACGGCAGCTGTCTCCACCATTTGGCAATTGATTGCTGTTTGCTTCATTGGTCACCAACGGGAGTAATCACACTCACCTTTCTTTTTAAACTTTACAACACTGGTATCAACAACAGTGATTAAGCCTGACACTGTGTCTCGAAAAGAGGCCTGGAGCATTTCGGATCCTCTGAGACCATCCAGCTGATGAGAGCGGTCTGACAGTTCTGTGTGAGGCTGTCAGGCGAGGCTCCTACCCGGAAACACGGCGCGTCAAGTTCGCATAGACAAGCACTTGCAAAACCGGAACAATGGCGATCCCGCCTTCAAAATAAAATGGCAAACTTTAAAATCGTCAGTAATTATGTGTGTGTAAAATACGTACAAATCAGCACTATAACAAAAATGATTATTTATTAATATAGCCCACCACTTCAGTGTAAAAATACTAAAGGGATTGCATTGTATTACTGTCTTTCTTAATGAATTAATACATGTAAATAGATTACTCAGTACTATTAAGTGTTTAGACCTTTAAAGTAGGCCTAGCTAGCCTTAGTCAAAGTATCAATACAACAAAATATAAAGAATCAATTAAAAGTACACATTTTGCATTCAAGTAAAAGTATTATCAGCAAAATGAAATCAAAATGGTAATATATAATAGGTTACTTGAATGTTATTACTGACAAATGAATGTGTAGTTTTGACTTTTCAAGGTTGAACAACAACGAATTTGAACTTATTTACTGTTTGGTAGTGATATTTAAAGTATCCTTTTGGTTTGGTAGTGATATTTAAAGTAATGCATCATCTGTTTTTGTGAATTATAACTGGCAATTGTTATCCTCAAATACAAGTAAACTGCATTCATCATGTGGATTTCAGGATTCATCTAATAAATATTTTTATTAACTAATCATATTTTTTTATGTCAAATCTTATCTGCGAAAAGTTAAGCATACAATGAAACAGGTACCTAGAACGAAATTGAATTACTCAAGTAAAGTCAAAAATAACTCAAATAGGCCTACAGTTAGGTACTTTAAACCATTTGTAATCTTGGGTGAATTAAAGTAAAAATCCCATCACCTAACCGCCGGAAGTTGTGTTCCCTGTACTGCAGCTAGCTTGACAATCCGGTCCGGAAAAGCAGCGAGTTGCAGTGAAACGCCAACGACTGAAGATAGTGGAGGAGAGGAGGAAGGAGGAAGGAGGATGATGGGAGCTAATAGTATTCCCTTTAAGTGACCCATATCTTACAGTAGACCCACATAACATAAAGGCTAGTTTTTGTTGTCGAGGATTCTTCTGCAGCAAGATGTCGGCGTCGGCGATATTCATCCTCGACCTGAAGGGAAAGGTAAGTTTGTGGCGACTTGTTGTTTCGGGGGGGAGTTGACATCAAGGGCATTAACGAAGCACCTGCTACAGGAAGAGTGTGTATGTGAGCTGATATCAAGTCCAGAATAGTCACAAAATCAAAGGACATTTATGTTTTGTATTGGTTTTTATAGGAACTGTAGCCTTCCAATGCCAGAATACTGACATTTCCTGGCAAAGACAGGCAACTTACTTACTGCATGTGCCCTGTAAGACAGAGCAGTCAGGAAGAAAAGCTCAACTTGCCAAACTCGTTTCACCAATGTTCAGTATATACACGACTGAGGGCTTGTTCTTGTGAAGCAATGGAGCTTCTATTGTATTGTACATGAATTTCAAAGTTTAAAACTTTACTTTTTGCAGCTCCCCCAAAATGTTGACATTGAGACCTTTTGCAATGGTGGAACCAGTGGATGGAATTTGCATTTGTGCTTGCATTAAGTTGTCAGTTCATTTTCAACAAACTGTTTTAATAGCATAGTAAATTGAATCACTTTGGGTGTGGGACAGATCATGAATCTGAAGACATAACCTCAGGCTCTGTGACATTCTTATTGGCATTTTTTCTCAATTTTCTGTCATTTACTATATAGCCCAAGCAATTTAATCAAGAATGAAAACATTCCACAGTTGCAGCCCTAATAGTATCTGGAAACTGCATTTTTAAAAGCATTCTCCAAAATGCATTTGAGTTATTAGGTATATATGCTGTAGAATGAGATAAATAAAAGAGTACACGGAATTTTCCCCATTTCTGACTTCATCAGGTTTTACATCTAGGCTAAACCTCACAGGGTTCATTTATTTGAGGGCAAGAAAAGGAATCGCTGAAGAAGCCTTATATGCTTGACTATACCCATAGGGGAAGAGGATCAGTCCTTCATAGCCTGGATGTCTGATTGTACAGATTAAAGGTTTTCTCTTTCCCTCTTTCCGTATCTATCTGTTTCTGCCCTGGGGCAAGTCAGTAGCTCTTCACCTTCAGTCCTCTCCCTCCCTCTGCCCTGAAAAATCAGCTGCAATTAAAAATCGACTAAACTAGAAAGCAGAAGAGGGTATAAAAACAATGTTACAGGCAACCTTGTAGATATGAACAGGTAGATGGGTCACTCCAGTACACACATTTCTAGACATAGTTGAAAACACACAGCTGCTACAGAAGACAGTTTCCAAGTCTGCCCTTTATCTCTCCGCCCTCAGGTCCACTCCGCCTCTAAGATGTAGCTCCTGGGCACTAGACCGCCCACTGCATGGACCAGTTATGTAGACTGAAATGTCAGACTATTGAAATCAGCATGGCATCATTTCTTCCCAGGGCTTCCTAGTAGAATTTTTAATAAGCAGCACATTTCATCACAGCGCTGGTTCCAAAGGAGCTACAGCTCTTAGTTTTGTATTTTGTGGTTATTTATTTGTCAGGGACAGTGCACATTCGGCAACATTAGAGTGTAATATGTGCCAGAATTGGCCAAGACTGTCTCATTTTCATCAGTTTGACTCTGCAATCGGCCGGCCACCACTTTGGTCCAGGCTGAAATATAACAACCATTAAATGGCTGGCCAAAAAAATTGATACTGACATTTGCTGATACCCTGACTAATGATCTAGCCTCATCATTAGGTAAAAAGTTAAATTTGTCCAGTGCTTTGGTTTACTTTGTACTTTGTGTTTAGTGCTAATTAAGATGGTAAAAATGGTCAACATCATACCGGCAAAACATCAGCATGTTAGCATTGTCATTGTGAGCATGTTAGCACGATGAAGTTAGCATTTAAGTGAGTGCACCGCTTTGCCTAAGTACAGCCTCATAGAACTGTTGGGTCTTGGTTTAGTTGAATTGGGAATGTTGAGCAGCAATGAACACCCAGCTGTTATGAAACAGAGGCACTGTGAGCATGCACAATGCTAAATGGTTGCAATTGATGGACCAACTCAGTGCGTCTTTTTGCCTTCTTCAGTGTGCCATTATTTCATCTACAAGTAAGCTACTGTTAACCCCTAACAGCCCTGTCACTCTAAGATATCATCATGATTCTCAGAGTGATAATGGAGTTATGCCAAGATGGCGTGGAGTATAGCTGCCTCGGTGTTAGGTGCGCTTTGTTTTGTTTTTGTGTGTTAATTCTTCTATTCCATATTTATATATTTCTACATTTATTTATGTCGACTGTATGTTTGTCTACATGTAGCACCTTTACCACCACAGCAAATTCCTCGTATGTGTAAAACACTACTTGGCAATAAAGCTCCTTCTGATTCTGATTCTTTAAGCTGTGTGCTGTGATTGTTTTCCGAACTGATGATGAGTGATACAAATTGACAATAGCTTTTTTTTTTGTTCCTGGTTGCCTTGCGGTGATACACTCCAACAAGGTTTTTGTGGTAGCCATTTTCCTTTAGAGGTCAGCAGCGAGTGGTGCCTATTGATTTCACACACTGTTAACAGTCACTGATTGCCTTGTGTGTCCCAATAACAAACTTCCCCAGATCCCTACAATGAGTGATGAGTGGTGCTTTTTAAGGTCACCAGTGGTATTTCTTTTCATTCCCTTCTACCATTTTTCTATTTGTCTTTGCGGCTAAAACATGTCTTGTATTTTTACTTCTTTGTAAACCCCTTTGAGCAACTTATCATACAATATATGAATGTGATGTAGGGTTACATTTGTAGGAATTTTATGGGGGGGATGAAGGCTAGATGTAATAATATTTGTAGTAAGTATTAGCAAATGCCAACACAACTTCCCAAAATAAGATTTTATCAGACAGTATAGTATCTTAACTTGGAAGTAACACATTCACAGTAGAATTTAATGAGACCTGGATTAATAAGTATTAGCTACACTCTGCTTTGGGGCATTAAATGTGCTAACTGTTTGAGGTGTTCTGTTTGATGTGTCCTGCTTCTGCTGAACATACAACACTGTCTGTTTTCCTTTTTAAAAGACCCAACATGACATGACAATTATATGTTGACTCTTATAGATGGGGTATGCAATTCTTGTCCAATACAAGTAATAGTAGTCCATTACTCACTCTGCTATATATCAGAAAGAGTTAAGCTATATGTATTTGATTTAATCTCAATTACTGGAATTCACTGATATTGTTAGCATATTTGATTAATTATGTATTGCAGAAATATATGTTGCTCTTTACAAATAATTTCTGCCAACTCAAACATTTCAAGTGTGCATGGCTAGCAACTTCAAGGCCCTGATCTTCTTAACTGATATATTGGTAATATTATATTACCAATATTCTGTGTTTCAGGCTAACCCTTTGCAATATTCTTTAGGCCGTTATTCAGTGCAGTGTGTGTTGTGGAGGAGTACAGCTATGTTTGTTTTGGATTTTTAATTTATCAATGGTGCATTTTTTTAAAGGGCTGCAACTAAAAGCAAAAAAACCTCCCAATTTGTCAAACCCCAAAATAAAGTCATCAAATTGCTTATTTTGAATGTCCAGCAGTCCAAACGAAGAGATATTCAGGTTCCAATGTTTTAGACGAGTAATATAAAGGCACATCTAAGTTTGCAGTTCAGAATAATTTGCACAATTTGCTGCTATATTTTTCTGTCAAAGTTTGGTCCCAGAACTACGAAGTGGATCTCTTGATATTTTTCCTTTTCCATGGGGCTTAAGTATTGCAGCTCGTTTTGATACAATGATTTGTCTATACCTCATTCTCTTCTCTGGTGACCTCTGAACTCTTTGCTCTGTGGTTTCAGTCTCATCTCACAGAAGCTGAGCAGTGGCCTATTCATATCCTTCCCCAGATTACTTTACTTTCCTGGCATTTCCTTTTTGTATTTCTTATTTCCTCCTGCCTTTGTTATATATGCCCCTGTGTGACCCCTGTGCAACAGAGTCCTCTATTGGGGTGGGTGGGGAGTGGGGGTGGGGGGGTTGTGTGTCATCTAGATCCCTCAAGCGTATAAGCTTTGATCTCTTTCTTCACTTCACTCTGTGTGTCCCGGCTGTAGCAAGACTGCTGTTGGATGTGCATTTCTTTTAAAATTAGAGGGCGTGGTGGTTTCTCAGGGCTAAATGAAATTAATCTTTTCATTTCTGTGAACAACATTGTAGGTTCATTAGAAATAACAGTCACAGTTGTGAAAAGACAACACCTCTACTGTTTTTGTCCTAAGCAATGATACAGATCAGACCTAAAATGTGCTGAAAATAATTTTAAAAAATATGCAAACATTGTGCAGTTATTTGGTATAAACATATACCTTTCTGTAAATTTTGGTAAATGTTGCAATGATGCAATTTTGTCCACAAGTATATGACTCTAGCTAGCTAACTTTATAAGCCCACGCCCACTTTTTATCACTAACAGGTTTAGAGGGC
The DNA here is from genome assembly GCF_021292245.1 of Micropterus dolomieu. NCBI lineage: Eukaryota > Metazoa > Chordata > Actinopteri > Centrarchiformes > Centrarchidae > Micropterus > Micropterus dolomieu. Next base: position 7,033,923 of record NC_060154.1, read on the forward strand.
TGTTGAAAGCCATTCAGGAAACTGTAGGAAATTACTAACGAAGAGAAGTCAAGATACACGAAAGGGAAAGTACCTGACTGATAAATTGGTGTGCCGATAATAATCAGCTGATATCAGCTAATTGCAAATAAATTGATATTTGTGTTTTCACAGCCAATAAATTACATAGCCGGCAGCAGGGAGCTCCCCGGCACGGCTCTCTGCTGTTCTTCCTCGGGGCAGGGCGCATCTCTCCCTGGGACATGAGGTCTGGGGTCCTTTGCGCTTTGGGGAGTCGTGGGGTGCCCTATCTACTGGGGGTGGGGGTCTCTGGTTGCGGCGCGGGTCGGTCGGGTTGCGGTTCGGAGGGCTGTGATGGGTTTGTGGGTCGATTGTAGATGCATCTTGATGCATTGTTTCTTTTCTGTGCAGGGTCTCTGGGGGGCTGCTGGCCTTTAGTTTGACTTTTATCAGCGGGTGCACCGTGGCCTGGATGGTGCGTTTGCTGCCGGGCAGGGACTTGCTGCTGGTGTTTTTCTCTGCGGTCTTTCTTTTGCTTTCTCTCATTTGCTCGGCCTCGCGAGCAGGATACGAGGGGGGCTGCCGGGCAGTGGTGGTATAATTGTGCTCGTGCGGTGCGCGGGTTAGGGTCGTCACTTGCGCGCTGATGTTGATGATTGCGTGGCCTTTTTGGAGGTTTGGATGCCCGTTCCATGGCGCTGGGGTGCTGGTCGCGGGGTGGCACTGACCTCTGTTGTGTGCGCACCGCGCCGCTCTTCTGCGGGTTCCACCTTTTGCTTTCCGACGGCATTGCGTTGTCAATTGGCATTTGGATGGCCGGTGTCTTTGACGTTTGTTGGTCGGGTCGGGGTCTTCTGCGTTCGCATCGCAATTTCTCTGGGAGTTGACTTTTCTCCCACCCCTATTGGCTACTGGGGGTACACAAACATATACACTAGGGATGAAACAGTATGAAAATTTAATATCACGATTATAGTGACCAAAATTATCACGGTTATCAGTATTGTCATGGTGTTGTAAAAATGTGCTAATGATTATAATAACAACAATAATAATAATAGGACTAGTAACAATAGTCGTTGCAGCAGAGGGCACCGAGCAGGAACAAGGGGGCAGCAGGTGACCCGCAGCCACAGATCCAGAGCCAGAAAACCTGCAGGAAGTGATGAGAGGAGAGGGACGAGAAAGCACAAGACTACCGGAAAGGGGAGAAGTTGAGTTAGTAACATGCAATAATGGGATGAGGTTGCATACAGAGGGAGAGAAAGTAGAGGAGAGAGGAGTTCAGTTTATCATAGGAAATCCCCCGGCAGTCTAGGCCTATAGCAGCATAACTAAGGGATGGTTCAGGACTCGCCTGAGCCAGCCCTAACTATAAGCTTTATCGAAGAGGAAAGTCTTAAGCCTACTCTTAAATGTGGAGATGGTGTCTGCCTCCTGAACCCAAACTGGAACCTGGTTCCACAGGAGAGGAGCTTGATAGCTGAACGCTCTGGCTCCTAGTCTACTTTTGGAGACTCTAGGAACCGCAAGTAACCCTGCATTCTGGGAGCGCAGTGCTCTGGTGGGGTAGTAAGGTACTATGAGCTCTTTAAGATAAGATGGTGCCTGACCATTAAGAGCTTTGTAGGTAAGAAGAATGATTTTAAATTCTATTCTGGATTTTACTGGAAGCCAATGCAAAGAAGCTAAAACAGGAGAAATATGATCTCTTTTCCTGGTTCCTGTCAGAAATCAGTCAGTGTTAGACAGTGATAGTAACTGTAATGAGCTCAAAAACTAACATAAATACAGAGGAGTCTGTAGCGTTTCTAGATATGCTGGTTGGTTGACTAAACTGTATAACATGTTATCATGTGCAGTGGACGAATAGACTCTGCCAACACACGACACACACAGCAACAGAACAACATTTTTTACGTTTAGCGTTTTTACAAGAGCAGCAACACTGAGAGCTTCAGTTTACTCGCTGTTAGCAAGTCAAAGAGACAAACCAAAGCTAAAAGTTCACTCACCATGTGTTCACTCTAAGGTCATTTTCTTCAATCAAGTTTTCTTCAGCACTCTCATAAAAACTAAAATACGACCAGACTTCAGAGTGACTGAAAAATCTCCCCAGCGTTGTCTTCCACCGTGTTGTCACTGACCCAAACAAACCCACGTTGCATTCTGTGCTTGTGCACTCAGACACATACAGTTGCACATATAGACATACAGACAAACAAAGGTTCTCCCTGGAATAATTATTTCTGATGTTTTTCATTCAGTTACTTATTTAAATGAATTGTTATTTCAGCTCTCACGGCGGAGCTGTGTTGTTTATTTATGTTGCCTGATTTTTTTTCATGTTTTAATTTCTCTCTCTGTTGTCAGCTGTTTATTGCTGCTGTTCGGCTGGTTGTCTCGTTGTTTTTGTTTGTTTGTTTGTTTGTTTGTTTTTCTCCGCCCCAAGTCCCCCTCCCCGTTCTCTTGCAGGTTTTGTTGCTTTCTGCAATTGGTGTTTCCTTCTACTATTTCCTGTTGTCTCCACCCCCCATCCCCGTTCTCTTGCAGGTGTTGCCCTTTCTCTGTACTGTCTGTTTATGTGGTGTTTCTGTTCCCCGTCCCCATGTCTGTCCCCTGTCTCTCCCGGTGACAAATACATTTCAATAAATAACAATACAGACAAAGGAGTATATTAATACTCTCTTGTTAAAGTAAAATCTGTCTGGCACACAGGCTGCCGGGCAGGACAGGTTAAAAAAATAAATAAAAAATTCAATCAAATTGGGTTGGACTTGATGAATTTAGCGAGAGGATACACATGTGACAATGTACGGTTTTAAAATAAGGTGTCTATACAGTATGGAAATAAAATTAATTGGATTACATTCACAGAAAGTATAAAACCATTAAAAGTAAATGGACACATGTAATTTACTTTACCGAACCCTCTCGGGCCTCAGACCCACCCACCATAGTCTCTCCAAATTCTGTGGGAAACACTGAGTAAATAGCCCATTTTGACTTTTTAATTTGTCCAATGGTTAAAAAAAGGCATAATAAATGTAAAAAAATGTTTGGTATTCGGTAAAGTTTTTCATCATATTCACTTTCGGCTTCGGCCAAGAATTTTAATTTCGCTGCATCCCTACTGTTAGCAAAAAACTTGACTGGAACATTACAAATCCACCACAAAACACAGCATTCAGTTGTACTTTTGTTCAAAGTACTATTTATAACAGTAAAAAAGTTTATTTTTAAACTGCATTATTGCATGTTGTCTTGGTGAGGTCTCATAACTAATACATAACAAATGTTTGTTATGTAAAAACAGAATATCTGCCGATTTATCGGAGTATGGAATTTTAAAATACTCAAATGTCAAAATTTGTATCGGTCTTAAAATCCCATCAGTCTTGTTCAGGTGTCTACAGTCTGGATATACTTATGCTAGTAGCCTTGTAATTTAGCATGTTAGCATGCTAACATTTGTACTAATTAGCACTAAAGATCAAGTACATCAGAGGCTGATGGGAATGTCTTTCGTTTTGCAGCTACTTAGTCATAAACCAAAGTATTGGACAGATTTAAACATTTTGTTGGCATTAGACTAGAAGAAGTTAAAATTTCTCCAAAGGGATGACAATTCATGTAATGTGAATAAAGGGACACAATGCAATGGCAATTCATCCAGTAGTTGTTTCACTCAAAACTACAATGGTCAACCTCATGTTTGCACTAAAGGAGAAGTCAGGGAATCACCATAATCAGTAGGATTCATCTACTGTACAAAATTTCATTGCAGTTGAGCTAAAAGTTGTTGAGATACTTCAGTCTAAACCAAAGTGGTAGACCGACCATCAGATTGACATTGTCATCCATATAGCCATGCTGCTAGTAACATCAGAATCTGTTTTGTTTGCTTGGAGACACTGAACAAAATAACTCCTGAAATGGACTGACCATTACAAATTACAGTTTAAGTGAATTTTTAAGTTTTAATTTTTCTTCTTAACAGGCACCTCAGGTTTAATTAATGTCTTCCAACTTTTTAAAGATAACCTTCTTTGGCATTTACCTTTATTCCATAGTTGACAGGAAGGGGAAAAATATGCAACAAACGTCCCTGGCCAGAATTGAACCAGGGATATTGCGATTGCATTGTATGTGCCTTAGACACATAGGGCACCGGTACACCGCATGTCATGAAGTTTGCACACTTTTTGTTTACCATAATTTCAAACCTGAGAATCGAGACCTGTTCCTTGCTAAAGTCCGCATAAGCTTCTGTTTATTGTTGATTTGGCGACCGTTCATCATTTATCATTAGGTATTCAAGTTGGAACCACAGTTTGTTACATTTTCTTTAAACTTGAATGCTCATGTTAGATATCTCAGTCAAAGGCTATCAATATTTAATGACTAGGTAGTGCCTCCATAATGTTTTCTGTCTCTCTATTGTTTTCTTTACATTATGGATTCAGGTGCTAATCTGCCGTAATTACATGGGGAACATGGACATGAGTGAGATTGACCACTTTATGCCCATTCTGCTGAAGAGAGAAGAGGAGGCTGAGATGACACCTATGGTCAGCCATGGCTCCTCACACTTCCTGTGGATCAAACACAGCAACCTTTACTGTATCCATTTGAGTTCATGTCTGAATAATGTGCTTCGTTGTGGCTGTTGCTGTAGCCTTTACTGTAGTAAACAGAATTTGAGTCTGAAGCTCTTTGTGAAGTCACCAGTTTTTCATAGTATAGTTTTCCAGAGTAACTGGAATTCTTACTTTTACCTAATGTCCCATCAGTCATGGGTATTCATTATCATATCTGCAGAGAAATTAATGTAATATAAAATCAATATAATAAAAAAATGCAGTGGGGATCATCTAATATATAAAACCTGCCTCCAGTACCATAGGAAGTCCTGTACTTGAGGTCTCATTTCACAGCCAGTTTAAAAAGTGAACACAGATTCACCATTATGTGTTATGCACTATATATATATCCTCCTTTCTTAATATAAGATCAGGCAGTCAAACTTCCTCCCACATTATTAATTCAGCATGATATTGCAGTTGTAAGTGGTATTCCCAGTGCACAGCATTAGAGAACTGAGCTGTTTTACTTCCCTGTGGCCATGTTCTCAATTGCTTGCGAGTGTGATGCATTCTGCTATCTTTTTATGCCATTGCATTCATCTCACAGCCACCCACAGTAGCTAAAAGATGACAATTTGCATGTTTGTTTTGACTGAAGATACCGTGCCTGTCACTTGTAGATGTACACTTGTTTCTTAACAGACATTTTTCCAGTGGTGGCGATGACCAAGAAGAATGCCAACGCTGCGCTGGTGTACTCCTTTCTTTATAAAATTGTCCAGGTGCGTCTTTTCCCTGACACTTCTTGACAGTCCAAATCTTTAACTTCTGCTTGCTACTTACGTTCAAAACGTGTTAACGACTCATCTTGCTTGATTGAATTGTTGTTAATTGAGGTGGCAGATTATATGATTTTTAATACAGACCAATAAAAAGTTAGTGTTTTCAGTGAGTGCTTTTTCTGTGGTTTGATTATCAAATGACCAGACGACATGAGGTGCTATTACACATGTTATTTAATTTGCTGTTTCCTCATCCATATATCTGTTCAATGCTGTGGCTTTGAATAAAAGGTCTTGCTATGAGCTTCAGGCGTCTTAAACAGCCAGCAGATGGCATGAATTTACACTTTCCCACAATGCAAAAAAGATAAATATACAGACAAAGAACTTGTAAATCATAGACCTACTATAATATAAGGTGTGTCAATCTGCCTGTTTCTGTCTGTAGGTATTTAAGGAGTACTTTAAAGAGCTGGAGGAGGAGAGTATTCGTGACAACTTTGTGACAGTGTACGAGCTGATGGACGAGGTGATGGACTTTGGTTTCCCTCAGACGACTGACAGCAAGATCCTCCAAGAGTAAGACATGAGTCAGACATGGCTAATCATGACAGAACTTAAAATTGAAGCAGTAACTGTAGAACTGGTTTTCCTAAAGGTGCCACCGTGAGCAAGATAACAATATTTACATTTTTGCCAAAACTTGGATGAATTGTGTTCATTGGCAATGTGTTCTGGCATTTTAAGTGGAACATTAATCAGGCTGTTGAAGTTGTAAGGTTAAAGTTTTAAACTCTCAAAGGCCATAATTGCTGCACTCCAGTCTGATTTTAATGTAACCACATTAACTCAAGTGGTACATGTATTGTCCATCAGGGAACAAAACATGGACATTTTTCAGTGAGATAACAGCTATGTATGTCCTACTGTAAGTGACCAGCAGAGATGTGAGTACATGGTGATCCTGTTTAAAGTGCCACTAGTTTTTTCGTTGTTTTTCATTCAACAATTACAGCCAGTGACTAAAGCTATAATGAATGGTACCACCTTATTCTGTGATTGAAATGAACTGAAGCAGCTACTATTCTTGGGCTCTATAAGTGTTTAGTATCATGTTGCGTAAACCAGGTTGTTTTGTGTTTTCCCTTCTCTTGGCTCCTGAGAGAGGCATTTGTTTCCAGGGAAAGGCGCAGTGTTCACTTTACAGTACCACAGCAACGTTGATTCTGTGTGCACATGGTCAGCTTTGCTTCTGATTAATTGTGAACTTTATATTTGAAACGTTGAAATTTCTATGGTACAATGTGTACCATTTCCGTGTCTCAAATGTGGTTGAGCTTTTTGTGGTAATATGTGATTGATGTTTAAATTTGTGTGCTGTGCACCAAGGCTTAGACGAGGTTGCATGTGTGTACATGTATGTGTGTTCGGTGTCTGAATAGGGTTGATAATTACCAGGCTCCTATTGGCACTCAAACACAATGACACCTTCAGCTGGACACACTCGAGACTCTCAACAGAAAAGCCCTGCTCTTCTCTTCTCCAAGGAGACACAAAGTCTCATTTCTCTCTTGTGCACACACACACACACACACACACACACAGACACACATTCACTGTGTGTCTCTGTCTGCAGGCTGTTCCAGTTCTCTGACATTTTTTATGCCCCGACCACCACAAAAACCTTTTCTTCTCTTACGTTATAACACCAACTACCTGGTGAAAGTGTAAATGTGTGAACGTGAGTGTGTGTGTGCGTGTGCGTGTATGTGTGTGTGGGTGGATGCAAGAGACTGAGCAAGTGAGACTGCAGGGATGCGTTTGTGTGTGTGTGTGTGTGTGTGTGTTCGTATGAACCTTCATGCGTGTGTGGGTGTGTATGTTTGTTTGATATGATTGCTATTGTTATGCTAATCTGTCAGTTTGCTGCCAACCCCCGCTTCCAGATCCTTTCATTAGCATTTCTAAGGAGAATCAGGGCAAAACGGAACAAAATAACCCAACTTCGACCCCAAGCCCACTTGTCGCAGCCTTTTATCTCTCAGCACTTCCATATTTTGCCATGTGTCGTCATGCTTTCAAGACCCTGTAGGTGGGAGGAACTAGGCCAGGATACTAGGGAGAAAATGTTGCCTCAATCTGCCAGTCAATCTAAAACTTTATTTAGCATGTTTTGTTGTAGACATTGGATAGGGTGTACAGTTGAACTGAAAAAAAGACCTACAGTTAGTGTTTGTGTTTTGTATTTGTTCAGTAGGCTTTGATTGGCTTCATTAGTCATGACACTACTCAAACAGTTAACTCAGTTTAAAGCTTCTATAATTTATATTTTTATACAGTGTCAAATGAAATGTGAAAAACTATGTGAAAGGGGATTAACTAGCTGGTGAACACAAGGGAGCATTTAGCAGCTAAAGAGCGAGATATTTCCCACAGGAGGAGATCAACAGAGCTAAAAGACAGCAAATATTGGACTTACATTCACCAGGTGGCCAGCTGTTGATCCATACCTGCTGGATGTGTAAATAAACATCTGTTTGATAAAAGGAATACTACCAGTTTAAAAGGTAATATGTCAAAGTTTTTAACATTTTTCCTGCAGCAAACAGATGGCCAAAATTCATTCAGTCATTGCAGGTTTAAAATGAAGAAACCAGAATCAACAGTTA